>NC_136502.1:48167717-48255217 GCF_053919585.1 Euprymna scolopes
AAGGTCAGCAAAAAAAAAAAAAAGCCTTGACGTTGTCTACTTGATAACATGTTGAGAATTAAAGATGCATTTTTATTCTTCTTTGTTGTTCTAAGATTGGCTGCTTTGTGCAACCACTTGATGGATAAGAGAGTCACGTTTTCCCTGGGCGCCCCTCTCCTTCCCTCTTACCACACCCCCCATTCCCTTCTCCCCATAAAAAAGTACCACACTGCCGTATCATACTTCCTCACATTGTAACTTTGCCAGCTTCATCTTCCTCTTTCTTTATCTCTCTTCACCTACTGCATCTAAGTGTGCCAATTATGTTTTCTCGAAATTAAGGACTACTTACTACAAAGAACCGCTGATAATGTTCTTATAAAAGGTCTCCAAACGAGTTTACACTGGTCTTAAACGAAGCTTATCAAGTTCGCAAACAGGAACTAATCGCGAACTACAAGAATACCCGCCCCAGGATAGATAAAATTCCATCAAGCGCAGCAGTTTTCACCAGGTTTATTTTTCCTTTACAAAGATTTAAATCAAATGCATTGCTACTAAACCTTATGTCTAGACTCCTTATTCCAATTTTGATCAAATTTCATGACATAATTTTGATTCTAGACAATGTCTGAAATTTAAGGCTTAAGATTACTCGGCTTTAAATTGAAATTCAGGGAATATTGCTTAATTCACATCTAATGACGACGGATCAAATTTTATACAGATCAGAAATATTTGAATTTTATCATGGGAAATTGTAACTCTAAAACTCCTTTAAAAAAATTTTAAAAAACAAAAAAAAAACTGAGATTTGTGGAATATTTATAAAATGAGGTTTAATAATTATTGTTAAAAATTTTACAAGGCTTAGAAGTATCTGAATTTTAACAAAGGGCCTGCATTCCCTTTTCCTCCTTAGCATACAATTAAATATAGCCTATATTATCCACCTTCACATCTAGTAGATATGTTCTAAAGATTCATAATGATCGAATAATTAGCTTAGGAGTACATCCATAACATACAATATATATATATATATATATATATATATATATATATATATATATATATATATATATATATATATATATATATATCAATGAAGTTCAACACTGCTTTAATCTCGCCTTTTCTGCTTTTGGCCGGCTGAATGACCGAGTGTTCGCCAACCACAATCTCAGGATCCATACAAGGGTTGCTGTGTACAACGCAGTCGTCATACCCACCCTCAGCCTGCATTGGTAGCACAAGGTGTCCCATTCAGAGATTTGCAGAAGAGCTGAAGTTGGCCCTTTAGAGTCACTCCTTATCCGGCATCAGCTTCGCTCGTTGGACCACATCATCAGGATGTCCTCAAACAGACTATCTCAAAGAATTCTTTCCGGTCAGCTCACTCATGACCGACGAAACGTCAGATGCCCGAAGAAACACTATATAGACTGCATCAAGCTCACCCTCAAGCGCTGCAATATCCACTTCAATCTTTTGAAGACTTTAGCAGTGGACAGAGATGCTTGGCGCTCCACATGCGTCAGTGAGATGGCCTTCTTCAAAAATGACCATGAGCGAGCAGCTATGGAGCATTGCACACTGAGACACCAATGAGCAGCGGTCACTCACCATTAAAATCCAAATCCTGTGTTCTACCTGTGCAAAGAACTGCACATCATGCATCAGGCTTCACAGTTATCAACGGAATTAGAGTCAATAAAAATTTTTTTTTTTTAAATGAAGACGTCATCCACATAGATAAACTACCATAACTAATTCAGTTTCAAGAGGCAATGTACGCTCCTGTAAGGGTAGCTGTGCATATAATTGTGAGGCAAGAGTTGCACAATCTCCAACTGAATCTCTCCTGAATGGACACTGCTTCAGTCCAGTGGCAAGGAAAGACAAGATTGACTGGAAACAATGCCAAGATAAGCGAGAGCACATACAGCACCTGGAATTCCCAAATTGTTACCCGTTTTAGTACTGACCAGGTTCAATGTTGCTTAACTTCTGCAATCCGATGGGAACCGGTGTGTCAATGTGATTATGCTGTATTATATATATATACTTCAGAATAGTTATATCTACACAGCTATGCGGATTACCCAATATATAACTTGGACCTTATTACCAAACGGATGTAAAGAACGTATAACATGGATTTTACCAAGCAAGCTGGATCTAAAAAAAACATTCATATCCTTTTTCTGCAAATCCTCCTGCTACAGGACTTCTGATAAATTTATTATTTTGACTTTGACTTTCCATGTCTCACTGACTTTAGCAAATAGGGTGCATACCATTATAAGTATTTGCTAATATTTTCTATCCTCTGATGAGATGGTAGACATCGAAAACCTATAGGTTAAGGAAATTAATTTTCTAAAGTATCCTTTGTCTTGCTTAGAATAATAAAAATTCTTTGATATGAAACTCAACCACTTCATTTAATTTCAATGAGTTTTTTGAAATTCATTGAATTACAAATATATAAATTATATACTTAACTTGATAATGGTACAAAGGGGGAGAGATAAAAGATGTTTCCATATCCGAGATGGCCTTTACAAATGAACAAGGTAAAAAAATACAAAGGAAAAAGAAAATAATTCTATCATTATTGAATTTTAAAAAAATCTTTTGCTTCAATCATACAAATAATAGAAAAATAATTGTTAAAATTAATAAAATGTCTTTTTTTCAAAACCAATATGCAAATATCAAAAAATTTTATCAGATATCCTATTGGCTTCGCAGGCTAAGAGCAGGCTCAAGGCGTTTCCTTAAATAGCGATGAGTAAGAGGCGTTTGTAAAGTCCAATCAATTCAACAAAGAAAGTACCATAATGCCGTTTCATACTTCCTCACATTGTCCAATCAATTCAACAAAGAAAGTACCATAATGCCGTATCATACTTCCTCACATTGTCCAATCAATTCAACAAAGAAAGTACCATAATGCCGTATCATACTTCCTCACATTGTCCAATCAATTCAACAAAGAAAGTACCATAATGCCGTATCATACTTCCTCACATTGTCCAATCAATTCAACAAAGAAAGTACCATAATGCCGTATCATACTTCCTCACATTGTCCAATCAATTCAACAAAGAAAGTACCATAATGCCGTATCATACTTCCTCACATTGTCCAATCAATTCAACAAAGAAAGTACCATAATGCCGTATCATACTTCCTCACATTGTCCAATCAATTCAACAAAGAAAGTACCATAATGCCGTATCATACTTCCTCACATTGTCCAATCAATTCAACAAAGAAAGTACCATAATGCCGTATCATACTTCCTCACATTGTCCAATCAATTCAACAAAGAAAGTACCATAATGCCGTATCATACTTCCTCACATTGTCCAATCAATTCAACAAAGAAAGTACCATAATGCCGTATCATACTTCCTCACATTGTCCAATCAATTCAACAAAGAAAGTACCATAATGCCGTATCATACTTCCTCACATTGTCCAATCAATTCAACAAAGAAAGTACCATAATGCCGTATCATACTTCCTCACATTGTCCAATCAATTCAACAAAGAAAGTACCATAATGCCGTATCATACTTCCTCACATTGTCCAATCAATTCATGACGCTCTCCAGTGTGGTGCATAATCATCATTTGTTCCATGCGTGATCGTTTTAAAAAAACATAAAACTTCAATTTTATTCTTTGCATCATAAATGATGTATCATTAAAAAAAAAAAAAAAACGTTGAAATGAAACAAAATACTTTCAGAAATATTAAAGAACATAAAAAATGTAACTTATACAAATAGAGATTTTTTTCATCTATCAGTCACAATTTTTTTAAGTTGAAATAAATATTTTTAATAAATAGATTGCAGAATTTGTCTCTCATTTCGAAATATCAGAGATCTTCAATATGTTTTATAAAAGATAGAAAAAATTGCATTAAAAATAAATAATAGAATTCTCAACAAATCAAGCAGATGACATGACCGGAAATCAAAACTGAAGTCTTGAGATCTGAAGTTTGATGTTCTACCAACTGAGCTCTTTGGATTTTTCTCATAAACAATCCGAGCATGCAAGGCCCCCCTCCATGAGTGAAAATTTACTTTCATCATGACTAATGTGTGTGCAAAATTTAAAAAAAAAAAAAAAAAAAAAAAAAAAAGAGAAAAGTGCAAACAAACAAATGGACAAATTTGGGGGCGATTTTACCCTGTAATGGCCCTTACAGGGGCAACCAGAGTTATCCCAGAAAATATGTTTTGGCAAAAATTAACTTTACCATGACTAATGTTTATGCAAAAAAATATTTTTTAAATCCCAGGAGTTGTTATTGAGAAAAGTGTAAACAAACAAACAGATGAATGATTTGGAGGCAATTTTACCCTATAATGGCCCCTAGGGGTAGGGGTGCAACTAGAGTTATCCCAGAAAATTTGTTCTGACAAAAATTTACTTTCACCATGACTAATGTTTGTGCAAAATTTCAAAAAAAAAAAAAAAAAATCCAAGTCATGGTTATTGAGAAAAGTATAAATGGCAGTGAATTTACTAGGTCCAATTCTTCCTTTGTCGAGGACCAATAAAAGTTAGAACATTACTGTAGCAAAATAAGTTTTAGCATGACGTCATAGATTTATGAATGATGTCATGTTTTAAAATATGAATTCAAACATAAGCGATAATAAAAAATAAATGGAGTAAACCACATCAACAGCACTGGAAATTATTTTAATAATTCAAAACAAATGATTTTGCTTTAACTATATACTGACCTTAAAAACAATTTAATATCTGCTAAAATTTAAATCCATAATATTAGTCCAATTTGAGATATAAATTTTGATTTTCAAGATTTTTATATTTGTCAATTTTGTAAGATTTAATGCCGTGTTAGTTTTTGCCGTTAATAGAAAATTACTTTGCAGCTTTTAAAGTTAAGTTTAGGTATGAATTTATTGGGTGCAAAAACGGAAAATGACCTTGTGTAGTTTGATTGCGTGAAAGCTTTCATGTTGACTTTCAAGTGCTGGAGAAACTTTGATGATATTGAACTGTATTTTCACAGCAGTTTCTATTTGAACAAAAATATGATTTTATTTTAAGTTATTTCGTAGTATTCAATGTTGTTTAGGAGTATTCAATGTTGCTTAGGAGTATTCAATGTTGTTTAGTAGTATTCAATGTTGTTTAGTAAGTATTCAATGTTGTTTAGTAGCATTCAATGCATAGAAAATGAACTAAATGTGTGGTTCAGCACAGACTGAATTTTACAAGGTGAAAGCGATCTTGAAGTCAAATCTTCATATCAAGGTGAAACAACTTCTTTAAACCATTTTTATATCAGTTCTTGTATATGGAAGTAGCACATGAACTTTTACCAAAAGATTTAAAAAAAAAAAAAAAAAAAAAAGATGATGTTATGTACACTAGAATTCTAAAAGCTGCTTTTCACATCTCTGGGAGACAGCAACCCACGAGAGAGCAGCTATAGAAGCCTTTCTCAGACGTGATCAGAAAAAAAAAAGAATCAGATTTACTGATCACTGCTAAAGCTAAGGATGAAATTGTTAGTTATGTTCTTTTGTGGAGGTCAACACAGGGATGTAGCCGAGTTTGGGAGACCACAAAGAACCTGCATGAAACAACTCGCAAAGGACTCACAATGTACCTATGAAAACCTACTTGGTGTGATTTTTGTTGGTTTGGGATTTTTTGGAGAGCGAGAAAAATGCTATGGAAAGTAGAGCTTTGAAAATAAATGTTACCAAAAATGATGATCAGCGGTTGTCGGGTTGGAAAGCTCCAAGAAAGAGCAAAGTTAGCCTGTCCAGTTTTCGAACACGGAGTCGCATGAAACTTGATTTATTGTGATACTTGCAAGCATTAGGTACATAAGAAAGTGCAATGGAATTGCAAGTCTGAGAAATGATAAGTTTGTGCGGAAGAAGTGTAAAATGATGGAGATGGATGAGAACTCAGATGTGGAGAAAATATACCTGGATGGTGAAGCTATTGGAGATTGTTCAGAACTTTTATTACCTTGGTGATATGATTGGAGCAGATGCTAGCATGATTGCAAGAATTAAGATTGGATGGAGTAAGTTGAGAGAACTTCTGTGATTATTAACCAATGTTAACTAAGGAAAGAATATATCAGTCATATCATGTATGGAAGTGAAACCTGGTCAATGAGGGTTGAGGATATGCGTTGCATGGAGAGAAGAATGATATGATCGATGTGTAATAGGAGTCTTAAAGACAGGCCTAGATCTGATGATCTTTGAGGGAGATTAAATGAAGAGAGTATACCAATATATAAAACAGATTTTACACTGAATATGGTAATGAGGATTTTTCAGCTCACATCACTTTTACAATGTATTTAATTATTTGTGGATTATTATCCTCATCTTTTCTAGTTATTTCACACCGTTTCAACCAATTATTCCTCTGGCCTTCGTCAGGTGGTTTGAGGAATAATTGAGGTTTGAGGAAGGCCAGAGGAATAATTGGTCGAAACGCCATGAAACAACAATTAGAAGATGAGGATAAAAAATATATACAAATTACTAATCTCAAAAAGAATTCCAAATTAATTTAATAATATGCATCATTTTTGTACAAATCAATTTTCATCAAAAGTAATTGTTTCAACTGACTTCATCGATCAAACCAAGCACAGAAATATGCATTAGATATGATAAAAGTTTTGGAGTATTCAGTTATAAAATAAACTCCCACGAGTTAGTCAAGAAACTGAGGTGGAAGACATTCCTTTCTTCATCTGATGTAACGAGCTGAATTTTCTAATACTGTGGTGATGAGAACCAGTGTTTTTCCCAATATAAGGTGGAAAATATATTTTTTTTTTAAATTAAATAACATTTTAAATCTGAATGAAGAATACTCATTTGGTTATAATTTTCTAATTAACATAAAATTATCTTGTGAGATTTTTAAAAGTTGGACCTAAATAACATTTAAGCTGACAAATCAAACTTTGATTCTGTTTAGCCAATTTTCATTTGGTTTGTTGTACCATATTATTTGTAGCATACTAACATACTTCCCTCAATTTAGTTAAAAACGATCTAGTTCTATCTGGACAACTAGGAAAATGGAGACATTTTTTTAATTATGACCAAACAGAATTATAATTGTCACGGTAATAGCTTTTTATAGAACAGTTATCTACACTGCATATCAAATTATTAATGAGTTTACATTTTTTTTTAAATATTTAAGGAACGAGTGAATAAAAATCTATGGAATTTTGAGAAAGTGCTTATAATACTATTCAGCTACTCCAGTCAGAAAATAAAAGTATTTAAAGCAGTATTAGCGAAACTATGGCAGAAGATAGGAATATCTGTTGATTTCAGTGTGTCAAGTTATTAATGAGGTTGAGAAAAAAAACACAATATAGCCATAGGTTTTTTATTGAAATAATTTTCAAACATTAAATGAACTAGGAAAATGCTTAAACACAATAACTACATAGCAATTTCTACGTTGACATCATTAGTAGGGGATATGCGATCCTTTTTTATGAATGACTTGTAAAAGACGTTGGTGCACAAAATTAATCAAATTTGTAATTTCGTCAACCGTTATTCCTCGTGATACCTCTTGGAGAGCATTCTATAACTCATCTTTGCTCTTAAATTGGCGTCCACTTGCATAGAGGTGTTGTTTCATGATACTCTAAAGGTTCTCAATTTGGTTAAAATCTGATGAATTTGCAGGCCACACCATCTTCCGTAGCCCAGAGAACCCCAGTTATTACAAATACTCTTTGCTTTTGTTTGCTGCATGCTAAAGAAGCATTATCCTGCATAAAAATAATGGTTCTTCTGAACGTCAACCTTTGCTTCTTCAGCCATGGTTCAAAGTGCTCCCTCAGAAAAACTATGTAAGCATTTGACGTCATTTTTACGCCTTCTGGGACTCTCCATTGGCCAACTAAAGTATCTCCGATAATCCCATCCCAAATCATTATCCCACCACCACCTTGTTGGCGCCTTAAATGCTTTTGACGATGTCATCCATCTAGGATCCATCCCTTGCTCCAGCCATTAGGGTCATCAAGAGTGGCATGCACTTCATCTGTAAACAAAACTTTGGAAAAATCCGTTTTCATATTGTCCTCCGCCCATTTCAATCGGTTTTGTATGTGATGTTGCTTTAATAGAGGCTTTGTCACAGGCTTAACAGACTTTGCCACTTCTTTCAGAAGGTGACATTGAGTACTTTTTGAGACCTTCTCCAACCCGGCTTGGTCAAAGACTTCTTGACTTGTCTGCCCAGGGTTCTAAACAACTTCACGTTTAATTTGGAGTTGAAAACGGTGTGAAACAACTCTAGATTTACCTTTATCAACTCTCTTATGTAGCTTTGTAGGGTCCTTGACAAAGTTCTTCAATTTGATGGTACCTTCCTATCATTTTCGATATTTTGAGGGTAGTTTTTTTGCTAGCTATTCTGTAATAGTACTCTTTTCAGAACTACTCAAACCACCTTTATGACCGATTTTATTGACGAAACAAACTGCCTTGCTAATAATTTGACGCACCTCCAATACCGTGGATTCAGCAATTACGATGGCAAGTTGTTTACATAGCACGGAACAGTATAAAAATTTCACAGTACACGCAGCTCAGCATTGCCAACGTTTCCGAAGTTTTTGATACAAAACTGCCAGTAAATTTCTGAAACTGGTAAAAAAATGTTATCTCATTAATAATTTGACACGCAGTATATAATATAACTCTCACTAGTCTGTTTAAATGTATGTATGTATGTTTGCCTAAAACTTTTGACAGAGGCGACAGATTTTCACGAGATCAGTATCATTTTGAAGGTCAACCCTTCGGATGACAAATATCGAAAAATTGGCTAAAAACATTAATTCCTTCACCCTCAATTGAGCAGTTTTCTACAAGGAGGGGTCACTTTTTTCACTGTTATTTTCGAAAGTCATCCCCTCTTTTCGATCAACTCACCTTAATTTAAACCTCCATCACTTTTGGTTTGGCGATGGGCGCAACAGAAAAGATGTCACTTTTTTTTCACATTCTTTTCCTCCTTCACGATACAGGTTCGAGCCTGCCTGCCTTCTACCACTTTTTTTTTTTTTACTCAACACACACCTCCAAATACCTGGGCAACGCCAGGCACTCAGGCTAGTCTCTCTTAAAACTAAAATTTTATTTCTTTTTCTGTATAAGTTTAAAACAAGTCGAATCAAATAAAGATTTAGATCGAAAATGAGTTTACTACCCGCTGGACAATGCCGGGTATGCGCAGTTATTAAGATGATACAGACAATGTGTTTGGACACAATTTACCTTGGCTCTTTTCCATATCCTTGGAGAATTCAGTTACAAAATGAACAACCAAGCGATGGTCAGGAAACTGAAGGGGAAGAAATTACATTCTTCATCCGATACGGTGAGATGACTCTTTTAATCATTCTCATTTATCTTAATGTCTCCGAAATGATTTATTTTTATTGGTTTTCGCACGAGATATTAAGTTTTTCGTTTTGTATTGACGAAAGAATTTCACCTTGTATTACATCATTTCAAGAAAATCATCCGCTCAACGTCCTTTGCTTAGAATTCCAGAATCTTCCAAAGTTCTTTGCTCAATTCATCCCTTAGCAGATTGCAAGACTTCTTTTCAGATTTTCATACGCTTTCGAATGTTGATTCGTTTCTTGCCAAAATGTAACAAAATCTACAGAAGGCGTCAGGCTTTTTATGCCGCTATTCTGAAGAACAGGAGGCGTAATAAAAATCCAGTTTTTCTCAATCTTCTCAAACATTAACTCAAACAAACAAATTAGTTTTCCTAACATCGGTTAAAGCTCAGATTTCAAAATAGCTATCCTAGAAAAATACAAACTGGATCCCAAAATAACTTAAAACGGTACAAAATATCTCATGGTGTTCTCTATGCTAAAGGCAGACTCATACCTAGCCTGCTTGTTGCTGATTAAGCCAGCTTTCACTGAAGGAGAAAGTTTTACAAGAATGTTAAACTTACAAATGGTCCACAGTCACATATCGACTCTTGGTGTAACTGAGTACCCGAACTGGATACATATTTCAAAAGTTCTTCCTTTTCATTTTTCAAAAAATGATAGCTTTTGCATGAAATGAATTTGATATTTTTCTCTGAAATTTTTTGGCTTTCAACAATAAATTTATCTGTTACATAAAGATCAGTTGTCAATGTGCGTATGTATGTCCAGCTAATAGTAAAAAACTATAAAACAAACACTAACAAAGTTGGTATATTCTTAATAAGCATTGCACTGGAAAATAATATCTAAAATTTTTTTCAAAATCGTTCTTTATCTGGGTGGGAGGTCAACTGGATCGGATTTGGTGGGGGAGGGGCTTTTTAGCCATTTTATGTACTAATGCTGACTTATTCTTCAAGAAATCCATTATATAAAAGAAGGTTGTCTATGTGTATGACCCAAAGAAGAATGGGCTGAACAGAGGAAAAACGAGAAGGTTAGGGAAAGTGAATATGGAACTGAGGAGAGGGAAGAGAAAATGATACACAAAGGGATAGAGAAAGGTCGATAGACAGAAATAAAAATTTAAAAAAATATGTTACACTTTAATCCCGAGCAACACCAGGCAGATCAACTAGTTGATAATAAAATGTAATTTTTTTTTTTTTAGAGTAATTTGTGTCTTTCTTTAAACAAAAGGTATGCTATAATATAAATCTTACCTGTCTGTTTAAATGTATGCATGCATGTATGTATGTATGGCTGCCTAAAACTTTCGTCAGAGGTGACAGATTTTTCGAGATCGGTATTGTTTTGAAGCTCGACCATTTGGATGACAAATATCGAAAAATATGGCTAAAAACGTTAATTCCTTCACACTCAACTGGGCATTTTTCTACAAGGAGAGGGTTTCTTTTTTTGACGATATTTCCGTAAGTCATCCACTCTTTTCGATTGACTAGTCTTAATTTAAACCTACGTCGCTTCCGGTTTGGGGATGGGCGCAATAGCAAAGACGTCACAATTTGCTTTTTTTATTTTCACATTCTTTTCCTCCTTCGCGATATGGGTACGAGCCTACCATTTTTTTTTTTTTTTTTTTTTTTTTGCTCAATACACATCCGGGCACCCAGACTAATTAGAAATCGAATCATGTTGAATGTAATCTTCGATGTGTTTAATCGTTGCTGAGAATGCACAACCAATGAAAAACAAAATCCATCAGACAGTCATGGTCAACAAAGGCAGCAGAAGAAGTCTCGAACCATAACATCATCCTCAAAGAAAACTGCAACCCAGAACCAAAGGCCTATTTTAAAAGTTCCTTTTTTTTCTTTTCTTTTTTTTTTTTGTAAATATTTCTAGCATAAAATCGATTTAGTATTTTTCTCTATGAATTGTGATTGCTAATAAAAGAGTTATTGCTCACTAGCATAGAGGCGCCCGACCTTGCCAGTCATAAAAATTCATGCAGATTTTGTATTTATTATTACAGAGCCAATTCTTTATCGAATATTTATATACACATAATACTGATTTCAAAAGTTTAAAATAATAATAATAATAATAATAATAATAATAATAATAATGACTTGGGTGCGATCAGCTAGAACCGAGACCAAAACATTTACCACTCCAACCACATTCGCTATCATTTGAGCTAATCCGACAGACAGTTAAAAAATCTTATAAAATTAAAACATTTTTAATTAATAGAAAAGTCGGCAAGTTGAAACGAACATTTTGCATTTAAACTTGTCGACTTCTCTATGCGTTATTCATCCATCTGAACAAAAATCTTACTTCTTATAAACAATACTTATTGTATGATTACTATTTACTTATGTTACCGCGCTATATTTTTAATAGTATTTTCGAGTGAAATTGAAGTTTGACGATATCCTCTTTTTATTAAATTGATAGGAGAAAGCACAGAATAGTTACAAAACACCCCCCTCACATGTTAAAAATGGCTTTCTAAATAATAACATTATAATTTCAGTACGGTAATATAAGTGCATAAGTACTCTATTTCCTATTAATTTCAGTGTTATGTGATCGGTAATTTAAGAGTTTATTGGTTAAATATTAACACACACACACTACTTTATTTATATAGACTAGCAGGACCTGTGGAATTTCCACAGTGTACTCTTTCACATGTAATAGACTGATGTTGGCATTCTGTGGATGTTCAGTATAAATGGAGACACCTTGATGTTATTGTAGCTCTTTTGTTAAAACTACAAAAGTATTTACCTAAGCTAGCAGGGACTTGGCATAGCCTGGTCGTAAAATATGCTTAAATATAATATTTTAATTTATGCAGATTTAGTATATATTATTATGGAGTGAATTTTCTATCAATTCTTATATTTGCGATTTCAAAAATAAATAAAAAATATATCCCTATGTCTTGGGTGCATAAGTTTGAATCGAAACCGAAACCAAAACTTATGAAGAATTCTTTGTAAAATTATTTATTACAAGAAACGGAAGGTCATAACAATTAAATGGAAGTTACTCTGAAGAAAAAAGATGTAAGCGTGACACACAAAATAACACACACGCTATCGTATTAGAATATAGTTAAGATATAATTTTGTTATGGGTAATTTACGTCACACAGTGCATACGGTGACTTGTTCATAGGATATCGTTTCCAGGAGATGTTATTAGTAGGGTTAGGACAACAGCATATTCTTTTCATTGTTTGAACTCTTGAGTCCCGTTGATATCTTATATGTCTTTTATACAGAGTGATGTGGTTCTCAGTTAATTAACTGTGTCAGATATATACTCGAGAGTAAAAACAATGAAAGAATATTCTCTTGTCATTGCGCTAGTTATAAGCTACTTCTAACATTCTGGTATATATATATATATATACAATCTAGCCACTTTCTGCCACTCATATGCCAGCAGTTTTGAGGAGACAATGACTAACACTTGCAAGACATGTTGCCCGTCATGGTGATCCTCCAGGAAAACTTCTACTCTGGTTTATCAATGCAAATGGGGGGGTGGGGGTCACTATTAGAGATTCTGAGCAAGGGAAGTATTTTTTTAGAGGTAGGGGTGTTATATAGCGCCAGGACCCCTAGGTTGGGAACGGTCGTTGTTAGTTAGTTCCCCGCTGCAACAAAAAACAAGTAGCCATCTTTTATTGATCGACTATGTTGTTTAGTTTTCTGGTTGTTATGGTAATGGCTAAGACGGCAGAGTTATTTCCCCCTTGACTGTGCATTTTTTCTCTCTCGGCTTTATTCAGCTGTCAACCGCTTGTCAAAATAACGATTCCAACTAAAAGAGATTTAACATGCATACAAAGGTCAGACGTAACTCAGCATACCAAATCAAGACGTAAGACACGCTGGCTTTTTATATGAAAATATATTTTGTTTTGAAATTATTTTCTCGTTTTACATAGAGATTTTTGATAGTTCAAAATTTAACAGTGTGGCTTACTGTTCATTTCAGTGATGGAGAGGGGTGTGTGGAAACGTTATGCTCTCGACAACGCACGTTTCCTATCGGCGGCTCTCTCTTCTGCTTCTCTGCCTCTTCTATTCTGCTGAACTCCAAAAATCACCTCTTATATTAGCATATGTTTTTCGCTTGTTTTTTTTTCCACTCCACGCAATCTGTCGATCACCCTGCTCGATAATAGAACACGCATCTGTTGGTCACGTTTTGACAATTTTTCGCCACCTCTTGACCTAGAGCCATCGTGACCGATTTCTCTTCAGCTGACCGACTATTGACTTTATTGATACACGTGAATTAATCCTTTATGCTAACTTTATATACATTCCAAAGTTACAAGGAATGTCACGTTTCCTTGTTTTGTGAACAAAAAAATCGTCGTCCGATTTCTCTGTTTACGACGTAATCACTTTTTCGTTTCGACTGGTGGACAATCGATTATTCGATGCCCACCTTTTAAATCTTTTATTATCTTGTTTTAAAGAAGTTTTTTTCTTTTCAGTTATGTATCGGATGGTTCCAGCCATCCATTATATAACAGGGGCGGGAGGGGATTCAATTACATGTATGGCGACCGCCACTATTCCTCTCCCCATGTGCTTCTCTCAAAAAAAAAAAAAAAATTATAAATGTGAACAAAAATAGATTTAGAATGAATTTTAACATTTTGACACAAATTTTTACTGGACATAATGAATAAAATTTTCAAGACATTTCCCATATTTTCAAGGATTTTTAAAGGTAATAAAAGAAATAAGGTATTTTCAAGGCAAAAGTCCAAATTCAAGAACTTTTTAAGTCTGTGAAAATCCTGTTTTACAAAATTAATGAAAAAATATTAATTGCATTTAAGAAGTTTTATTCCTACACAAGTAGAAAGATCCAGCATATAAAATCAACAGTAGGTTTTTTTTGATATGACAGGCACGAGTTCAAAGTGAATGTTTCTGTTTATAGCACAATTGAACCATGATACTTGACTTTTGCATTTTAAACTTTAATTCAAACCATTACATAAAAATTTTACAAAATCAACATTTAAACTACAATGTTTGTGCAGTGACTTAGTTCAAAATACATTGTAGTTTATACTGCACAGTAGAGAACCTGTTGATTTTATAAAAGTGGGTCTCCAACTAGAGCAGGCAATTAACTGATTTGATTGAAAAATGGGCGATTTCATCAATTTCGATGACAATAAAAGTATGGGAGGATGATGGATATATTCAATCCGAGAGAATGTCGGGTCTCACTGTTTATATATATATATATATATATATATATATATATATATATTATAGTTTATTCATATGCAAGATTTTGTAGGAAAAACTATAGAAGTGGTCTTGAATCTATAATAAGTGCATCCCTATGGGGGAATATTATAGCAAACCACCTCTTTTAAAGTAAATCATAGGTATAAAATTCAACGAAAGTGGTCCCAGCTCTTTATGAGCCCCTCAATGCGCAGAATCTGTGCCCCTCCCCAAATTAACTAGTGGAGGGGGAGAAACCCTTTAATCTGATCTTAATAAAATTGAGACCCCGTGTATAAGACACTTAATACAGAGAGTTATCCTAGATTTCAGCTTCTTCCCACTATATTAGTTAAAAACACGTATGACGTCATATTAGCTAAAAACTAATATGACATCATATTAGCTAAAAACTAATATGACGTCATATTAGCTAAAAACTAATATGATGTCATACGTGTTTTGAAAAAAGGACTATGAACCTCATTCAATCCTGAGCAACGTCTGGTCATCCTGCTAGTATGTGAAAGAGAAAATAAATATTTTTCCTTTTCTTATTTAACTATCTGTATTTTGTTGTCGATTGTGCTTTTTTTTCGTTTCGTCAACCCTGGTTGGGAGATTGGCTCTCTTTAGTCTATTACTCCTACCTATCTACCTAGATACTGAGAATTGACATCGCCTACACTATTTGACCATGAGAAGCTCATTCAAATGTGACTGTCGTATGCGCCCCACAAATAAACGGATTCATTTCGAAGGACGCACCCCGCTCCCGGGAGAAAAAGTCCTTTAATTTCCTTTCCTTTTCAAAGTATTGTTAATTTCAGTTTTTTTTTTAATTATTTGTTTATTGATAAACCCGTTGATCCGATCATCGAGTATTTTTTCAGAAGTTTTAACAATAAAAGACGATGATGTCCTTGCAATGACAGTATGGACTTACCTCCTCAATCCCGAGCAACATCGAGCTAGTTAAATATAGTAAAAATAATCGAAAAAAAAAAAGAAAAAAAAAAGCGATGGGAGTGGTTGCCTTCTGCAGATTTGGTAGCTTTTCTTGAAACGATGGAATGGAATGCAAGGTGAAACGGTTTTGTCGTTATGGACAAAATGAAGAACTTAATATCACACGCAAAAACCAATAAAAATAAGGTATTTCTGAGACATTAAGATAAATGAGAATGATTAGCCGATTCATATCATCGTATCAGATGAAGAATGGAATGTCTTCCCCCTCAATTTCCTGACTACAGCTTGGGAATTCATTTTGTAACTGAATACTCCAAGAAAATAGGAGAAAGTCGAAGTTTATTACATCATTTTAATAGCTGTACTCAGCCAGCTTTGCCCGAGATGCAGTGAAGTCATTTTAGGTTTATAGTTTTAATACATTTGCATATTTTTAAACTTATACAAAAAAAAAAGAAAATTTTAGTTACAAGGGAGATAACTGTTCAATAACAGTTATTCCTCTTTGATAATTGTACATTTTTTTTATCACGACTGAAAAAGGTTTCCATTTTACTAGCAGTCCAAAAGTTAACTAAATATAGCCCACATTAAATACAAACTCCTTACGCTAAGAAGCTGTGTTCCAGAATTCATGATGATTAGTTAAAGTGCGAACTGTGTGCAACAAACATATAAACATCCACACATATCTAACTTTATATATAGACTAGTGAGAGGTACCCGGCGTTGCCCGGGGTGTTTGGAGGTGTGTGTGTCGGGGGGGGGGTTAAAAAAAAAAAAAAAAAAGTAAGTATGAGGATCAAACCCGGACCGTTGAGGCAAAGTTGTAAATTAAAGTGTGAAAAAAAAAAAAAAAAGTGCGACGCTAACTATTACCCCCCCCCCCCAAAAAAAAAATGTTATAGGAAAAAGACTAACCTACATGCAGCGAACGACAAATCTTGAATATTTATCTTCCCGAAATCGAGCAAATTAAATAGACAGGCGAGCTTCGTTGTTAACTGTGAGATATTACGATTTATATGTGATATAAAAAGTTTTAAAATGTTGTGAACCGACCGACCGCTTCTCTGAAAGAAGTCTTTTGTAGACATACAGAAAAAGCGAACACGCATACATTTTCGCTTTTATATTTATAGATAAGAGATAAAAGCCAGATTTTTTTTAGTTTGGGTTTATTTAGTAAACAACATGTGAAGTTAATTGATTTAAAAAAAAAAAAAAAAAAGAAAGAAAACAGTTTTACTAAAACGCCCATACGTAGAATCTATATTCCTGTTCACATATTTACAAGTTTAATTGATTTCTCTTGATTATAGTTGTGTTTACTTGATGCAAAACAATCAAACCAAACAGGATGAATAAGGATACACGAAGATACAAACAACTTAACGCATAAAACATTTTTTCCCCCAAAATTCGTGGATTCAGCATTAAATCACCCCACTGATATGCCATAAAACAAAAAAAAAAAAAAAAAATCTATAATGATCAGTGCACACAAACATATGCAAATGCCTAACTTTACACAACGTATAAAAGAAATAGAGCAAAGGACAAAGTAGCTGCCCAGACAGAGTCAAGTCTTATTTATACAATACTAGCGGGACCTGTGGAAATTCCACAGGGAACTCATTCATATGTAATATATTGATGTTGGCATTCTGTGGATGTTCAGCGTAAATGGAGACACTCTGATATTATTATAGCTCTTTTGTTAAAATTACAAAAATATTTATCTAAGCTAGCAGGGACGTTGCCCAGTCGTAAAATACACTTAAATATGATATTTTAATACTTGTAGATTTCGTATATATTATTATAGAGTTAATGTTCTATCAATTTTTATATATTATAAAGTTGCGATTTCAAAAATAAAAAAAATATATCCATATGACTTGGGTGCATTAGCTTAAATCGAAATCGAAACCAAAACTTATGAAAAAAATATATGTATATATATATATATATATATATATATATATAACTTGAGTTCCTATAATTAAAACCGAAACCAAAACTTATGAATAATTCTTGATAAAATTATTTATATATATAAAAAAATAGATTACTGGAGTGCTATCAGCTATAATCGAAACCAAAACATGAAGAATCCTTGGTAAAATTATTTATTACAAAAAATGGAAGTCTGTAAAAATTAGACGACAGTCACTCGGATGGAAGCATGACGCACAAAATAAATAACACACATGCTATCCTATCAATATGATTGTAGATGCTTAAAAAAAATATTGTATTTCTACTAGAAATTAGTAAAATTGAAAATAATCCACTATGGTGCATGAAACAGAAAAAGCAAAATGCTGTGTATCACTTTTTTCTTCTTCCAGTGCAAAAACTAAAATCCTATTTTTTCCATTTTTCACATAAAAACGGCATAGAATTTTTTTTTCCTTTACTTTAAAATTCTTTTTTATTTTTGTTTGTTTTTAATTAGAAATGACAACGTGAAATGTTTGTGCATTTGGAAATTAATTATTGCGGGGTGCAATTATGGGTTCATACCTCAACAGTATTAGTGTGTGAATAATCACATTGGATCTAAAGTCAGATTTGAAGATGTCCTGCTCACCAACAAGTCTGGACTGTACCAACAAGTCTAGTCCTGGAAGGACAGACTGGCGAATTTTCCTTCCCGGTTAAACATTTAAGAAAACAGTAATCAGACGAGCACCATTCGTCAATAGATGGGATCTTCCATGGAGGCATGCCTCAACTATCTCAGCTCCATGGTGACGACAGCAACATACTTGGTGTAGCCTCTGCACACATCAATGCAACTTGGTTTAAATGGTGCACCATCACCAACATTCTTTGTGACCGTGTGAAATCAAAGATCTACTAGACTATTGCAAAACCCATTGTTCTGAGTGCTTACTGATAAATTATGGAGGCAGAGAGAAAATCCTTTGTCATGAAAACTGGCATGGGTTAAGTTGATCTACTTATTTAAAAAATAATGGATTTACTCAGAGACAATAAATATAGTTATATCTAAATGCTATAACAGCAATTTGTGGCAGTTATGGCCCCAGAATCATGATGTGTACTTTCGTAAAATAATTCTGTTAATATATATATTGGTTTTGATTATTACTACTCTGACATAGCTCGTGACTAACACTGTAGAAATTTTATTTGCCAGAATTCCTATGTGGAGAGAGAAGTGCTGGTCAAAAAAGAACAGAAATGAAACCAAGGTATTTTGCATAGTATAAATTTCTTTATTTATACAAACATTATTGGCTACATATGTGCATACAGATTTCAGATGCGATCTCCTTTGAAATCCAGCTCAATAGTTATAGAGTAGCTACCACAGTCAGACAGGATTTTATTGTTTTTTTTTTCTTTTCATATCGAATTTGAGGCTTGTTTTTTTGTTTGCTTTTTTTTTTTTTTTTTTTCGAATTGTCTAAACCAGGAGTTTCCAAAGTTTTTGAATGAGGGGTCATATTGCTGACTTTTTAGAACTACGTGGTCCAAAAAAATAATTAAAAGAAAAATGATGTGGACATGTTTTGCTTTTTAGTGATATTCATTCTCCAAAATCTCATTCTTTTAATCATTTTCTGAAAAAAAAATTATATATATTTTCACAAATTTCCATTTTAAATTTTTTCCTTAATATTTTCCATAAGAGCTCCACAGGCCAGATTAAAGACTTTTGCGGACATGATCTGGCCCGTTGGCTGGAGTTTGGAGACCCCTGTTCTAAACCGTCCAATCTCCTCTTCCCACATTACATCAGATAAAAAAATCCAATAATACAAAAAGACCTAAAACTAGATTTGAACTCATCATAGCTGATTTCATAATTTGCAATAGTGTCTACAACCACACCCCTTCAACAAGTATGAATAAGCTGCATTTTTTTTTTCTTCGGAGACATTTCCACTCTTTAAATCCTAACATGAAAATTCTTATATTTGCCGTTTGTTTGTTTTTGTTGCCACATATTTTTTTTACATTATGTAACTTTCAAATGCAGAAAACAGCAAAAAAAAAAAAAAAGTCTTAAATTTCACAGCAAGCAGGGAGCAGACGTTTTTAGCCACAAACAGTGTTAAAATAAAAAAATAGCTAGGATGAGTGCCATAAAAAAAAACAAAAAACCAAAACAGATGAACTTCTTTAAAAGATGCAGCCTCCAAGAGAGAGAGAGAGAGAGAGAGAGAGAGAGAGAGAGAGGGAGAGGGGGGGGGGAGACTCCTTCAGGATAAAGGATAAAGTTTTAAACTGCGGACGTCATCTCTTTCCCCCAGCCGAGTTTAAATTTATCTTGAACTATATAAGCCAATAATGTTATCTAGTTCTCAAGAATTCATCAAGAGAAGAATTATCAATGTAGCTTATCAAGCCGCATTGAATACACCGATTCAGTATAAAAAGGCGAGAGAGGGGGGGGGGTATCTTGCAAGGAAGCATTTTAATAGAGATGGCGGGGAAGGGGGGGGGCGTCAGATTCAAGTACAATTTACCAGTTGTAATAAACTTAATTTCAGAGCAAAAGTGTTGAGTGGGGACACATCAAAACATGGCTGACAATAGTGAAAGCTGACCCTGAAAGAATTACTGGTCTACGATCTTCAACAGGTTGAGTGGCTGAATAGGACGCCAGTTTAGATGTGAAACAAGTACACCCGAGAGTTTTTCTGGTTTCTTTATACAACTGAAACTAAACAATTTTTTTTTTTTTTTTTCAAAACTACAACTGTTCCACATAATGTTATTACTACTAGTGATGGAACGACTCCAATATTTTTCTGAATCAGATACAATTATCGATTCTGTTCGAAATCCCTGATTCCGATATAATTATCGATTTTTTGTTGTTTACTCATTTTCACTCCAAACAAGGCATATTGCCACTTGAACTTGTGCTTAACAAGAAACTGAGGGAAGTTGAGCAGCGAGATGTCTGTTCACGTTACATTTAAACTTTTGCATCTTAGTAGAGAAACAACAGGACGGGAATTCCAAATCCACGCCACAATCTACTTTTAAATATAAATATTATTTTCTTTTTAATTTTACAAACTTCCTAATGTTTTCCCTTCATGCATTGCAAGCATTTTGTTAAACTCATTGTGAGATTTTCACTTTTTTTTTTTTTTTTTTTTTTTCATTTATGCCATTTTTTTTTTTCTGGTGCCACTTTTACCCGAATTTGTCATTATGATCCATAAATTTTAGTTTTACTGATAGTTTAAAATCAATAAATATTTATGATTAGGACCAGCAATGGAAAATGAGACATTGATTACCAGTACTATCTGAAGTGCTGCCATAGACAATTGTATTCCCTGCATAGGTATCAACAGATGATCTCAGGATATGCTTTCAAAAAGCTTATCAAAATTCTTCAAGGAGGGAACGATTAATTTCGACTGAAAAATCCCAAATGTGAAATCTAAAACTAAATTTATGACTTTGGTTTCTTTAACACAACGATTTAGAAAATCGATCAATCATCCTTCCTGGTCCGGATACGACAGGTGCAAAACATTTCTCGCTTACAGTCTAAACATGACTCACTCTTCAAAAACATGTCAATATGTAAACATAGTGAATGAGGTCAAGAATAAAAGGGAGCAATGGTGACTAACTTGCTTGCGGTAACTTATTACGCCAGTTCGTTTGGCAAGGTGTTTGCCATGCCAACCCATGCCTTTTAAATCACCATGGAGACAATATGCCCTAGTCCAAAATAAATCTGGGCAATACATAATACAGTGGCTCATGGTCAGACAACTGTGTATAACAGTAACAGGCTGTCATTTAATGTAATCGGAGAGAGAGAGAGAGAGAGAGAGAGAGAGAGCAAACCTACCGTTTAATGCAATAAATATTTGTTTGTTTTGTTTTCCAGGTCATTTAATGCCGAATCAACGCCTTGCTGGTACCCTCACCATGTCCCTTGTAAGAGAAACGTTATAAAAAGCGGACACAAATGAAGAGATTGTCGTAACAGAGTTGCCGACGTGAATTAAGCAGCTGCATGACACATATGCAAATGATCAAGCCACTTTTCTTTCCCTTCTCTTCCTCGGCTAGCGCACTGGCTTGGTCATTTGCATAGTGTCATGCAGCTGATAAATACACATCAGCGTCCCAGTTACAACAGTCCCTTCGCTGTACCCACTTTTTATAACGTTTCTCTTATATGAGGACAGATCAATACATTCAGTAAGAATATGCGTGATTTTTTTATTTTTTTATTTTTTTTTTAATTACATTTTCACCCCAAAGAAGGCACATTGCCACTTTGGTATAGGGGGCTACTATCAGGGGAAACAACTACTGGGGTACTATGTAGGGATTTGGGCAGCAAGATGTTGGTTCACGTTGCACTTGAACTTCTGCATGTCAGTACAGTTGGGGATGCAGTGTGGCATGCACGGCATATTAGTTGCTGTTTGTCTTCAAACAAGTAAGAATGGGGAATGCTTGTGTGACCTACGCCAAGTCTGGATAATACAATTTCCTCTTGTTAAGTTTTTCATTAGCTTTCTTTCCATTCATCTATAAGTTCATTTTGGTTGCTAGGAGTTTGTTATGTCTATTGTTTGTTGCAATGTTTGTTTTTATATAATAAAGGTATGATTAAAGAAAATTGGAAGGCTCTACTTATAGACACTGGCGATAGAAACTGACCAATCAAATAGAGCCATCTTCTGCTAACAACCAATCAGAAACCAGAATTGCTACATAAAAATATTGGATCTTTTAGAATTCCCGCACATAATTTTCCGTGTCCACACGAGAAAGATTTTTGCGCTTTGCCTGCCAAATTTTAAAGTTCAAGACTTGTACAGATCAGCTACCCACCGAAAACTCTTTTTCATCTCCAGGATTTGTAAAGATTAAGCAACTTTGAAAAACCATATATAACCCCTTAAAAATGTAGATTCCCCTAAAAGAAGAGAAAAAAAAAATGACCAGAATTTATCTTCCATAGTAAAATAAAAGATGGTTGATTGTCCTAAAACGCTAGAATAGCATAGGACTAAGGGATTATTTCACGTTAAATTCATGTGAAAATGATTACCTTATTATAAATTCTAAAATAATTGTTTATTTCTTCTGTCTACCAAGGGAATTCATTCATAATCACATGAAAAAATAGAATCTCAGTTTTTGGTGGGGGGGGGGGTCTTTTATCCATGAATTACTTGAAATATGGCAAAATTAGTATTTTCAGAGAGAGAGAGACGTAAAAGAAAAGCGAAGTAAGGCAAGAAAAAACATGAATAGAGAAGAAGAAAGAAAAAAAAACAGAAAAAGAAAGATAAAGTGAAAGAGAGGAAGACAGAAATAAAATATAGTGAAATGGGAAAAAATAGCATAAATTTTTTGCAATTTGGCTTTTTCTAACAAAAAAAAAAAAAAAAAAAAAAAAAAAAAACGAAAATCAAAATTTTATTTTTTCTAAATTACAAAAAAACAGAATTTATATCATTCATAGAAAAGGAAACTAATGTTAAGCCGATGTCACACGTCCTGCTCCAGCTGTGGCAGGTTGTGGACCTACTGTAGCAAGCGAGTAGAGTTAACTAGATAAATATACAATTTACACAATTAATGATGAGGCAATTATAAACTATAGTTTTTTAAATATAAATAAATACAAATTAAATATTTGGAGCAAACAGGGAATGGCAGAAGCAGTAATAACCAATAATAATAACAAACATGACATGGTTAATCATCAGATTGTGACGTCACAGAATAAGGTGACTGGGAACGATTTGGGAAAGTTGTCAGTTTTCTTCTTGGGAGAGAGAAGGCAACAGCACGTATTCAAGATGTAATTCACTGAGTTGCAAACTTCCCCCCACCACCACCAAGATGAAAGGAGTAAAGAGAACTTCGCGTTTCTGAACCAATAAACTCAACTGCATCATACAAACACCGAAGACACTGCGTTTCTATTATTGCATGCAAGAAGAATATTCCCTTGCAGAGTGAATTGGACCATTGAGAGGTGGTCCTGAAAGGTACATGCTGCTAAGGGCTGATATGACGCTATGTAACACAGTATTGACCATTTTGTTTTATGGCATATCAACCCTGTACGGCATAATCACATTGACACACCAGTTCCCGCTCGATCACCGAAGTTAATCAACATTAGCCCTTGAGCACCTGGAGGGGCATAGGCCATCTACAACTTTTGTAGATGTTTTTGTAGCAAGTAGTTCTTTTTACGGGGTGAGGGTGCTGGCCCCATGCCCAACCTTCCCAGAAGGTACACACAGCGCCTAGCCTTCCCAAATGGTCACCCATCTGGTACTGGTCAGGCTCAACGTTGCTTAACTTTGGTGATCTGGCGAGAACCGGTGTGTCAATGTGATTGTGCCGTACTAACATTGAACCTAGTCAGTTCTAAATGGTTGACCATTTGGGACTTCCAGGCTCTGTATGTGCTCTCCGCTTATCTCAACATTGTTTCCAGTCGTCCTGGATTTCTCCTTGCCACTGGATTCAACCAGTGTTGATTCAGGAGTAGTGTGGTTGGAGATTGCACAATCCTTGCCTCAAAAATTAAACATGCAGCTGCCCCTACACGGGTATCCTTTGTCTTTCGAGACTGAATGGCGGCATCATCGTAATATCAACTCTTTTCGAGTTATTTAATGCTGAATTTTGTTATTTTGGAAAAAGTTCTTATGCTTTAAATTCTTTATATCTTCAAATATTCATAGTGTTGTTTTTTTTTCGGTTGTTTTGTAAAGGAAAATTGCTTTTTTGTAAATTTTATTTTTGAAGAACATGATTGAGTTTTGCAAGGGAAGAAGAAAAAAAAAGAGCAATAACATCAATGTTTGGTGCATTTTAGGTCAAGAAACCAATATCTTCAGACAAACTGATCTGGTAGCACCAGAAATTTGGTAATGTGGGGAACAGGTTTTGCATAAACATAGCAAATTGAACATCACACCCCTACCCCTAAAAATTCAAGATGAAAATTATTTTCAAAATTCTTTCTGGATGATCTCAAAATCTGTTGATTAAATGAAATTAAAAATGAATGTTGATTAAATGAAATCCAAAAAAAATGGCAGGAATAAATGCAGGAATAAAAACTTTTGAAACGAAGAGGGGTGGGGAGAGGGTGAAACAGCAGAATTTTGCCAAAATTTTCTGAATCGAAAATACCATCTTCTGTCAAACATTTCTTGGAGATAAATGAGTTTCTTTGTTTTGCAAAAGTCATCAGGAGTTCTTATTTCGGGCAGAAGGCAAAGTGAAAAGCTGTTTTTAAAATTAGGAGACTTGGTGCTGCTCACTGGAGCCATAAAAGTGAGGAGGAGGGCGAAGAAAAGAAAGGAAGAAAACGGTAAAAAAAAAACAAAAAAAAACAAAAACAGTAGGACAAAAATAAGAGGACAACAAGAAAAAGATTATGAGAGCAAGGGTTAGAAAGGAGGGAGGGGGGAATAACTAAAACAGTACAAAACCCAAAGAGAAAGCAAGGTTAATAATAAAAAAGAGATTGGAAAGATGCACAAGGGAACCAAGAGAAAAGATGGAATGCACAATTCTAATTTTGTTCTTCCCAACACTGAATTAGTTTTTTTTCTTTTTGTACTTTTACCCATTTAGTGTTTTTTTGTTTGTTTTTTTCCCCCCCCCCTGCTGAAACCAGATTCTGATTATTTTAAAATTAATAAATATTTAATTAGAAATTTTTCTTTTTTTTTTTTTTTTTTTTTGTAACTTGTCAAATTTCAGGGTAAATTCCATGTATATTTTTTTTCTCAAATGTTTTCCTTGTAATTGATTGAAAATTGTAAGACAACAAAAGATTTATTTTGATTTTAAAACAAAGCTATCAGTTTGTCGTTAGCGTACAACATGCCACTTGAAAGTTTTCATAAACAGTTGAAAATAGTCGACGATTGGTAGGCAAAATGAGAAAACGATGTAAGAACAAAATATTTAACAAGCCCCTCCGTTGTTCCAACCGAATTTCTAAATAATGTTACTATTTAAATAAACATTTTTAGCATGCGAAAGGCGTGGGCATTGTTTACTTCCGGAATCCTAGCATTAGTTCTCCTAAAAAAAGCAACTTTGTAAAACCATATGTAACCTCCTAAAAAAGTAGACTCCCCTAAAAGAAAAGAAAAAAAAATGACCAGAATTTATCTTCTATAGTAAAATAAAAGATGGTTGATTGTCCTAAAACGCTAGAATAGAATGGGAATAAGGGATTATTTCATGTTAAATTCATGTGAAAATGATTACCTTATTATAAATTCTAAAATAATTGTTTATTTTTTCTTCTGTCTACCAAGGGAATTCATTCATAATCACATGAAAAAATAGAATCTCAGTTTTTGGTGGGGAGGGAGGGGGGTCTTTTATCCATGAATTGCTTGAAATATGGCAAAATTAGTATTTTCAGAGAGAGAGAGAGAGAGAGAGAGGGGGGTAAAAGGAAGACGAAGTAAGACAAGAAAAAACGTGAATAGAGAAGAGAAGGAAAAAAGCAGAAAAGAAAGATAAAGTGAAAGAGAGGAAGACAGAAATAAAATATAGTGAAATGGAGAAAAATAATGGCATAAATTTTTTGCAATTTGGCTTTTTCTAACAAAAAAAAAAAAAAAAAAAAAAAAAAAACGAAAATCAAAATTTTATTTTTTCTAAATTACAAAATCCAGAGAATTCATATCACCCATAGAAAAGAAAACTAATGTTAAGCTGATGTCACACGTCCTGCTCCAGCTGTGGCAGGTTGTGGACCTACGGTAGCAAGCGAGTAGAGTTAACTAGATAAATATACGATTTACACAATTAATAATGAGGCAATTATAAACTATAGTTTTTGAAATATAAATAAATACAAATTAAATATCTGGAGCAAACAGGGAATGGCAGAACAATAACAAACATGACATGATTAATCATCAGATTGTGATGTCACAGAATAAGGTGACTGGGAACGATTTGGGAAAGTTAAGTCAGTTTTGTTCTTGGGAGAGAGAGGGCAACTGTGCATTCTCTCTATGAATGAAGTTAAAATTTTATTTCAATTATAAAAAATTCCACAGGGGGACTCTTTCATATGTAATATATTGATGTTGGCATTCGGTAGATGTTCAGCGTAAATGGAGACGCGCTGGTATTATTATAGCTCTTTAGAATTTCATGATCATCGTGTACAGCAGATAAAAGTCACAAAATGATGGCATCCATCCAACTAAGAAGATAAAGAAAGAGTTTCTCTTTATCCTCTTTACTGGATGGATGGGGAAAAGAGCTTATTTATATGTAAATGAAAATTTAGATTTGTAGGGGTCCAGTATTAAGATAACTATGAATCTTATTTGTTACCTAGCTTGTCTTTGTACCAAGCGGATGACGTCACGAAAGGATAATATCATTTATTAAGACAGGTGGGTGATGAAAGTGCATAGTCGATAACGTCACTAAAAGTTGATGTCATCCATTAAATAAAAAAGTAGAGGAATAACCGTGCACATTGAATGACATCCTCCACTAAACCAGAGAGAAGACGAAAAGAGATTATTTATGACGTTTTATCTAGATGACCCATGATCTATGAGTAAAAAGTTTGGTTTCCTGCTTATAAAATCATTTGCTAAAAATAAAACGAAGCTCCTTCCTCCAACCTCACCCCACCCTCCCAAAGTGAAAAATGCCCCAAGTGTTCAAATCACCAAATACAGAATAGTGAAAATTAAGATTGGTAGCAGCAAAATGCGATTACAAACCACAAACTGCAATAAGCACCACATACCCACAATCTGGTTTGGGATACGGATATGCGAAACGGTAATGAGGGTAATATGAGAGGGACAAGTGCAAAATACTTGTGGCTGGGTTGTTTCAAACTCATTCCAGCAAGCACTTCAAGGTGGTTCGCCTATCAACAGTATAACATTTTAAAACTTCAAATTTCCAGCAAACTTCTTTTCATGTTTCTTTCCTTTGAAGAACTGATTCTCATTTTGCCTAAATTGAAATGAATGGTTTTCTCCTTGGGGAAGCCTCCTGTTTTGATAAGCTTTCGGAACTGATCTTCATGCCAGACCTGAAATGGAAGACTTACATCAAACCCGTTGCCAATGTTGCTGGAAAAATGGTTAGATCATTCTACCACTCCAAAAAGCATCTCATCCCTGGTGCAATCCTATGCCTGCATATGAATCAAATCGTCCGAAGATGGAGTACTGTTACCACATCTGGGAAGTTGCTGCTTAAAGCAACCTTTTCTGCCTTGACATTGTGCAAAACTGACTCCCAAATCTAGACAAGGCCATCAACAACAATAACACTTTACAACCACTCATGCAACGACTATAAAAATAATTTATTTCATTTGGTTACTTGATCGCTCATCGGTGAAAACGTAACATGTGTATTCTGTCGTTTATGAAAAAAAAAAATAATAACATTGATGAAAATATAACAATACTGATTTATGGTTTTTGATGCAAATAGTCTCTAAAACTCTAAAACATTAAAATGAAAAAAAAAAAAAAATTTTTTTTTCATTTTTCTTATCAGTTTGTTCAAGTTGGAGATGAAGCATCCTCCCGGGTGCCAGACATTCACTCACTATCTCATATATTCCAACCGAGAGATCTTTTTAAGATTTTAACCATCTCTTTAAAAGTGCAATTGTTTGAATCTCTTCCGCACTTGGTTCACCGGGTATATTTTCCAGGTAGTTTTTGATAGTCTTTTTCATGAGTCCAATTGCTCCTATAATTACTGGAGTGATTATTGTAGAGACATAAATAATATAAAACTTATCTGAATGACAGATTGAATTTAACAAATATAACAAGAAAATTATACAAAAGAAAAATATGAAAAGACAAAATTATTTGTATAGCACGAAAAATTGTTAATAATAATAATAATAATAATAATAATCAAAAGCTTTTTTTCACCACTTATCAAGGCCCATGAGCCACTCGAGGATGAGGATTAATGAGTTTATCAGGCGAACCGTAAAACAACAACGTAAGGATTGGTAACAAGGGTTGAGACGGACAGAAATTAAATTATTTAGAAGGAGAATTCAACAAGAACTTGTTAATGCTATACTTAAAAACGACCATGCTATAGTCAGTTGAAAAGCAACCCCACGATATTGTGTTCCAGGGATGAATAGTTTTTAAAAAAAGAAACTTTGCTCATGGATGCTCTGTTCAGAAGTCTTAAGTAATTAATAATTGTATTCTTAATATCGTCCTTTCAATCTCCAAAAGACTGTCACTTAAAGCTGATTATTACATAGCACTTATATCCATTGCACCACGAGTCTGCAAAGTGCATCCAAAGAAAGTCGGCGTTTACATTTTTCTGAAACGTTGCGATAACAACATCTGAGATATGAATAGTAGTCCGTAGATTTCAAATAACACAAAATATCAATCCTCATTTGAACAAAAAAAAAAAAAAATCTCAAAACACATTGGACTTTATTATAAAGTGGCGGATGGTATGATAATGATATCTAGCAGCAAGCAGGTCTTTATAATCAAAGAATAGATTGCTTTTTTTTTTTTTGTTATTTCTTTCTTTATTTTAAAACACAAAAACTAATTCAATTATATTTGGGCGAGGGGGGGGGGTGAGACAAAAGACATTGTTATTGTTTTTGTTATTAATAACAGATTTTTGTGGTTATTAAGATTCTTTTGTGTTTTTTAATTATTTTTAATTATTCTTATTGAATGGATTCAATGTCAGAATTAATCGTCAAACACAAACGTTTTTGCTAATTGCACACATCATGATGATATTAATTGTATATTAGTTTTTTTTTCTATTTAGTTGAGTTATCACTCATTATTAAAAGAAACGTTTAGATCTGTAAGACTTCCTGGAAATAATGAAAAAATATATAAAAGGTTGTGTTATGTTGATGAATCGGACTATTATTCTCATCTTATGAAGAATTCTTGATAAAATCTATGAATATAAAAGCGAAAATGTATGTATGTATGTGTGTTCGCTTTTTCTGCATGTCTACAAAAGGCTTTTTTCAGAGAAGCGGTCGGTCGCCTAACAACTTTTTAAAACTTTTTATATCACATGTAAATCGTAATATATCAGAGTTAACAACGGAGCTCGCCTGTCTATTTAATTTTCTCGACTTCGGGAAGATAAATATTCAACAGTTTTCGCTCGCCGCATGTGGGTTAGGCCTTTTCCTATAATAAAAGCGACACTAATTGTCTAGGTATTTTTCCGGTCTCGATCGCCGGAAATGTCCGAAAGCAATGAGCTTTACTCAATGTGGAAATATTATTTCCTTATATCAGAAGACAATTGCTATTCAATTTGGACAAGTGGAGCTGTTTCCCCCTACCCCCAACATCTTGGAAAAAAAAAAAGCGTTCCGCACTAAATGATACCCCGCAGTCAAAAGTTGACCTCATTAAGTCATTAAAACGTGCACCTGCTAATTTAAGTAATTAAATAAATTCAAACGTGTTTCCGTTAGCATCTCGTGGTGGCCCAATGGTTAATGTCGCACTCTTTTTTTTCACACTTTAATTTCCAACTTTGCCTCAAGGGTTCGGGTTCGATCCTCATACTTACCTACCAAAGCATTTTTATTTTAAATTTTACCCCCCCCCCTCCAGAAGTTTTGATTTACCCAAAATCACACACACCTCCAAACACCCGGGCAACGCCGGGTACCCCTCGCTAGTTATTTCTAAAAAAATAGATTACTAATGTGCTTATCAGCTGAAACCGAAACTTATGAAGAATTCTTGGTAAAATTATTTTTTTAAAAATAGATTACTAGGGTGCCATTAGCTATAATCGAAACCGAAACCAAAACTTATGAAAAATTCTTGGTAAAATTATTAATAAAAGAATAGATGACTTAAGTACCATCAGCTGTAATCGAAACCAAAACCAAAATTATGAACAATTATTGGTAAAATTATTTATTACAAGAAATGGAAGTATATAACAATTAAACGACCCGGATGTAAGCTTGACACAGAAAATCACACATGCTATCGTATTAATATACAGGGTGACCACAAAGTCACGCACGTTAATTAATTTTATCTCAATTTTTCTAAATTAAAAAAGTAATAGTAGTAACGTTTATTCAACTTCAAAGTTCATTGGTGCGTGACTTCGTGGCCACCCTGTATAGACTAGCGGGAACTCATTCACATGTAATATATTTATGTTGGCATTCTGTAGATGTTCAGTGTAAATGGAGATGCTCTGATATTATTGTTTTGTTAAAACTGCAAAAGTATTTATCTAAGCTAGTATTAATGCCCAGCAAAGCCCGGTTGTAAAGCACGCTTAAATATGATATTTTAATACTTGTAGATTTCGTATATATTATTATAGAGTTAATGTTCTATCAATTTTTATATATTATAAAGTTGCAATTTCAAAAATAAAAATAATATATCTATATGACTTGGGTGCATTAGCTTGAATTGAAACCAAAATAAAAACTTATGAAAAACAAATATATATATATAACTTGAGTTACTGCAGGTATAATCAAAACCGAAACCAAAACTTCGGAAGAATTCTTGATAAAATTATTTATAAAAAAAAAATAGATGACTTAATTGCTATCAGCTATAATCGAAACCGAAACCAAAACTTATGAAGAATTCTTGGTAAAATTATTTATAACAAGAAATGGAAGTACATAATAAACGACCTGGATGTAAGCGTGATACAGAAAATAACACACACGCTATCGTATTGATATATAGATACTAGACTACCCGTGACTCGTTGGGTCAGTATGTTATATTAGCTGTGGAATTAATGTATGAGCGTGACACTTGTGACGGAAAGAAAATAGTTTTTTGTGACATAGAAACATTTCTATGAAAGTATATTAAAATGAAAAGAATATAGATAGATTTCTATGAGTCGTTCTTATATTATATTTGTTTATTTTGGAAAAAAAAAACTTACAGCCATTGAATTATGAGTGGTTTGCCATACTTATAGGTAAATGTGCACTGAACAGATACCATAATACTTAAATTAAAATTTTGATATATCTTAATTTAAATGCGAGAAAAAAACAATTGGGATGCTGAAAACGTACACAGTAAAACAATACGTTTTATTGTCGCGCTGATTTATTTGTAATACAAATTAAAAAAACATATTTTCGGGGTTATTTATTTATGTTGGTAGTGTAGAAGAAAATTTATGTTTTTTAAGAAAGGTGTATTAAAAAATGGAGAATAAATTAAAAAAAAATGAAGGCAGTGGGTAAATCGCCATTGTAAAATGCTCTTATGGTTGTCAACGGGTTAAAGTAGATTTATTTGTCAGAAAATTGCGTTAAAATAACTTAAACATAATACGAAAATGAACGATGTAAAAAAAATGCAGAAAGTATTAACAATTGTTTAAACACGCAAAAAAATAATTGGGATGCTGAAAACGTACACAGTAAAACAATACACTTTATTGTCGCGTTGATTATTTGTTTATGTACGCATGCGCAACCGGAAGTCGTAAACCGGATGGTGGGTTACAACACCCATTACAAGGTCATTTGAGTTTTATAATTATATAGATATATACAGGGTGTGTAAAAAAATTGTAAAAATGTACTCAAACTGCATTGTCTGGACAATAACTTTTATCAATTTGAACATTTGCAAACATGATTCTCCAATTACATTTGTCTTCTGTATTTAAAGCTATTCCATTTCACTATGTTCATAAATAAAGATTTTATCGTCATTCGCATTTGAGTACATTTTCTTAGACATCCTGTGTACATTGAAATATTTATGTCTTACAGAAGATCAGAACAACGGTACCGTCGGCTTCAAATCCACACAAAAGAGGCCAATATTTGGTTGCTATGTCGGATTCTCTTCAGTCTCGATCTTTTCAGAAATTGTGTATATTAAATTGAAATATTTTATAATAGATCATCTATCTATCTATATATATATATATATATATATATATATAGAGAGAGAGAGAGAGAGAGAGAGAGAGAGAGAGAGAGAGATAAAGGACAAAATGTGTGTGTGTGTGTCGCGTTACAGGTTCAAGCCTGCCTGCCTACTACCACTTTTTTATTCTCTCCACCCAAACTGCCTACTGTTGTTTCGCCCCCCCCCTCACTACCAATTTATTTTTAACCCCCCCCCCCTCCCCGGGTTCCTTACTCAACCCAAGCAACGCCAGGGAACCCCACGACACTACCACTTTCTTTTAACACCTCTCTTCATCGGGGATCCTTAATACATCTCCACACATCTGGGCAACGCCAGGTACCCCCGCTAGTATCTTAATGAAGGAATTTCGATATTATGAATAAGTACTAATATAAGATAAAATAATAAAAAAAATAAAATTTACATTATTATTTCATCAAATGTTCAAAACAAGGAATATAAAAAAAAAAGATTTTTTTCCTTGTTCCATGGAGTTTCAAAAATTAGGCTTTTCTCTTCAGAGAAAAATAACTAGAAAAAGAAAAGTATAGAATTATTAATTTTCGTAAATTAAAAAAAACAAAAAAACTTTGAAAATTCTAAGTAAAAGCAATGTTTGAAGAAATGATTTTAAAAAATAGTAAGGGGAAAATTGAAAGTCCATGAATTCAAATAGATTAAAATGTCAAAATTTGATCTATGAAATGGTTGATTAAATAAATCACAAGTCAGAAATTTGTGTAAATCGTGACGTGAATAATTCCACAAAGATCCGAATCTAATCTCACCATTTACGAACTTCTGTCTTGTGATTTATTAAAAAAAATTCTCTGCTCATTAAGTAAGAAATAAAACTGGACGCTATTTTAACTGCTGAGAGAGGATTCAGTGGCAAAATCCATAAGGTTCTTAAGCATACGATCTGAGGATACGTTCTTGGCAATCAGTCTGGTAGAGTTATGACCATAGTAAATACAGTAGCTTTTTTCTGTTGGTTATTGTATGTTTTCTTCAGCTCTACCTTCCCAAGCCTTACCTTCGCTCTTTGAAAAAGTGTTAGTATTTATCTCCCTCCCACCATGGGAAGATGCGACACATTTAAAAGTCAACGCCCAAGAGATACAGCACTCTAGCTTATGATTAAATGCCTGAGCAGCCCCAATGCCATTTCCCGGTAGGTGCGCCTCAGGCGATTAACAATAAACCTCTTCTCAAAGAGAGAAGATAAAGCCTGGGATGGTGGACTTCCCAGGACTGGACAGAACCATACTTCGGCCTGTCCATTGCAGACTGTCTGAGGCACTCTCACCGGGGGAATGTTCACAGGGCGACTCGGGCAATTTTTAAAAGGTGAAAGTGCGCTGGTTTATTCTTCTCACCTTCTGGCCATGTGCCACATCTTTCTGCAGTAGTAGGGAAGTAAATACAACTGGATGTACTTATTCTTCAACACTTGAGCTCTCCCCCACCCCCTTTCAGTATAGGAAGGTGCTTCAAGTGTGGATGGATGTGGAATGAAAGCCAATTTTAAGACAAAGAAAAAACTTTATTATTAACTTTATAAAAAAATAAATGGAAAAAAAAACAATGTCAAAGAAACCAAAAACTGATTAGTTGAATAAGGTCACGTGCTTAAAGCAGGGGTCAGGAGTTGAGAAAAATATAATTGACTGCTAACACCCTCAACTTATAAAATAAACTTCATTTTTTTTTTCTTTTTTTTTTTTTTAATTGGAAGCATTTCAAATTACAAATGAAAAATATCAATATATTCCAGCAACTGATCGTCCAGCACTTTTTTGTTTTTAATCTGGACAAAATTACGAGAAAACTTCATAACCTGCCAACCACCAGACTAGTTTACGAGGTGGCTGTGTGTGTAGCATGCCATAAATTTATTTACAATACACTTGCTAGTGGTAAAAACGATCATAGTCGTCTGCGATTTGAAGACTTATCATTATGATGTGCAGAGAAAGGTGCTGCTTCTTTCTCAGGATAACTCCACTTACTCTTGATCCTCACTTTATAAAGCTGAGCGCTTAGCAAGGAGAAATCAAGGACCATGTTTTTTTTTGTTGCTTTTTTTTTTTTTTTTAAAGTCTTTGTATGACTCGACCAAGAATTGAAACATTGTTTCGCCGATCCATTAAAGCCAGACTCTTACCATTATGCCATAGTTGTGGATTTACAAGCAAATTCGAGTGGCGGTCATTTAATTAATTATTTTGTTTATTTAATCATTCATTTTATTTCATTTGTTTATTTAGATTTAAGGTTTGTTTAAGTTTTATGTCAATTCCTGGTTATCTGAAGACATGGGTTCAGTGCAATTAATTATTATGGTAAAAATCGGTTAACAGCATAATGTACTATGGAGTGTCCTTTAGTGGAAAATGACGTAATCCAAATAGAAATTCCATTAAGATATTGCAAAATTAGATAAAGTTTGCAATATGTTGGAAAAACAAATAAACGAAAAAAAAGAAAGGTCAATGTAATTTACGCATTAAAAACATGTCAATTTGAAATCACCAAAAGTTTTAAAATCTTGTATATTAATTTTATAAAATTCATATTTTTTAAAACAACTTTTAAGAAATCATTTCTGAGCTTGTTGGGATAGTTTTTTTTTTTTTGTGTGTGTGTGTTTTCCAGTCATTATCTATATAATACTAAAACTCTGTCGTTCTTGGTTGTTTGCTTGCGCAATATCCTCCTCCTCCTCCTACTACTACACCTCCTCTTCTTGCTACTACTATTACTTCTCTTTACAACTACTACTACGCCTCCTCTTACTACTACTACCACTACGCCTCCTCTTCCTTATCCTACTATTACTACTACTGGTTGACATGTATTTTCCCTACTACTATTCTAAACAGAATGACTCATAGAAATATATCTATATTTTTTTTTCATTTTAATATACTTTCATAGAAATGTTTCTGTTATGTCACAAAAAAGCTATTTTCTTTACGTCACAAGTGTCATGCTCATACATTAATTCCATAGCTAATATAACATACTGACCCCTTAGGGAATGTTTTGCAACTATTCTGTATTACAACTATACTGTCGCAATTTTCTCACAAATAAATCAACTTTGACCTGTTGACAACATATTTTTTTTTACTGTGTACGTTTTCAGCAGCCTAATTTTTTTTGTTTTTGCGTTTTAAATTATCCAAATAAACAATTGTTAATACTTTCTGCATTTTTTTTTTACATCGTTCATTTTCGTATTACGTTTAAGTTATTTTAATGCAATTTTCTTACAAATAAATCTATTTTACAATGTATTGTTTTATTGTGAACGTTTTCAGCGACCCAATTTTTTTTTTTTTCCACGTTTAAATTAATAGATATTTCAAAATTTGGATTTAACTTTAAGTATTACGGTATCTGTTCAGTGCACATTTACCTATAAGTATAGCAAACCACTTATAATTCAATGGATGTAAGTTTTTTTTTTTTTCAAAAATAAACAATTATAAACAGAACGATTCATAGAAATCTATCTATATTCTTTTTTCATTTTAATATACTTTCATAGAAATGTTTCTGTTATGTAAAAAAAAACTATTTTCTTTACGTCACAAGTGTCACGCTCATACATGAATTCCATAGCTAATATAACATACTGACCCAACGGGTCACGGGTAGTCTAGTTATTTTATAAACCTCAAATACATCGTCAAACACCATTTTCTCAGTTTATCATTTTTTTTTAAAGAATTTTGAAAGAAAAATTTTGTTACAAATTGACCCTAAAAAGGTCTATTTCTGCATTAATTTTGCCAATAAAAATCATATTTAATGCTAAATATCAATAAAATACCTATAGTTCATATAAAAAAACAATATTTTTTTTAAAGATAACGAATGTTTTTAAATCAATAGAGGTTTGGTATATCGACTAGCTTGGTGTTAAAAAGTTTCAAAAGTTTATATCTGAAATATTTTACTGTTTCTGAGTCTTTATGACAATTCTTGCACATATCTAGTGCCAATCATCGATACAGCAAACATAAGGACTTGGGAGCACAGCCATTCATGGGATCAAATGTGTGCATTTATCACTGATGGATACGAATGTAATATACCATCACACATGGTAACACTAAGTTCAGAATATGATTTTATGTAAAAATGATTGGTACAATGAACATAGAACCTGGATGGACAATGTATAGGTTGAATAGCTCACTACGATCTAATAAAAAGGTTCTGGAACAAAATGGTGCCAGAAAAATCGGCATTGCATAATACAATATTTTAATATATGAAGTGACTGACATATGTTTTAAAGAGAGAGAGAAGAGTGAAAGCTAGCAAGAGAGAGGGAGAAAAGAGAGAGAGAAGGAATAAAATATAAGAAAAAGGAGGAATCTACAATTATATAAATGCAACTTTATGTGTGTGTGTGTGTGTGAGAGTTCATTCCTTATGGACTCCGAAACGGCTGAACAGATTTTCTTTAAAATTTACAGAACTTTAATGCATAAGACTGGGAGAGATCTTAGTTACGTTTTGTCTCGGAATACCTCCGATAATTACCGATAATCGAAACCGTTATTTTGATTTATCTATCATCGGTAAAGCCATTTTTTTCCATGTCGTCACTTAGCAACAATGATAGAACAACGGCCGTGAAAATTCTACTGTGGATAAGTTGATAGCGTGTTTTTATTTTGCATGATGTGGTCTGTAGGTTCAAACTCTGAACGCAAATTTTTTTCTTTTTTTTTCATTAACTGCAAAGAATTTTATAAGACTTGAAAATTTATGAGGTTTTATTTTTTTGTATGACGTGGTCTGTAGGTTCAAGCCCCGCACATAAATTTCTTAATTTTTTTTTTTTCTGTTAACTGGGAAAAAGTTTATATAAAATAATTTTATAAAAGAAACAAGAGGTTCTCTAGAGTGCAATGTAGAATGACATATATTTTGGACTAAGTTGCTGCATGGAGGCATATGAAGCTTCCTCCCGGGCGATTTCACGGATTTCGATGACAATAAAAATATAGAAGTGTGAAATATTCGTTGATCATCATTCAATCCCGGCTAGTATATATATATATATATATATATATATATATATATATATATATATATATATATAGTTAAAATTCAAAGAAAACAATTGCAACTTCTCTTCCGATTTTCTGATTTTGTAATCATGCCCATATTCCTTTATTTTCTTTGAAAATTGATGAATTCCTATTCTTCTGATGAGTTAAGGGCAGAATAAATTAAAAAATTGACATAATTACATGAATGATTCTGCGCTATGAAACAGGTGCTGTCAAGAATTGTAGAAAGAAATAAAAGGTAAGATGGACAACATCTTGAAATTTGGAATATAGACTTTTTGTAGTTACATCAATCTTCATAAATTAAAGGATTCGTATAAATAAAAGGTGAAATATAATTGAATAAGAATATTTTTCCCATAAATACACACACATATTATATATATATACATATATAGAGAGGGAGAAAGAGAGAGGGGGGAAAATAAAGATAGGGGTAGAAAGATAGAGAGAGAGAGAGAAAGAGGGAGGAAAGATAGAGAAAGAGGAAGGGGAACAGATAGAAAGGAGGAGGCGAGATAGAGAGTAGATGGAAAAAGATGAGAAAAGAGAAAAGAAAGAGAGGGAGAGGGAAGAAAGAGGGAGAAAAAAAGCCAAAAAAAAAAAATCACGTGTTTCCATCACATTGAGTTTTTCTTATCCTTAAAAAAGAGCGATTTCATTTATTTTTTGTGAAATGATGTCAGAAAGGAGTGGGGGTGGCAAAGAAGGCAGAAATAAATGAAAAACGGTCTATAATCAACATGACAATACAAAGAACACAAAGAGGAGAACGGAGTCTCGCGGCGATGGTCAAAGAATACATATAACGTGGAATGGAGAGCGGGGGGGGGGAGAAAAAAAGAAAAGAAAAAGGGAAAGCTGAAAAAACAGCAACCAGAGGTAAAAGGGTACAAAATCACAGCCCTCTGTAATAATAATATTAAGATATATATTACGAAGGTCACGACAGAACGCAGGGATGGTGAGTTTGGCTGTAGCCTTCATAAAGTAAGGACAGCCCATCAAGTTGCATTTATGTGCTGACGTCACACTGGTTGGTGCTAAGTAAATAAATAAGATCCTCAGAAAGGAACGGTAACACACTACATGTAAACACATGACAGTGGTCATTTATGTCTGAAATTATTTAATCTTTGATTTAGTAATGGTTTATTATTTAAAAATAGGGTATTGGTGGTTTTGTTCAGGTCGTTTTCAAAAAAGATTTTAAAATGTTTTACGTAGGCAACGTGATTTTGCTCACCGGCTCAAATGAGATTCTAACTCGTTCCTCATTTTCAGAAAAATATACAGACCACAGAAAAATGTAGCACCTTATTGTAATACAAATTTGTCTATCCATCTCGCAGAGGCCGCATTAAGAGGCAGAGGAGTGCATTCTGTAGCAAACAAAATTGCAACAAATAAGCAGGAGCGAATTCTCATGGCTCGAGATTTTGAATGCACTTCCTTCCTGGTTTGTCCAATCAGAAGCCAGCTCTCAGTCACATGACCGAGTTTATAAAAGGTTAAACCGGCAACACACACTCTTTCTTCCAAGATCTTCCACTGACAACAACTTCATATGAAACGGACCTGTCGCCCCCAACTTCTCTCTTGTGACTCAACACCCGGTCTATGGGTTCGGAGTTCAACTATGAGGGAATACAAACAAGCCAACATGGCTATCTTCACATGCAGTACACACACACATACTCTCTTTTTACCACAAGACTTTGTAATCTTTTGTCACCGTCCATACATGGACACACGCTACGACTACCAACTTGAACACGTATCTATTGAACAATTTTTTCTTTCAAAAGGCCTGTACAATCATCAACGTCTCCAGTTGGAAATGACTTATACACCATACATTACGACCATGTAATCCCTAGAGCCACCTAGCTTGAAAATGCTGCTGTGAAACCTGACATAGTTATATGGAATAAGTCAGAGAGTTGCAACCTTGGTTGAAGTGAGTGTCCCTAATGATGGAGGTCTGAACAGAGCTGAAAGGGAGAAAAGGATCAAATATCAAAGTCTCATGTAAGATATGAAAAGAAACCGGAATCCTAGGGAGATATCAATCATACCAGTTATTATAGGTGCCACAGGGTTTATAAAGAAGAACTTGAAGTCCAACCCAACTAATATTCCCAGTGAACCAAGTGCAAAAGAGATCCAGACACTAGCACTTAAGGAAACAACAAGGATACTAAAAAGAGCTCCCGGTTTGTTTCAATAAAAAGCAGGGCAATGTCGGTAGCTGGTTTGGCTGCCCTATACCCAGAGTTACAATCTTCAAAGGAAGAAGATTTAAAAAAAAAAAAAAAAAAAAAAACATTTTCAACGACTAACCCGTTTCTCTCTATGTGCTACTAACGAGGATGACCAATAAAACTATTTATTAAATGTTAGATTGAGATTTCGTGTCTTCATTTCTATAAAACCTCATCCTTTTGGGTTTTTTTTTTGTTTTTTTGATAAATAAAAAGTAAAAATAAAGGGGAAATTTTAACATGGACTGTCAAAACTTCCACAATTTTATTTTTATTAATTTATTATTATTATTTTTTTTTAATTCTTTTACCGATAACTCGTCTGATTTTCCTTTTCTTTCTTTTTTAACCACAGTGGGAAGTTGGTGTCTGTGAGAGATCTTCTATGACCAGGGTCATACAAAAAATAAAATAAGAAAAAAAAAAAAAAATGGCCGGGGGGGGAAGAACAACAAAGACAAAAACTGTAGCCGAATAAAGGCAGAAAAAAATGAAGAAGAGGAAGATGAAAAAAAAAAGAAAAAAGTAAACTAGACGACAGAAGGAAAGAGAAAGAAAGAAAGGAAGAAATCCAAATTAAGATAAAGAACAATTAATATACAGATTATTTGGACCACTATTCTCATCTTGGTTGCTACATTTGGCCGATGTAAACTTCAACTGGATTTTTTTAAACCTGGAAACTTTCTATTTGAATTTTAAGGTCTACTAAAAAGCTCACAAATTTGAAAAGATAAACTCCAAAAAATAATTGCCTCATCAACATAAATCTGGCACCATAGTTGACGTTTTGTAAAGACGTGTATCTCCACATTAATCGTTTCTAGATATAATAGGTCTGGGATACTTACTTTAATATGGAACGCCATCCCTTGAACAAACAGAAATTTAAAGCATAATTATATACAGTATTTTAGATTTAACCGACTAAACCAATAAGTAAGAGACTATGTAACCAACTTGCCCAACCCCAATTAAAGATAATGAACCACCACCCAACTCCCAAAAGCCAACATTTCAAAACTAAGACTAAAAATCGTGCACGGGTTTCACACAAACGCCTACACAACTCTATACACTACGCCGCGCCTTATACAAGCTGACTAAGAGAAAAAAAAGACAGGCTGCCCTATGTAATGTCTATAATGTTTTAAGAGTTTTTTTCTGTTTTTTTCAAATAGCTGCCTCGCTTCCCAAAACTGTTGGAACATGTTATCCGGCAAATTCTACAGCTGTCTTTCTGAATTCCATCAGATCATCAAACTCAAAGACGTAACTGATATTTTACAAGAAGAGCCGAGTGAGGAAAAAAGTAAATAAATAAATGAAGTCTTCCATTCAAATTGCGCGTTAAACAATGAAAACGCTATCAATTAATTAAACTAGCTCTCCCGATTTGATGTTGCCCGGCATGTTCAAATTTGTTTTGTAACTAGTTCTATGTTTTATATAATCTTCCTAGGCATAGCTTCCTCCTCCTCCTCTTCTTTTTTCAGGAGAGGGGAGAGGTAGTATCTGTCCTGTTGTCATAAAGCCATCCTCCTACGGCATTACTCCTTTCTTTGGGGATAGCATACTACATGTTTGTACGTCATAATACTGCCCTAAGAATAGCAAAAATATATAACCAGAGTTATTATTATTATACGTACTCACTAGGAGTTCTCACACAGGTCATCATCAAAGATTGCTCATTGACAATAATCGGTGCTGTTCTCTGGAGTCTGGATGACAACAAGTCTCCTAGATTTCCATTACTCTCCACCTCTTTCGATAACCTTTGCAAATGAATTTGCATTATTGCAACAGCCGCTTACCATTGACTTCTCACTAGCAACGACCATTGGTCGTCCTTAGAAGTTGGGTAGCAACAGGCCTCTTCACACTCATCCAGTGGAAGTTTGATTAGTGCATTTTCTCCTCAATCTTTCCATCTTCCTTGACCCTTCATGACTATTTGGTGTGGTTCCAGTCAATGTTAACGTGATAATTTTTTGTGTGTGTGGAAATGGGGGGGGGGGGCATAGTTAACTTACAATTTTGTGATTTCAATTTCCTTGGTTCCATGTGGCACTCCTCCATCTTTTTCGTTTTACTTTTGTTGCAGTTTCCATATTAATATTACTATCCACTAGAATTCTCTTTGTAAAACGCCTGTGGTGTTCCCTGGAGCCTGAGTGACAACAAGTCTTCCCAGATTGTTGTTGTTATTATTATTATCTATATATCTATAAAAGTGAAATTGCCTGTGTGTGTGTGTGTGTGTGTGTGTACATTTCCCTACCAAACTACTCTGTCAATTTTCAGTCTACAGACTCGAGATTTCACATAAGGGGTATTGAGATTTGGGAAAATCTTTTTAATCGGTTTTCGGACAGAAATTTGACTGTTGGGGGGGGTCAAAGTTCAAAGATTTGACCTTTGAAAACTCTACCAAATTCCTCTGCCAATTTTAGGTTTAAACACTTGAAATTTTAGATGTAGGTTACCTGGACATGAGTCAAACTTTTTACTATATACATACATATACATATGCACATAAAGTTATGAATAGTACATAGGGCCCGAGCAAAGCTGTGTTGAACTACTAGTAGATAATATTTCTCATATTACTTTTAAAATTGTTGTCCAAGTTAGGTATGATTTTGAATTAAGGCCATCATTAAGAGAATATTTCTTGCTCGAAAAAAAAATAAAAATAAAAAAAATTGTTGAATTTTCGTCACACCATCGGAATGTAAACAGTTTTAAATCATTATTTACCAAGTCACTTGAGTCATTCAGATTCTACCCAGATAACACTATCCGCTGCTCTTCATAAAACAAAGCAGGCCACGCCTTCATCTTACCAGCCTCCTCATTCAATTTAAAGACTTCATTTTTTTAAGACCCTACAAGAACCATTTCAAGCAGTTTCTGTAACTATTAGTCATAAAAAAGGAAGAAAAAAAAAATACCCCAAAACTAAGTATAACTGACAGTAAATCTCTTGCTACGACGAACCACACCCTTGAAATTTCTTGAAAATGGTCATGACCAGGCAATCCATTTATGCAATCTCTATATATAAAGTTAGGTATGAATATATGTTCATATATTTATATGTACAGGATTCGTTCTTAAACTAATTAACCGATCATTATGAATTTTATACACAGGTGCTAGATATAAGGGGGTCATAATATGGACTATAGTTAATTTGATTTAATTTTAAACAAAGGCAAAATTGAAATACTGCCGGTTTTTGTTAACTAATTATAAGTATTTAATATCAATGAATCAATATTCCCAAATTTTAGTTTCTTTGAAGTACTTGCATTTTAAATGATTTTTATGGGACACAGTATGAACCCAATCTCCCATTTGAAAATTATATTAGTTTGGCATTAACTGAAATCCATTGTCACTGGACACAAAGCTAAAGGTGGTGCAAAACGGTTCTGTCAGCAGAATGTTATCTTATGGAAGCTTTAATATGGTAATGGATACTTCCAACCGAGCTATGCAAGAGTGGGTGGGATTTATTTATATTTTCTTCTGTAGACAGATTCCACAAGAAGGAGGAGGAAAGAACCCCCCCCCCCAACGAATGTAAATGCCTTTGAATTCAACTGGAATGATCGTGAAGGCAATTCTAGACTGAAAGAATTTTTGGTTATCTCATCAAATGGTTATAATAGTTATCACAAACCAGCCTAGAGCTTATATATAAAATCCCATTCCATTCCAATTTATTTTTTTTAGGTTATTTTGATAAAATTTAGATGAAAGCAAAATTTCATCTTTCCTCTTTTTTAATTCTTTCTTTCGTGCCATTGATAGTTTTCTAGATTACTTCAAATTATTATTTTCATTGAAAAGTGATGTATTTTTTATGCTAGTGTTTTTCAATTTAATGCGCACGATATTATGTGTCTTTATGTGTATAAAAAACGGTTGCAGAGAAATTAACTTCCTCTCAAAAACTACAATAACAGATTTTTGGAAAAAATAATACATTCTTCAAGAAATAAATTACACTGTTGTTTAATTTTACTTCAGTCGAAATTCTCAGATATCAAGCACCCCCTCCCAATTCCTGTGGCTAACACTTGATCTCTATACGAGATGCATACATATTGGAATCGTCCATTTAAGTTTTCCGTTCCCTTTCAAACACTGAGTTAGTAAAAAATTGAGAACATTATTTTTCTTTCCCCAATTGACCATTTAGATATGTTTTTTGTAGGTCTTTCATGTGGTGTCTTGGTTTTATTGGATTATAGGACAAGAATTCATCTAGTCTGGTGGAGTATCCAGCTCTTACTTGAGGTAACATCATTTGGAGAAGGTGCACCATTCCTCGTAAAAACTAATGTTGGCTGGTCATACTGAGGAGATCTTATTTGAGTCACAAATACGAAATGTGATTTTGAATATTTTAGTCAAGGTTTACTTGTAGGGAAAAAGTATCCTCATGCTAGGTTGTCCTGACACACAACTGTACAGAGAAACCTTGGACTAGAGGTTCCCAACCAGGTGTAAATTTACCCCTAGGCAGTAAAAAATTATATAGTCAAAGGGTAAATAATTGAAGTATCTGATAATTTAAAAATAATTATTTCTTTTCAGATTGTGTCAGTCTAAGAACCATACATACTTGGATTCATATGTCCAAAATGACTGACTTGCTGTTGTGGATGGGGTGGAGAAGCCTCAGTGTCTTATGTGAATCAGGATTCTCAAGTTTAGTAGCAATAAAGACAATAATAAAAACAAATGCCAGAAACCGCCTGAAATCTGATGAATATACAAGAGCAGAAATTGTCAGAAAGAGTTATTATTCGCATAAATAAACCGATTGGAGAAATACATAAAGTTGAGGGGTCAATGATGGAGGAAAGGTTAACAATGGCTGTCTTAGACATTTGAGGATAGTGTCTAAGTTCTCTTGTATATAATTTTACGTGATCAGTGAAAATTGGGTTATGTTCAACCACATGTATAAAAGAGGAAGTTGTTTTGGGCTATCATAACATTACCAGCTTAATAAATTTGCGACAAAGGCACACATTGGGTCATTTCCTGCTTGCCTGCCAAATTCTATGACCTTCCTGTAGCCTGAACAATGGTGTAAAAAGGTTTAATGATGCTCTGGTGGTGCCTGATGCCAACTTTTATGTCTCTAAGGGTCCTACTAGATAGAAATATTATGAGGAAGGAATATTAATTAAATATGATTGGATGCCTCATCTCCAATTTAGAAAACTGAATTATTAAATTCATATAAAAACTAAAAAAAAAAAAATTTAATTATTTGGAATTATTGAGATGAGTATTATTTATTAATTTATTTGTTGCGGACTATTATCCTCATCTTTATTATTGTTTCACAACAATACAGCTAACTATTCCTCTGGCCTTCATCAGATTCAATGTGGCGCAATGGATAGGGACATTGAATCTCTACAGCTCCAGGTGAGCATTGTCCGAAGATAGTCGTTTCAATCCTACCCAAAGGCTGGCCAGAGCTTAGTTGGCCAAAACGTGGTAAGACGACAACAACTATGGAAGGCAGTAATCGCTGATGACGCAGTTAAGAGATTCAGAGTTCCTATCCCGTTACGGTAACCAATTGACGTAAGCCAGAGGAATAGTTGGTCGAAACGTTGTGTAACAACAACTAGAAAATGAGGATGATAGTCCACGATTAATAAATGACAACTTTTGTGACGAGTGGATCACAAATATTTTTCTGATTATTTTTTAAATAAGTGTAATTCTAAATATGCTTTGAATTTTATGTTGAAACTTGAAAATATAAACAAATTGTTCTATTAAATCTTTTATTGTTTAAATAATTTGACTTTGCTGGTTTTATTAAAAAAAAAAAAAAGTTGAAAACATGTTGTCATTCAGTAGAGTTGGAAGATTGTCAGTGAAAGCAAAACAATCGCCAAAAGATGCACGTTTCATTATTTCAAGTCGACACTTTGAAAAATCACTCGCAAATGCGACTGTTTCACTCGCAATGTAGAACCCTGTGTACTCTGCCTTATGCATGACTTCTTCATTTATCTTCCTTTCTGTCGATGAGATCTGTAGAATACGCCTTAAAAATCATATTTCCGCTGCTTCCAAATGACTTTCAGCCGCCTTCGTTACCGTCCAACATTCACAACTGTAAAGAAGAATTGACCACATGTATGTCTTCAAGATGGAACAATACACGTCCGACGATTTGTATCGTTTTCTTAGGAAGCCTTTTCTCATCATCTCTAGGGATGATGAAGAAACTACACCTGTCCGCATTCCAAAAAAGGTTATCGTCATAGCTATGATAAAAATGATACAAATAGGACACCTATTACTCAATTCATGCAAGGATTATTCCTAAACATACATCAACTGATAAAAATCAACAGAGATTATATCATTCCTGTTATGACCCGTTTGCTGTTGATTGCGGTGTCATGCTGGTTCTGTACAGTTCTAGGAGGTTCATTCTCCCAGGCTTTGCCTCCTCTCTTTATGAAAGGGGTTTGTTTATTGCTAATCATTTAGGACACCCTTACAAGAGAATGTTAACGGGGATGCCCAGGCACTTTTTCCAAGTCAGCGCTCTTCCTCGGGGGAGCGGGGGTGTTGACTTCTCAATCTCACTTTCCGACCCTGGTGTCATAGTTCTTGCAGTGGGAAAGAACTAAATACTCCACTCCCCAACAAATGCTAGCATATAAAACGGACAAAGACAACAACATAACCACAAAAAAAAAAAAAAAAAAAAAACTGAAGTTGTAATGTCATTTGGTGGATGGCTGGGAATAAACATTAACGATCGTTTTCATATAGAATTCCATTGCAAATCATTTCTATCGCAAAATCAATTGCAATGCATATTCATAAAAAAAAAAAAAAAAAAAATCAGCCACACATTTGCATCATACATAAACAGCCTATCCTGCAATAAAATTTGCATTAATTCAAAACAAGAATAATCCTTTGCACTTGGTGTTAATGCATTTCTGTCAGATGTTTTACTCAAAGTAATCCCTTTTCTTTCTTCTATTCTTAATTATTCATAATCCTTTTTTATCCCAATTTCCCACATAAAACCAACAATGTCAATCCTATAAAATCATTAACCAATCATTATTACAATACAATGCATCACCCTCATGATGCAGGATTAAACGTCCATTTTACAAACTGGCATGTGTTGGACAGCTTTTAGGAATTGACCTCCAAATTAACTTGTCTGGACAGTTCTTAATTTATACCTCTTTCTCTAAAGTCCATTATCATTTCCTGCCGTGTTTTCTTTGACCTTTTTTTGCCATTTATTGGTATAAAATTTAAATCATGTGTTTAAAATTCTTCAGAGAAGACAATGGAAGTGGCTCCAAATTTCTACATGTCTTTCAACGTGCCAAATTTCTATGTGTACCCTCTAAAGGAGCTGTTGTGTATCATAATAGGTGACGATGTTTTGTAGAGAGCAGTCACTGCAGTGAAATAGCGAGAGGAGTAGGAGGTAGCAGGACTGGTGACGTCACGCGGAGATAACAGCAGCAGCAGCAGAAGACGCAGAGAATGGAGGGGGGGGGGAGACAGCATGAACAGTAGCCAACAAATCTCCGCTAGCCGGTGAAAACTGTGAAAATCGGTTACGTAAAAGGGAAAACACGGACAGGAAATAAAAGTGTCTCTCAAAAGAAAGAAAAAAGTGAGTTCAAATATTTGTTTTATTTGTTTGGCATTTTCGATGGGGTCGACAGACAAAAGAAAGAAGGAAATAAGAACGCCCCTCCATAACATTACAGTTGTGCAGGCAAAAAGAAAAAAAAAACCCTTAAAACTTCAAATTTGTATAACCAATCTTAATGAAATTTAAACCATGTGTACTACTAACCCAAACACTCATCCATTTTTACAACGTGACCAAACCAACAAAATCTTCTGTTCTGGACACATCTCACTATACCGTCCAGATTTAAGTTTCCTCTGAGGTCTTCAGATCTAAGCTTGTCTTTAAGACTCGCACTATACATCCATGGTATCAGATTCTTTCTTTTCAGCATTAACTTTCCCATTTTAACCTTTGAGAGACCATATTTGAAATGGGTGCATCTTAGGGGATGGGCCATCTTTAGGGGCCTCCTGGGGAAACTATAAAAAGCAGCACCTATTATAACCCTAGTAGTCGTCGAGATGAACCGTTGAGGTAGATTTAGTTTCTTAGCAGATTGCATTTCAGTTTCTCACATTTTTGCTTTCTATAAAATCTCATCTTTGCTCTCGTCTAACACAAGTATTTCTGACTCACACATAAACAGCCAATTAGCATCCACATGCATACTGCCATAGCACACACACACACACATACTGCATAATTAAATGAAAATGACATTAAATAAAATAGAAAAGTTTGGTAATATTAAAGTGATTATTCATTTTTTTTTTTGCAGATCCTCATCTTTTTTTAGTTGTTTCACGACGTTTCGACCAACTATTACTCTAGCCTTCGTCAGGTGGTAACCGCGGCGGGATAGGAACTCTGAATCTCCTAATGGCATTCTCAGCGATTACTGCCATCCATAGTTGCCGTCTCGCCACGTTATGAAACAACAACTAAGAAAGATGAGGATAATAGTCCGCAATAAACAAATTAATAAATAATGCTCATCTCAATTAATTCCAATTAATTAATACATATTAAAGTGATTATTTTGTGAAACTTTAATACTCCGAAAAAAATAAAATAAATAAATAAATAAATTAAAAAAAAAGAAAGACACAAACAGAAGGATGTAGTTGATTCTGGTGAGAATTGAACTTCAGATTTTAAATAAAGTCCAATTGAAATAAACTCCTCGGCTTAACATCTGCAGACATGAATTTGAACAAATACATTAAGGACATTGCCAAGGTTGCTGCAAAAAAGGTGGGCTCCTTCTACTGTGCTAGAAAATTAGTCACACCAAAGAGAATTATATATCTTTAAAAAGCCACAATTCGCCCATGTATAGGAGTATTGCTGCAACATCTGGTCTGGTGCATCTATCACTAGTCTCTTACTCTTAGACAGTTTTCGTCTTGTGTTTACAACAAATTTATGAATGAAATGTTGAATATTTATCATTTTTGTTTCAAGTATTTTACGTAGAAAACTTTGCAAACTTTTGGCAAAAATGCAACTTATTTCACTCTACACATATTTAAGTTTCTTTGTTTTTGTTTTTTACTTCTAATATGCTTCAGACAGTTTTTGTCGCTTCGTCGTTTTCCTTTTCATTTTTTGTGCCAGTCGAGGAATTGTTATTTTGGTTTACTTTGTGGAGGTCTCTCTGATCTTTAAATTTTTCTGCTTTCTTCAATTTCTTTTTCTATTCAAAGCCTTCGACTACATCTCCATCTGCTAACATTGAAAAACCCCGGAGCATTTTCATCATTGAAGCGTCATGTACACACATACGCATATTTTCTTTTTTTTCTGTAAACATTTTTTTCATTGTGATCTAACAACAGAAGTTTGTAAAATTGTATTTTTTTTTCCATCCTGAACACATTACCAAACTACATCAGACACCCTTCGACACTGCATTCGCCCTAACACTCATACCAAGACAAATCTTTCTCAACCATTTCAACCGATTTTAGTTTTTAAAAATCTTTCTTCTACCTACCTTAATTCCGAACCTTATCAATGATTTAAACTGTTTACACAAATTTGATCCTAAGTTTGACCTTAAAATACAAAAACTTGTAATATCATATCTTGATTTTAATCTTCGTAAAGAGGACATAAGAGTGGTGCAAAAGTGCTCTGTTGGTGGAATTCATTTTACCATGGAGAAACAAATGCTGACTAACTCAACTTTAATATGGCAATGGCTTCTTCCAACCACGCTATGCAAGGGGGAGGGGGCTGTTTGTTTCTGTTGAAAAAAAATTCTGCAAAGAAATGAAGCTTTTACAAATAAGTTCAGAGGTTCCCATGCTATTCAAGCTCAAATTTTAAAGGATTTTCAGGGAGCATATTGACAGAACCCTCCATTTGAAAATTATGACATTAGCGGAAGGTGCCTGGCCTTGCCCCGTCGTAATATACACTTGAATATATTTTAATTCATACAGATTTCGTATTTTATATTACAGAGCCGATTCTCTATTAAATATTATATTATACCTAATATATAGTAGTGATTTTAAAAGTTTAAAAAATGACTTGGGTGCCATCAGCTAGAATTAAAACCAAAATATTAAGCACTCCAGCCCCATCCCCATTCCTGACCGTTTGAGCTACCGACAGATAGATAAGAATAATCAAAAATCAAACCACTTCAAGCTATGAATGCATTTGCACATGCACAAAAGTAATAGAAATATATCGGCAAATTGAAATGAACATTTTGCATTTCAACTTGCTGACATTTCTGTACGAGTTATTCATCCATCCAAACAAAGATTTTACTCGTTATAAACCATACTTGGTGTATGATTACTTGGGCTATGACAACAGAATATTCTTTACATTGTTTTGACTCTCGAGTATATATCAGATACAGTTAAACACAGTTAATCAACCAAGAACCACATCAGTCGATATAAAAGCATATAAGATATCAACGGATACACACTCGGGAGTCAAAACAATGAAAAGAATATGCTGTTGTCCTAGCCCTAAAAATTACTATTTCTTGGTAATTTCAGTTTTATTTGATCAGTAGTTTAAGAGTTTATCAGTTAAATATTTACACACACATATACATACATACATCTATTTTATTTATATAGATTATATTTGCATTAAATTTGATCCATAGTCTTTAGATACCAAATAAGCAAAATTCTCTGGATTTCAATTTCTTTTTAAGACCACTTAAGCTTCCAATGCCTTCGTTCAGTCTCAAGAGACAATAGACACTCCTGTAAGGCAAGCTACGCATGTAATTGTGAGGCAAGGGTTGCACAATCTCTAACCACACCTCTCCTGAATGGGCACTGCTTGGATCCAGTGGCAAGCAGAGGCCCAAGACTGACTAGAAACAATGCCGAAATAAGCAGGGAGCACATATAGCACCTAGAATTTCCAAATGGCCACCCATTTTGGTACTGACCAGGCTTAATGTTGTTTGAAGTCTTAAATTCTAAATTTTTTCTAGAATGAAAAGCATGTTATGGATCGTAATCAAAATTGGAACAAGCATTCCAAACATAAGGTTTAAAATAGTACTATGTCTTGATTTTAATCTTCTTCAGGGGACATAAGAGTGGTGCAAAAGTGTTCTGTTTGTGAACTTAATTTTACCATAAGGAAACAAACGTTGACTAACTCAGCTTTAGTATGGCAATGGCTTCTTCCAACCATGCTATGCAGGGGGATGGGGGAGGGGGACTGTTTGTTTCTGTTTATGGAATTAATTAGGCAAACTAATATTGATTAACTCCAAGAAAGATCTGCAAAGAAATTAAGCTTTTTCAAATAAGTTCAGAGTTTTCCATGTTATTCAAGTTCAAATTTTAAAAGGTTTTCAAAAGGCATATGGCCAGAACCGTCCATTTGAAAATTATAACGTACTAGGGGGGGGGGGGGCTTGTTCGTTTGTAAAATGTTTAGATTTTAATTCATGTAATTTTTGCATTTATTATTACAGAACCAGTTCTCTATTGAATATTATATATATAAGTTTTTAACCTTTAAAACTACATAAAAAAAAATTTAATTTTTATATTTTATCATTTGTTGGAAAACTATTTAATCAGTAAGTCATTTAATCACCTGTAATCACTGCCTCAACTTGCTTTCTCGAATTCATAATAGTCCTAATGCTTATTTAAGAGATCATCAGTTGTTTACCATGAACCACTTAGACCCCTACTACCAGGTCTCCTTCTCCAACATCAGGGGTCTACATTCCAACCTTCCAGGTTGAAACACAATTACAGGAGACGAAACCGGAAATATTCTTTCTAAGTGAAACTAGCATAGGGCCAACCACTTCCCTAGACGAATTCATAATTAAAGGATACTCTAACTTAACATCTAAATCTGACCCCCAAGATCGCCATGAGCATGGAATATGTGCCTACATCAAAGATGGCTTTCCATGTGGTAGGGATATTTCCAGAGAAGACCCTAATTTACCTTATATGTGCTTCCGGGTTGCACTAGCTTACACCACTGCATTTATATTTGCCCTCTATCGCTCCCACAACAGTGTTGTTACTATCTTTAAGAGCATATCTAAGAAAATTGACTACATCCTGTCTGCTCATCCTTCGGCTAACATTCACATTTGCAGTGACTTCAATGTCCATAATGTGGAATGGCTGACTCACTCAAATAAGATCAATGATGAGGGGAGGTTCTGTCATGATTTTGCCACTGGTTATGACCTCACTCAGACTGTTCATGGACCCACCCGTGTGCCCGATACTACCGGTCAGTATGCAAGCCTTCTAGACCTTTTCCTCACAACTTCCCCTGAGCTATGTTCATGTTCCGTTCTATCTCCTCTGGGATCCTCTGACCACTCTGTTGTAGCAGTTAAGATAAAAATGAAATGTAATAAGTCTTCAGACGTACCTCTCCACCGTACTGTATATCGATACTCTATGGCTGACTGGGACAGCTTCCATACATTCATATCTGATCTACCTCTGCATTCCATGTTTAAAAAGGATGTGTCCTCTATAGTATCAGACCTGACCGAATGGTTAATTGTAGACATAGACCGATTCATACCATCCAAAAAATTCCAACAAAAACCTAACAGCCAGCCATGGTTCTCCCCAGAATGTGCTGCTGCCATCGCGCACAGAAATCACTTTTTCCATAGCTACCAACATAATAGATGTACTGAGACTAAAGCTGCTTTCAGGACTGCCAGCAACCCCTGTAAAAGAGTAATAAAAAATGCAAGAGAGCTATATGCTCAGTCCGTTAAATCCAAAGTAGCTGAACAGTGGCTTGGTTCCCACCAGTTTTGGCAAATAGCAAACAGGATCCTGAACAGAAGCGTGCGTTCTATCCCAACCATCATCAATGGACCTGAGGTCATCTCGTCAGCATCAGACGGCCAGACTATTTGCCAAGAACTTTGCAGCTAATTCTACCCTATGCGACAATGACCATCAACTCCCCATATTTCCTCCTATAACAGACAACACGCTATGCAACATACAAATATCTGTGTGAGGTTGCCAAGCTAATCAAGAACCTTGATTCCAGTAAAACAACTGGCCCTGACGGCATTCCAGTTATAGTGCTGAAAAAGCTCCAACCAGAACTATCTCCCATACTTACAAAACTGTTTAAGCGTTGCCTTAAGGAGAAATGCTTTCCAATGCCCTGGAAAACCTCATCAGTATGCCCTGTATTTAAGAATTCAGGTGAAAAGTCATCTCCCTCTCACTACAGACCAATAAGTCTCCTGTATGTCATGAGTAAGTTGTTGGAATCCATATTAAATAAAGAAGTAGTCAACCACCTCAACAGAAACAACCTTCTTAGTGACATGCAATATGGTTTCTGCTCCACAAGATCTACAGCAGATGTGCTAACGGTTATATCTCATAGGATTAGTGAATCTCTTGACAAAGGCTTCCTTTTCAGGGCAATTGCTCTTGATATATCGAAGGCTTTCGATAAGGTATGGCATAAGGGCCTACTTCACAAGATTTCCAGCTACGGTATCACTAGAAATGTTTTCTCAGTCATTAAATTATTTCTCTCCGATAGGTCCATAAGAGTAGTGGTTGATGGGCAGAAATCAGAGGCCCACAGTATTAATGCTGGAGTACCTCAGGGGTCCATCCTGGGCCCAACTTTCTTCCTGATCTACATCAATGATCTCCCAAAACACATACTTAAATCATTCGTTGACATCTATGCTGATGACACGACCATCTATGGCAACACATCAAAGGCCGTAAATGACAAAGTTCTCTCTAATTCTCTCTCCTCCAATCTTGAGTGCATGGTACAGTGGGGGAAGAGGTGGCTGGTCACTTTTAATGCATCCAAAATCAAGCTTCTATCTTTACATCATCAACGCTCTGATCACCATCTGGTATCAATTGAAATGGATGCTTCTCGTCTTGGGGAGGCTCCATGTTTTGACAAGCTTCTGAGTTTGACCGTTACTCCTGATCTGAAATGGAACACATACATCAAGTCTGTCGCCAAGGATGCTGGGAAAATGGTGGGATCCTTCTACCGCTCCAGAAGATATCTCACTACTGATGCAATTCTCTATCTGCATAAAAGCCAAGTACGTCCAAGGATGGAGTACTGCTGCCACATCTGGGCAGGAGCCGCTAAAAACAGCCTATCCTGCCTTGAGAGAGTACAAAATAAACTTTGTGGTTTGGTGGGGGATGCCCTTTTCTCTTCGTTGCGCGCCTGCCTTTGTTTTATTGTTATTTCCATGGCAAGTGCTCGTCTGAGCTCTAATCTCTCATCCCTCCTCGCCAATCTTTCACGATAAACACCCATCTGGCTGAAACTACTGTCAATAATTTTCCCCACTCTTTATCTGTGCCTAAATCCGAACGTAGATTCCATGAGCAGAGCTTCTTTCTCAGAAGTGCATGACTGTGGAACTATCTTCCGTTTGCCTGTTTCCCACCTGACTACTTGGATGTCTTCAAGTCCAACATAAACAAATTCCTGACAAACCGCCCCCTTAAGTAAGACACTATCAAACCCCCAACACTAACGATTCCTACAATACTATCTCATTGATTACTGTACACGCAATAAACCTTATCCCTGAGTGGCCTCCGGGCCTTGATAAGTGGTGACCTCCATGTAAAAAAAAAAAGCATATTAAATTATGGCTCCCCAGCAGTGTTGATCAAACACCACCTTCCTTAATCACAAGAACAAAAAATGTTCCAGTTATTGGATCTAGTTACCTACTCAGGATTAATTTGGCTAACGTATTCATGTTTATAAGATTATATATATATATATATATATATATATATATATATATATATATATATAGTACTGATTTCAAAAGTTAACAAAAATGACTTGAGTGCCATCAGCTAGTATTGAAACCAAAATATTTTAGCGCTCCAGCCGCATCCCCTATGTTTATTTGTCTCGTTAAAAGAGAAGATCACAGCCTTACATAAAATCGAAAAAATTGTATCTCAAAATAATTATTACAATTTGAATTAAAAGAAACAGAATTAATCCGTTCCAAGGGTTGGAAATTTATCCAAACACAAATTATGGTCAAATCACACTTAACAATCGCTAAAGAAATAATAACATGGAAATTGATATATAATAATAGATGTTAATAATAACAATAAAAAAAATTTAGAATTGTGTTCACCGTCTAGGTGAGTGCTAGCTTAAGGGAGGGAGGAAGAGAGAGAGAGAAGCATAAGAGAGAGGGAGGGAGAGAGAAGCAAGGCTACCAAGCGCGCGTGCACACAATATGGTATTTAGCGACCAAATCACAGATTCTCACACCTCGTTCATGATTTCCTATAATCTCATGCTTTATTTCCATCGAGATCATTTTGTTGTCTTTTTTTCTTATCCCCATCCTTATCAGTAGACTTATTGACCCAGGGTTCACACAATAAATGTTAACAAAATAAAATAAAAACACACAAGAATATCGAGGGCTAAAATTAAAGTTTTCCTTTAAACTGCCGGATACCGTTAAATGTTTGTGCAAAAGAAAAATAAATAAATAAATAAATTAAAAAGGGGGGGGAGTCTTCAGTTTGCAATGTTCTCGGTACACGTGAAAACGAGAATCCGTTTTCTTTTTCGATTTCGACGTTCGTAGAAAATCTGTTTTTCTTTCTTTCTTCCTAACACGCGAATTAGCCGTACGTTCAAAAGACTACAAGTAAAGATCTTCTCCAAATGAAAAAAAAAAAAAAAAATCGACTTTTTAAATGCTCAAATCCGACCGTCTCTTAATTTGCATATGTCACCTTTTCGTTTCCTATCGGTCGAGTTTCGAGTTTGAGTGTCGGTGACGTTTTACAAGATGCACTCCACTCCACCCTTGGAAGCTTGTTTCTTTGAGCATTGTTACAGAATAGTAAACAACAACACACCACTTTCCATATGACGACAACACACCGGGAGAGAGAAGTTCCGGTCTCCCAAAACACATACCAAAATCTTTCGTTGACATCTATGCTGATGACACGACCATCTATGGCAACACATCAAAGGCCGTAAATGACGATCTCTCTGATGCTCTCCTCTCATCTTGAGCGCGTGATACAGTGGGGAAAGAGGTGGCTGGTTACCTTTAATGCATCTAAGACCAAGCTCCTATCTCTACATCATAAACGCTCTGATCCCCAACTGGCATCAATTGAAATGAATGGCTCTCGTCTACGGAAGTCCCCATGTTTTGATAACTTCTGGGTTTGACCTTTACTCCTGATCTTAAATGGAACACATACATCAAGTCTGTGGCCAAGGTCACTGGGAAAATGGTGGGATCCTTCTACCGCTCCAGAAGATATCTCGCTAATGATGCAATTCTCTATCTATATAAGAGCCAAGTACGTCCAAAGATGGAGTACTGTTGCCACATCTGGGCGGGAGCTGCTAAAAACAGCCTGTCCTGCCTTGACAGAGTACAAAATAGACTTCGTGGCTTGGTGGGGGATGCCCTTTTCTCTACCCTGCAACCTCTTTCCCACAGAAGAGACGTAGCGAGCTTGTCTTTGTTCTATCGTTATTTCCATGGCAAGTGCTCGTCTGAGTTCCATTCTCTGCCCCCCCCCCCTCGCCAATCTTTTTCAAAAAACACCCGACTAGCTGAAACCGCCGTCAATAATTTTCTCCACTCCTTATCTGTGCCTAAATTAAAACGTAGATTCCATGAACAAAGCTTCTTTCTTAGAACTGCACACCTGTGGAACTCTGTTCCGCTTGCCTGTTTCCCTCCAGACTTCGAACTGGATGTCTTCAAGTCCAACATAAACAAATTCCTAATGAACCGCCCCCCCCTAAGTAATGACACCTTATCAATTCTCCAATACTATTACTACACTATCCCATTGATTACTGTATACACAATAACCCTTATCCCCGAGTGGCCATTGAGCCTTGATAAGTGGTGAACTCCATTTAAGAAAAAAAAAAAAAAAAAAAAGGTGCCGAGTTAGTGTTCAGACTAACACGGGTAGTTGATCGAACACTCTTCCAACTACTGATGGCATCACGCGATTTTTTCAAGTCATATCTTAGGGTATAAATAAAAATACAATGAATCGTCATATTAACAAAAAAATTGTATCTTAATGCATTCATATCTCAAGGTTTTAGTGTTTTAGTGTATATAGATAAAAAGACTTTATTCAGTTTCTTGATCATTTGTACGTGAAATATAATATTAGTATCGTTAAAACTTTTCCTTTGTGAGGAAATATAAAAATGTTGCAAAAACTGTTTTGTTCAGGGAATTAATTTTACCCATCCTGGGACGAGTATTATTTTACTTCATTTACAGAATATATGCATACAGAACAAATAAATATTGAAAGATTAGAACTTAAAACATAAAAATGTTTAAAATAACGGACTGAATTCAGCCTTAACGGATCCCAAAAAGGGTTGATTTGGCATAGAACGAAACACAAATTTTTTTCCCTTCTAATTATTTAAGAAATAATCCATCTTCTATCTTTCTATATATATAAAAGGCAAAATGTGTGTTTGTATGTGTGCATTTTTCTGTATGTCCACAAAAGGCTTTTTTCGCCGGCATTCTCGGTCGGTTCACTTTTTCTTAATCATTTTATATCATGTCTAAATCATAATATCTACAACTTAAGAATGGGGGTCGCGGCTATCTTTAATTTACCGGACTTTTACAAGCTATTTTCAAGAGATTTTTCGATCGCCGCGTCTTCGAAAAGCAAATGATCAGGTGGCGGGAAACAGAAACTGGATTCCAGCACAAAACTAGGTCAAACATCACGCGACTTAATTTTCTTGCACCTGTTAATTTTGCTTTATATACGTCAACTTTAGATGCTTATCACTTCCTCTCCCCTCGTGGCCGAGATGGTTAGGTCACAGGGTATTTTTCCATTTTGTTTCCACTTTTGCGTTAAGGCTGTGGGGTTCAAGCCTACTTTCCTACTAAAACTATTTTTTTTCTTTTACACCTCCAAACACCTGGCCAACTTTTTTTTTTAAAACAGGGTTGCTTTGGTCACACATCCCCAACATACACACCTCCAAACACCTGGCCAACTTTTTTTTTTTAAAACAGGGTTGCTTTGGTCACACACCCCCAACATACACACCTCCAAACACCCGGGCAACGCCAGGTACCCCCCCGCTAGTATATATATATCTTCTATATATATAAAAGGCAAATGCGGCACATGCATTTTTATATGTCTCGAAAAGGCTTTTTTCGCCGACAGTCCCGGGGCCGTTACTATCGCTTAGAAGTGTTTATATACCCCCTAGATAATAATATCTAGGATTTGGGGATGCGGGTCGCGTCTAGATTTATCTACAGTGACTGTTACAAAATTATTGCTATTTTGGCTTCTCACGTGTTGAAAGCTAAGACACTGTTCTCTGCAATCGCGCTGGCAACATAAGCAATCAGCTTTAATGTGAGGAAAATTCCTTATATCAGACGATTGCTATTCAATTTGGAAATCCCTTTTTATGGGGAGCTGGTTTCTCCCCAACATCTTGGGGAAATAAAACCAGCCAAAGTTGAGTAAACAAACCTCCCAAAAAAACTTTTATTTGACCTCATTAATGAGGTCAAATAAAAGTAACGGAGTTAACTTTATTGCGGGCACCTGTCAATTCAAACATCTTTCCGTTACTATTTCTTGGTCGGCAAACGGATAACGCCGCACGTTTTTTTTTTTCCAAACTTTATTATTTTCCAACTGCGCCTCAAGGCTTCGACTTCGATTCTTCCTACTTAACGATTTTTTTTATTATTCTTTTGTTTTGATTCCCCCAAAACCACACACACCTCCAAATACCCGGGCAACGCCGGGTACCCCCCGCTAGTATATATATAAATGGCAAAATGAGCGTGAGTGTTTGCGTATGTCCATGAAAAGCTTTTGAGATCGGGGTTCTGCTGTCAGTTAAATTCTGCAAAAAGTTTTCCTATACTTCTGAGATCATAATATCTGAGATTTGCAAACGAACAGTTTATTTTCTTTTTTTTGATCGAGTTAAAAAAAAAAATCCCACTGTGCCGTCGTCTCGAGTGTTTGTCTTTTTCATATAATAAAGTGAAACTATTCAAACGCAAATGAGTGGGAAGCTTAGCCTTCGGGCCGAGCTGATGTTGCAATTGACTTAATTGGTCCTCGGTTAATGTAGGGGAAACCTTTCATACTGAGACAATTACTATTTTGGGGGGATACTGCCCGAGTGCCCCCCCCCCCAATTAAAAACGACCTTGTGTTTAATTTGCTTTCGTGGGGAAGTAAATACCACAACAGAAAGCTAGAAGCTTAGCTGACCCCCAGTCAAGTTTAAAAGCAATGTTCATTTCTGTGTGCGTGGCGATTCCTATGATTCTTAAATACTTACCAACTCATTGAATTCATTATCCTCTTTGGCCTAATGGTTAGCAAGGAAGACTAATTACCCTACGTTTTTCGAGTTCGATCCCACCTGTATCTTTTTTTAGATTTTTTTATTTCGTCCTTGTGCCAATATCCTACACCCAGGCAAAAGTTAATCAGCAACTCATTGAATTCACTATCCTCTTTGCCCTAATGGTTAGCGTGGAAAGCTAATTATCTACCTCTCTTTTTCTTTCTTTTTTTTTTATTAACCACGTGGAAGCCATTCTTAACATCGCTTTATCCTTGTGCTTATATCCTCCACCCGGGCAACGCCGGGTACTCCCCATTAGTTAATAAATAAAACTTAAGTTTGTAGAGAATGTTTTTGTGTTTTATTCCAGCAATTCTCTTCTGACAGAAGGAAAGACGTTCGCCTTCTCTGCCTGAAATGAAGACGAAAGCCAGCATCACTCACCTGCAGAAATAAGTAGAGATATCCTGACACACCCAAGTGTTTACGGTTACCCTGGAAAGAAGAGAAAAAAGAAGATGAAAAATAGATTTGTAAAACAGCAGACAATCGTTTAAACGGCAGGTGTTACCTTCGTTAACAAATATGTCACACACACAAACACACATACACACACACACTTCAAAGTAAAAGCAATATGTCACACACACACACACGCACACACACACACTTCAAAGTAAAAGCAATATGTCTCCATAAACATTTTATATTAATAATCGCAGCAATCTCCCATCACCTAGTGACACACGAAGGGAATAACCCCCTCCCCCTCTCTACTTACTAGTTCATCACATTCTTGCTTGCTATAATAAACAAGATACCAAAATAAATTTGGCTGTTATTCTGTCTTCCCAAGGACAACATTTACAGATGTCTTTTAACCAGAAAAATTAAAACCTGCACTCAGGTGCATGTTTTACTGACGCATATGAATGGCAGACGTTGCAGGTGATAGATGTTCCATCAAAGGAAAAAGAGAGAAGGGGGCAAAGAGAACAGGAAATATCTCTGGTTGGAGTCCAGTTACCCAAGAGATGTTTTGCTGTTTAAAATTAAATAAGCACATCATTAAACGGGAATCATGTCAAGACCAGCCTATTTGAGAAAAATAATGTCCAAGATTATCTGTAGACAAGTCCTTTTGAATGGACACTGTCTACTGTTATCTACAATAGATATCTTAAGTAGTCAGCTTCTGGGTGGTCGAGTGGCGATCACTAACAAAGGACAGCATCTAAGATTTTCTAATAGTAAACAATATTACATGAAACACTTATTTTATTTACAATAACGACACAAGAGATATTAGCACTATATACACAATAAGTTCAGCAATTGAATTATATGTGCATGAGAAAATCATGATTTTCCACAAACAGATGATTAACCTTATTATAAATTCAATATGATCGCCATCACAATATGCAAATTAATCAAATTTTACAACTTATTTTCATAGTTTTACTTATATACTACAAATGTCATATACATTAACCATTAACGATTACTACACTACTACCTTACATTCATAAACCCTTATCCTCGAATGGTTTTCGAGCCTTGATAAGTGTTGATTTCCAAGTAAAAAAAAAAAGCATTGCTGGAGGATGCAATGAAAGGTTCAATGTTTAGTGTAAACATGCACTATGCTGCATATTTCGATGGTGAATACCAACAACAAAGGGTCTAGACAACTGCCCTAGTGAGGAGTTCAAAGGAAGAGGCACGGAGAGTTGAAGTACTCTTGGAGTCCGGCCACCCAAAATATGTATTTTGTTTGAAATAAAATAAGTACTTCTTTAAATAGGGATTCCTGCTGAGACCAACCTATTTGTGAAAAATAAGATTTGAGATTATCTGCAGATAAACACCCTTCCTCTCACTGATCACCAGTTGTTATCTCGAGTAGTCAACTTCTGGGTAGTCGAATGGTGACCACTGACACTAAAATCTGGTTAGGGTTAAAAGATTGAAGGAAATGGAAAGGGGAGGTAGTCAGAGCCTTGGTCTTTCTGATGGCTGGCGGGCAATTAGGTCAATATGCCTTGGAGCTCTTAGCTAAAGGATTGTGTTGATGGTACTTATATATTTCAGTTTAGTCAGGACAAAATCTCATTTTGCAAGTCTGCTATTCATTCATAGGTAATTATTCCACAACAGAAAGATTAAGTGCTCAGTGTAAACATGTAGTAGGCTGCATGTTTTGATGGTGCATATGAATGGCAGACATTGCAGGTGATAAATGCTTGTCCAAAAGCAAAAAAGGGAGGTGGACAGAGAATTGAAAATATCTCTGGATGAAGTTTGGCCACCCAAAAGATGTTCTTTGTTTGAAATAAAATAAGTACTTCATTAAACAGGGAATCATGCTGAGACCAACTTATGTGAGAAAACTAATATTCCTAGTTGGACCCTTGTCCAATCATTATCTCTAATGGATATCTCAAAAGTTTCTGAGCGATCGAATGATGACCACTGACGGAAGCTAGTATCTAAGATTTTCAGTCAAGGATGAAGGGATTCCAGAATATGGGAAGGGCCGACCCCCCAAAGAGTGGGCAGTCAGTTGCAGTTGGGCGTTTGAAGTTCATTTTCAATAATTCTCAGAAACAGAAGGTCTGTTTTCTTGGGTGGGACTTGTGTTTTATTTGGCTGGGCCAAAAGATCTCATTTTGCAAGTCTGTTGTTCAACCTAGGAAAACGAGTACCATTTTAACCGCCAAAGAAAAATAAACCCCTGTCAACTATTTTTAAACTCGAATTGTGGTTTTTGTTAGAAAGAATTCCTCTGTTGCATCAAACAACAAATTTAGACCAGCACAACGACTGAGACGATCATGGCCTGTGCAGTGAACGCACTCAAGAATTACGTTTCTGAATTTTTTAGATAAGGATTGATAATTCATATTATTTGAATTATTCGGACTACTGTTCTCATCTTGAGTGTTATTTGCACAATGGCCGATGTAACCTCCGACCTTAAGGTGTATATCCTCAGTGCAGACGATACTAAGAATACAACTGTAAATTAATTAAGACTTCTACCTGGTCATAGCTGACAGAACGAGAACAAAATTCTATTGTGGATTTAATACAAATATTTCATTCGAAATTCTGTATAGATTCTTGAGTTTGACAGAAAGATTCCAGAGTCCACAAGACACACCTGAAGAAGGTTTGGAAGTTACATCGGCCGAAATGTTGTGAGAATACATCCAAGATGAGGACAGTTGTCCGAATAATACAAATAATAGTACACATACAGGTTTTTATAAAAAGTAAAAAATAAAAAAGTAAAAAATAAATAAATAAAAAAAAACTATCAAAAAATCAAGACATAACTATACTAAAGACTTGCTCATGTTGCAGATACAAGATTATTATTAAATTTTTTATTTAATACCTTGTTAAGACAATGAGAGACAAAATTTGTGAAAAATAAGAGTTCAACAGGTTCAAAAGAACGTTCCTGAGATAAAGAGATGTATTTTTTTTTTATTATGTAAAACTGAGTACACACGTTTGTTATGGCTAGCGCCATGTTGAATAAATAAGGAATTGAGCAGATATGTCCATTGTGTGTGTTTACACGTGTGTAAATGTGAATAAGCATGAAAGTATACTGTGTGTGTGTGTGTGTGTGTGTGTGTGTGTGTGTGTGTGTGTCTGTGTCTGTGTCTGTGTTAGCATAACTTAGTTTTATTAGTGAAAGGATGTATGCGTCTTTGCTCTAATGCACTTGTGTATGTTAAGTGATGTGTATATGCTTCACCAGGCATTGTGTTTAAAAGTTCATGAAAGTTTCTCGTTTGTCAGAGTCTTTTGCTCTCCAAACAGGTGAGACAAGATTGTCTATAATGCCCGTGTGCTGCCTGTTAAAGAAAAAGTATTGGAGAGAAAAAAAAAAAAAAAAAAAAAAAAAAAAAGCTGCTTGTTTGGCTTTTTATATTGTGTGTAGCAGTGTGTGATTGGCTGAAAAAAACAAAAAACTGCTGGTTGGATAAATACTACATTCATTGCACTGCTACTCCCAACACTCATGACACAACCAAAGACAAGAAATGGAGGTTTATTCCAAAAGCTAGTTTAATTATCATTATTATTATCATCATCCTTGAGGAGTTAGCTGAAATTTTCTGATATCTCTGGTATCAAATATCTTAATATATGAAGATACCTTGCCAAATTTTCTAGACTTGAGTAGAAATACGCTTGAAAATCGATATTTGATTTTGACTAGCAATTTGTTTCTTTTTGTTCTTCCAGCATCAAATAATGAAATGAAATTAATGCTTTAATTAAGATACAAGATGACACAAGTTTTTGGGAGGAGCGAGTGGGGTGGTGGTGATAGAAATCTATATATATATAAAAGCAAAAATGTATGTGTGTATGTATGTTCGCTTTTCCTGGATGTCCACGAAAGGCTTCTTTCAAAGAAGCGCTTGCTCGCTTCACAACTTTTTAAAACTTTTTATATCATCTATAAATTGTAATATCTACAAATTATCCACGGAGCTCGCCTCTCTATTTAATTTTATTGACTTTCAAACGTTAATTATTCCACATTTCCCGCATCGGCACGCGTTACATTCGGTTTTCGGTATAAAAAAAGCGAAACTCGACTCTAATCACAGGTCCAGAGCCAGTTTGGTCAATGTCAACTTCGTCATATCAGACCGTAGCTTTCATTTCGCTCCTCCTAATAAACAGGGAGCAGGTTTTTAAAAACAAACAAACCCATTTATTCAAAACTGTCCCGCACAAAATAACTGCTGAATACCTATCGCCGTCACGTCAATCAAAAACGCGCACCTGTTTTTTTTAAAACACTTTACTATTTTCCAACTGCGCATTGTCAACGCTTCGGGGTTTTTTCACATACCCCGAAAAACACCCGGGCAACGCCGGGTACCCCTCGCTAGTAAAAAAGAAAAGAGAAAGAAAAGGCCATCTGCTCATCAATTAAATGACAGATAAACACGTTTTCTACAGCAAACCACATCAGTATGGGTGTCCATTTTATACAATGCACGTGCGAGTAGGGGGCTACTGATGTGTCAGGAATGTTATAATCTATTATTAATAGGGATTCGGTATCTGTATAGCTGAAGCCGAAACTATACTCTTAGTAATGATTCTCAATTCAGTTTTTTATACTATTTCATCAGATTAATATATTATCTTTCACTGTTCACTTTAGGGAAAGGGGTATTATTGTAGGTTTTGTTTCTGAAGTTTGGAGATGGGGATTGTTACTTTGGATTATTTGGATTATTCAAACTACTGTTCTCATCTTGAATGTTATTTTCACAATATTTCGGTTAATATAACCTCCAGACTTTTTTTTCAGGTGAATCTTGTCAAACTAGGAAATCTTTTGATCAAACTCGTGAAGAGTACTGCCTGCAATGAGGATTGAACCTTCAACCTCCAGAAGAGTGTAACTTCCAACTGAATTTACCAAGTACTTTATTCACTATGTTTGTGAACATATTACCCCTACAGATTAAATAACGGGTTCCATTCAAAATTCCGTGCAGGTTTCTGAGTTTAACAAAAATTCTTGAAGTTCGGAGGTTATGTTGAGTAAAACATTGTGAAAATGACACTTAAGATGAGAACAGTAATCCAAAGAATCCAAATGAGAAGAGTAATCAATCCTCATCTCAAAAATTCAGAAAGTAATTTTTGGTTCCCCGACAAAAGGATGGTTGGACATGTAAATTCACTCTTGTCCGTTCGGCTGTTCGCACTTTTCGCCATGGAATTTTTTGAAATTTTGCACAAACATTAAACATGACACAAGTAAAAAAGTAACAGAATGGATTTTCCAGGAAAACTCTGGTTACTTCCCTAGGGGTGCCTTTTGGGTTAAAATGGCTAAAATTGACACTTTTGTGCTTATTTAAAAAAAAAATGATGCCTTGGACTTTTATAAAACTTTCTGAAAAGTTGTAACTAACTGATTTCTATATAATTTTGTTAATACTTTGCGATAACTCTTGGGTGTGCCCCAGGGGCTCTTTTACGGCTAATAAAAACACTCCATTTTTGGGACTCGTTTATCATATTTGTCCAAAATGTTCTGTGTATGTCTATTTAGCAGCCTTGCATGGTGCTGAACTCAAATTTTAATATGTTAAGGCCTTGGGGACTTTTGGGGCTAAATGGGAGTGGAGGGGGGGGGAAACAAATTATGGACTTAGTCATTTCTTTTTTTTTTTTTTTGCATGGTGCAGAACTCAAATTTACATATGTTAAGGCCTAAAACTGCACTGGATGTTCGTTTTTACCAGGATTTGACGTCCCCTAGGGACTTTTGGGGCTAAATGGGGGGGGGGCAAATGTTGAACTTAGTCATTTTTTTTTTTATGTCTCGTTCACTGTGCACTCACGGTGGCCCATGCATGCTTCACTTGTGGTTTCCATTATAATTAATTTGCATTTATGATGACCTTATATTGGAAAGGATTTTTTTTTTTTTTTACACTTTTTGTTTCAAGTCTGCAATTTAAAGTTATATACGTGAAATTTCATTTCGAGGCCAATAGTACACAAGACGGCAAATTTTTATTCCAAACAAACTTTAAACGGTCATAATTCTGTGACTAATAATAAATTTGCTATCATTGCAAATATCTGTGTGTCCGCATTAAACGTGTTTATGTATGAAAACAAAATTTAGGTTTTGGATAACTAATTAAACATGGTTAACTTGAATTACAGGCAGGGATTGTCAACATAGCAGATCGTGAGAGAGAACATTGCAACACATGACACCATCTTACTGTTTAATGATGGTGTTTTCACAGGCGAGGAATAACAGAATCGAGGGGGGGGGCACTAATTATAGTCATATTCGAAACATAATTGCCTTTTTTTTAATAAATGGCTGCTATTGCATCATGGCAGAAAATATTTTTGGGGAGGTTTTCTAGTTGCAATCGGCTTCCAGCAATCAGATAAGATCATGTATCGCTGGATACCAGACCTATCGATTTTGTGGTTTTAACTTTTAAAAGATGAATGAATGTTTTTTTGTTTTATATTAGTGAAGTACTAGTACGCCTCCATAGAAATTCCACAATGTTTTCTATATAAATATGTATTGTAATTGTTGTGGTGACCATCTTACGGCTAACAATGAACTCTTTCATCTATAATATAAATCTCACCTGTCTATTTAAATGTATGTATGTATGTATGTTTGCATGTATGTATGTATGTCTGCCTAAAACTTTCGACAGAGGCAACGGATTTTCACGAGATCAGTATCATTTTGAAGTTCAACGTCTCGGACAACAAATTCAAATAAGCCTACAGTCACAATTCCAAACTTAAAACAGGTAGAGACCGAGTTAAACATGGAGAGTGCAAGTGCAACTACAATAGAAATACAAAAAATCAAAATCTGAACCCAAAAGAAGTAAATCCTTTCTTCATAAGTGCACGAAAAAAAAAAAAAAAAAACTTGATCATTATGTATCTTTACCACTACCCACAAGAGGTGATAATCCATTTCAGTAATGGAAAAACGGGTTTGTATTACTGTACACATAGATTCGAAAAAGTTGTCAAAAAACAAATATATAACAAATAAATGTTATCAAAGGCAAGATAAGTTACTTTTCTACCAAACTGGATATATTTTTCGTGTTTTTATTCAATGTAGCATATTTATTCAGCTCGAAAAACATACAGTGTTTACCGATGTATTGGAAAATTCAAGATGGCGTCTGATTCTCTCTTCAACACGGTAAGTTTGGGAAAAGGTATTATAAATAAAAACTATACAAAATACTATTAAAAACCCGCCGAATATATGTCAACCTATGTCACAGTAACATATATTGAGCGAGTTTTTAACAGTATTTTATCTGGGTTTTTATTTATAACACCTTTTCCCAAACTTACCGTGTTAAAAAGAGAATCAGACGCCATCTTGAATTTTCCAATACATCGGTAAACACTGTATGTTTTTCGAGCTGAATAAACATGTTACATTGAATAAAAACACGAAAAATATATCCAGTTTGGTAGAAAAGTAACTTATCTTGCTTTTGATAACATTTATTTGTTATATATTTGTTTTTTGACAACTTTTTCGAATCTATGTGTACAGTAATAGAAACCCGGAAAAACATATACCATACCTTACCACTGCTGAGTAAACTGGCTTCAAAATATTTAAGTGCACCACCTTCATCTGTGAAGAGTGAAAGGCTCTTTTATATAGGTGGTAATAGCTATGAATCAATGAGGAACAGGCTATGTCCTGAATGGAGAAACTTTAATATTTCTACATTACAATTTAAGAGTATTCAGTTTTAAATATTGATAAGTTGATAAAAGCAGAAGAGGCAAACAGGCAAAATAGAAAAGGAAATAGAACAGCAGCAGGTGCAGAGCAGAGGTAACCATAACAGAATAGTGGAAGCAAAACTTCAGTTTATAGATATTCACTAAAGAATTCGAAGTTGTACTTTGTACTTTATTTGTAAGTTTTTTTTCTCATCTAATTGTTTTATTATATTCATTTAGGAATTGGAAATTGTATTCTGTAATTTGTAATTTCATTTAATAAAGCAAAAAAAAAAAGGGGGGGGGGATCATAATAGCAGCCAGACAATTAACAAATATCAAGTTAAATTAGCAGTTACTGTGTTAATAGGTCAAAGCTATCTGATGAGTCGTTTGGCATTGATTAAATGGTTTAAATTTAATAGGAAAGAGAAAAGTAATTAATCGACTGATTACTGATTAATCAGCAAAGTGACTGATAAATCGGTGCATCCCTAATTAGCAATCCACGGCAATGAGGGATAAACAGTTCATAACATATCAAAGTTCAGAAAGACGCAAGAACGTTCTAGTAAAAGAAGAGTAATCGTCTTGGTAAGGAGACGTTTTTTTCATCTGGCACCTTCTGTGTTAAGGAATTAAGACACTTTCATTTTGGCTGGTGCCATGTGCGTTTAGGTGTTTGTAAATGGGAACAGGAATGAAAATGTGTGTGTCTATTAGTGTGCCTCTGTTTTATCAGTGAGAGAATGTGCATTTTCCTTAGAACTTGTGTACATGTATGTTCATTAAGCAATGCATGCGTGTGACTCTGCTGTGTGTACAGTAGTTTGTGAGTGTCTCTCAGTACGTGTGTGCCATTGTTGAGAGCTTTTCAGGTCCAAAAGGCGGTCAGGCTGGATTGTGATGTAAACAAATGTTTTGTTTTTAAACTGAATAATAAGCAGGAAAAAAAGAAAAAAAAAATTGTGTTTGGGTTTTTATAGTATGCACAAGCTTTTTGGGAATAAATATGGCTTACACTGTGATTGATTTCAGAGAAGATCTGTGTTCTTGTCCAATTCAGAGTCACTGTGTTAAAACAATATTCACTGCTGCTGATACGGCTGACTAACGCATCATAGGTTCGAAGGAAATATCAAATGCGTGTAATGGTAATTATTCTTGAAAATGCTTTGCTCTTGTTTTGAAATAAAATTGTCCTTTGCTTTTTAAAAGCATAATAAATTTGAAGTTTTATTCAAAATTTTTCATGCCAATATAATTTTTATATTATAAATTATCAAATATTTATAATTTTAATCACTTCATTTTGCTTCTAAATTCATTAAATTCCGTTAAAAACTTGTTTATTTTTATGAAAAAATGTTCGTTTTTTTTTTTGTGTGTCAACAAAAAATCAACAAAAAAAACAAAACAAAAAAAACAATAATGTCTGCCAGGATTTAAGCACTGAATTGAAGTTATGCTCTGTTAGAAAGCAATAAACCTTTTTTTGTTACACAACAATATTTCAAAGACGGTCAAAAATTCGGGAGGAACTCGTGTTCGGACATCACCAGAATAACTTGAACAAAATTACCAAAAGTGCCTTCCCAACTGAACGAATTGCTTTTTCATCTTTTCATATCCACCGCGCCCTTTTCGTATGTCTCGCTGTCGTTGTATCTCATTATTTAAAGCAACCTAATAAGCATGTATGCAAATTATTTAATGGCCGTCATTCAGTCTTGAGAGACAATGGAGACCCCCTGTAAAGGTAACTGCTTAATCTGAAATCACCCCTCTTTGAATCAGTACCGTTTGATCACAGTGATAAGAACGACTGGAAACAATGCTACGATAAAACGTTGAGCACATACAGCACTAGCTATTCCGAAATAGTCACCCATTTTAGTGCTGACCAAGTTTAGTGTTGCTTAACTTTGGTGAACTAACAGAAACGAGTGTGTCAACATGATTATGCTGTATATATAAATTACTTATAACTACAAAAACCTGCAACTCTTAGTATGTTCTTTTTTCCCCCCTTCTTGCAAATGGTTGCTTGACAAGTAAGACATCATGAATGCTTCAAATTCGTTAAGTCTTCATCGTTATTTTGAAATTAATATTTTTACGTTCTTAATACATTAAAAAGCGAATTCAAATTTTATTTCAGAACAAGGCAAAAAGTAAATTTTACCTAAACTGTGTTTGAAAAACAAGCGAAATTATTATAAAAAATAATTACAGGATCATTTGTGTCGCCCCATGCCCATCCCTATAAAAGGTCAGGCAATCATGCAAGTGAGGCCATTTACCGGAAGCGTTCTGAATTGATATAGCAATTAAAAACAGAGAGAAAATCCCACTGTGAGATTAGTTTGATATTTTCAAAACGCACGCAAAATAATAATGAGCCATAATTAGCTGATTGATAAATTTGACAAACATTGAAAAATTTTCTATAAATAAAGAGACAGGTAATGTTGAATAAACAAAGACAGAGAGAGGAAAAGAGAGAGAGATATCGATTAGTGAATAGATCGGTGTATCAGAATTTGGGGGGGGGGATTTTTGACGCCCCTAACACGAAACTGCGAATAAAATAAAAAATTCATAATTTTTCTTTTAATTGCTCCTTTAATTGAAAGAAAAAAAAAATTAGGGTCTGAATTACATTTTTCGAGTAGTCGGTCGAATTATTCGATATATTTCACGCATTCGTAAGGTCAGTTTCTGACACACTTAGTGAATAGAAAGAGATTAAATTGGCATTGATTTTCTTTTTATAAATGTTTTGCAAACTCACTTTTGCCTGATCCAAACAATCTCACACGCTCAACAGATGACTTAATGGGTTTTTCTATTCAAAATCTAAGTGTAAACCGGGTTACACACACACACACACACACACACACACACACACACACACACACAGAGGAAGAAAAAAAAACTTCTTTTTATTTTTTACAACAGGGTCACTAAAAAACTATAATTGAACGAAACTCCCTCATTTTTCTAATACCACTTTTAGATGATGCCGAGATAAATAATACAGAACACTGAAATGTTGCCAGCTTCCGCCCATCGCCCGGTCACTGAACACAAGTGCAAATTCGTGCCGATGAATCACGTCCCAACGTCGCCGATGTTTTCTATAAATAAATCGGTCTGCTTACCACAAGTTTTCTAAATTTATTTAAAAAAAAAAAAAATTCGGGAAGGAAAGTCAGAAATGTCTTCAAGGCATTTTCGAAGAGCGTTTGTGGTCGTTCACTTGTGTAACGAGCGACGACTTCACACGAAAAAGAAAATGGACTCCAGCTGAGATTTTTTTTTTTTTTCGCTTTTATTTATTTTTTCTTTTTGACAAGAAGAAGCAATGATTAACCCAATTGTTGTATTTCACTGAAACAAGAAATAATTGAAAAGTAGGAGACAACGAGAGGGGGGGGGGGTCTGCTACTTGGCAACGGAAGAAAAATTAGCTATAAAAATAAAGAATTGAGAGAAGAAAAAAGAAGGAGAAGGACACGGAGAAATAGAAATAAAAGAAAAAGAACAAAAACGAGAAAAAGAAGAGACAAACGAACAAGAAGCAGAAAAAGAGAGAAAAAAAAGGACAACAATAAGAAGGACTACGAGAAGACGATGAAAGAATGGACAAGAAGAAGAAAAGAGAAAGGAAAAAAAGAAGGAGGAGAGAGACAAGAAGAGAACAAAAAAAAATCAGAAAAAAAAGAAAAAGACAGAAGAAAGAGAATAAGAAAGAAGGATAAAAAATGAGAAGGAAGGTATACTTGTCTGAGAGGGGTCTTCGCTGACCTCTGCACTGCACTCCATCGTTTCTGCTATCAAAATATATAAAATAGTCTGGGCTCAGCATGGTTCCTATCTTCCAAATTGATTGACCCTTGGCCATCGTTTTCAATTTATTTAGGAATGTCTGCTAGGAGTTAAGTGTGGGTGAGGACTACCTATTAATTATAAGATGGTTTGATGTGACCAGCCAATTGATCGGATCAGGCCTTTCCGATTTCCGGTCTCTTCCAAGTAAGGACCAAAGTGTTCTACTGCTAATGGCATTTTAGTTCCATAATTCAGCTACCAAGATCTCGTGCTCAGACATCACAGGTCGCTACCTATGTGTTCTTATGCTGCAGGAGGGGTGGGGTAGTCGGTATATTCTACAGCCCCAGACGACAAGGCGAAGAGAAGGTGAGAAAAAGAAACAAAAGAAATAGAAAAAAGAGGGAAAAGAGAAAAAAGAGGATGAAAAAGGAAAATAAAAAAAAAAGGGAAAAGAAACAAAAGGTTATATCACATACGAAGGACGTTCAATAAGCAACGCCCCTGACTCACTTCTAGTTGTCAAATCTAACTGAAATCTTTCATGTACAATGATTTATATATTTACTAGCCTGAGTACGAACGAGGAAAAGAATGAAAAAAAAAAAAAGTGACGTGTTTGCTGTTGTGCCCATCGTCAAACCGGAAATGACGTAGGTTTAAATTAAGGCTAGACAATCAAAAAGAGGCGATGACTTTCGAAAATTTCGGCGAAGACAGCGACCCCTCCCTGTAGAAAACTGCCCGACTGAGAGTGAAAGAATTAATGTTTTTAGCCAATTTTTCGATATTTGTCGTTCAAAGGGTCGAGCTTCAAAATGATACCGGTGAAAATCCGTCACATCTGTCGAAAGTTTTAGGCAGACATACATACATACATTTAAACAGGCAGGTGAGATTTATATTATAGATTATAGACTAACCTAGATGCCCGGATGTTTGGAATTGTGTGTTGAGCAAAAAAAAAAAAAAAAAAAAAAGTGGTAGTAGGTAGGCAAGCTTGAACCCATACCGTGAAGGCGGAAAGAACATGAAAAAAAAATGTGATGCGTTAATTGTTGTGTCCATCGCCAAACCGGAATGACAGTTTTAAATTAAAGCTAGTCAATCAAAAAGAGGGGATGACTTTTGAAAATATTGGCGAAAAAAGCGACCCCTCCCTGTAGAAAAGTGTCCAGTTGAGGGTGAAGGAATTAATGTTCCTGGCCAATTTTTTGACATTTGTTGTCTGAACGCTCGAGCTTCAAAATGATACCAATCTCATGAAAGTCCGTCGCTTCTGTCGAAAGTTTTAGGTAGACATACAAACATACATACATACATACATTTAAACAGACAGGATTATAGAAAATGATGGGTTATATAGTAAATAATAGCTCTAAACTAAATGGGGTTTCTGATGTATAGGTGTTTGAACGTAGTCAAGTGTGAAATGGAGCTTGTTGAGGATCACACGATGATCTGGTTTTTGTATCAAGAAACTTTTGATAAAATGAAAGAAACATTTTGTAATGATACCTCACATATGACTTAGCAAAAATGCTGGCATTATGAATTCAAACATGGACGACAATCTGTGGAAATAGCTCCCAGATGTGATCGCCCCCCCCTCCTTCTTAGGCATCTGTCAGCCAAGTTAGAGTTGTCATTTTGGAAGATCGACGTGTGACTATTCGACAAATAGTCCAAGAGGTCAACATTAATACAGGCTCTGTATAACTATTATTTGCATACGAATAAGGTGTCTGCCGATTGATAGCCAAGTTGCTGACACTTTTTCCAGAAACAAGAATGCATAGAATGCTCAAGAAAGAATTTCAAGATGTGCTAAGAAGATGAGTCAAACTTTTTCAAAAGATTGATTACATAGGATGAAACCTCAGTCTATCTCCATGATTCAGAGAATAAAGCCCAATTAATGCAGTGAAAGCATTTGGACTCACCACTTCTATAGAAGGCAAGGAACTATCCTTCCAATGATGAGGTTATAATCATAGTCTTCTAAGTGTAGGATGGAGTAGGGATGAGAGATTTATTGGCAAAGAGTACCACAATTACAGGAGCCTATTATGTTTCACTTCTGAGGAAATTAAGAAAAGTTATTAAAATCAAAAGGCAGAACAAAGATATCTTCCTCCTGCAAGATAACGCTACGGTATACAACATGCATGTCAGCAGATTAGAAGCACAGGTGCACGCGGCCATGAAATCCTCCTCCGTCCCTTACTCTCCTAACTTTGCACCCTGTGACTTTTAGCTATGAAGTTTTTGAAAAGAAAGCATTCCTCAGATAATACAGTCTTGATTCCTGAATTCACGTTGTGATTAGAGGGCCAACCTGGGGTTTTCGACGAAACAATCTCCAGAGCTGGATTAAACGACGGGCGGGAGAAATGCGTAAATAAGTTAGAGTCTATCCATTTAACACTTATCCTGGGCAAGTTTTTGACCTTGAAGCACTATGTATATATAGTTTTTAGCTCCTTATATCAAGTGGCTTCATTGTCTGGAACGATTTCCACAAAGAACAAGTGAAGCATGAATGCCCCCCCCCTGTGAGTGCACAGTGAACGAGGCATAAAAAAAATGACTAAGTTCAGCATTTGCACCCCTCCATTAAGCCTCAAACGTCCCCAGGGGACGTCAACAAACGGTGCAGTTTTAGGCCTTGACATATGTAAATTTGAGTTGTGTACCATGCAAATTAAGAAATGTCTAAGTCTATCATTCCCCCCCCCGGCCTCCATTTAGCCCCAAAAGTACCTTAACATATTTAAATTATAGTTCAGCACCATGCAAAACTGCTAAATAGATATACACAGAAAATTTTGGACAAATATAGTAAAATAGTCGCAAAAATGGAGTGTTTTTATGAGCCCCTGGGGCACACCCAAGAGTTATTGCAAAGTATAGACAAACAAAATTATATAGAAATCAGTTAGTTACAACTTTTCAGAAAGTTTTATAAAAATCTAAGATATTGATTTTTTTTTTTAATAAGCACAAAAGTGTCAATTTTAGCCATTTTAACCCAAAAGGCACCCTTTGGAGGAGGGGGGGGGCAACCAGAGTTTTCCCGGAAAATCCGTTCTGTTACTTTTTTTTACTCATATCATGTTTAATGTTTGTGCAAAATTTTTTTAAATTCCAAGATGTAGTTATTGAGAAAAGTGTGGACGGACAAATGGACAAGGGCGAATTTACATGCCCATCCTCCTTTTGTCGGGGGGACCAAAAACATATTGGCCATACAAGAAGCACAGTAGAATTACTGGTCAGATGAGAGGGGATAACCAGTTTGTGTGCAAAAAAGTGTAAGACAATGGAGATGGATGAGAACTCGGATGTGGAGAAAGTATATCTGGATGCTGAAGCTATTGAGGTTGTCAAGAAATTTTGTTGCTTTGGTGATATAATTGAAGCACAGGCTGGAGTAGGGGCTAGTAGAATTGTAAGAATTCGAAATGGATGGAGGAAATTCAGGGAATTTCTGCCATTACTAACCAGCAGAGCGTTACCACTGTTAACCGATGGAAGGGTCTATAAGGCATGTGTAAATAGGGTGATGATGTGTGTGGTGTTGACTATCCATTAACCGTTGAGGATATGTGTTGCATGGAGAGAAATAAAACGAGAATGATACAATGGATGTGAAATGCAAGTCTTAAAGGCAGGCTTTGTTCTGATGACATCGGAAGAAGGTTAAATCTAGACAATGTGGAGAAAGGTGTGCAGAAAAGGAGAGACTTCGATGGTATGGTCACATTGAAGAAAATGAATGAGAGTTCTTCAGTTTGTAGATATAGAACAGTTGAGATAGCAGGGTTAGTTAACAAGAGAAAGCCAAGGAGAACATGAGAGTAACTGATAATAGATTTGAAAGAAAGAGGGATAAATAAAAACCTGGCCAGGAATAGGTTAGTTTTGAAATCGATTTCCATACCAGAATCATTAAAAGACAATTTCGCCCATAAAAACGATGTTCTGCACCGTTTATCATTTAAAAATTGGAAAATCTATAAATATAAAAGCGAAAATGTATGCATGTTTGTGTGTATGTATGTGTGTATGTATGTGTGTATGTATGTGTGTATGTATGTGTGTATGTATGTGTGTATGTGTGTATGTATGTGTGTATGTGTGTATGTATGTGTGTTCGCTTTTTCTGTGTCTACAAAAGGCTTCTTTCAGAGAAGCGGTCGGTCGGTTCACAACTTTTTAAAACTTTTTATATCACATATAAATCGTAATTTCTCACAGTTAACAACGAAGCTCGCCTGTCTATTTAATTTGCTCGATTTCGGGAAGATAAATATTTAATATTTGTCGCTCGCTGCATGTGGCTTAGTCTTTTTCCTATAACATCTTCGGGGGGGGGAAGCGTTCAGCAGTAAATGAATACTATCCCACAGTCAAAACTTGACCTCATTTAAAACGGGCACCTGCTAAATCCAACTAATTAAATAAATTCAAACGTGTTTCCGTAAGCATGTTGCAGTGGGGCAATGGTTAACGTCGCACGTTTTTTTTTTTCACAACTTTGCCTCAACGGTTTGGGTTCGATCCTCATACTTACTTTTTTTTTTTAAATCCCCCCTCCCAACACCTGGGAAACGCCGGGTACCCCTCGCTAGTCTTGAATAAAATTCAAAGTAAAAATATTTACTATTTGTCAATCGAAGTCAAAATCGTAAGTTTTGATGACTACATGAAAAATTTTTACCAGTAATAATAGCAGCAACAAGAGTAGAGAAACGATTTTTATACAACATTCGATATTAGCGATTGGTCAATTCTGTTAAAATACTTCATGTCGATTGGATATCGATACTGTACTTTAACCAATTGGAAGGAATCACCTCTGGGAGCCGGGTACCTGTTTGCATTGACTATATAAGCAGAAAGGCAAACGCTGTTACTAATCAGAGACTCAACTTGCTTTAGGAATCCTTGTCAGTCATCCTGTCAATCACAACATTACAATACACAATTATTGAGGGTAAGCAACCTCTTGCTAGGGTTTCTTAGCTACTGGCAATTCGGCAAACAACACAAGACGCAGTCGTAGATTACTAAATATACTGATAGCTTACACACAATCTCACAAACTCATTTATATACAAGTCTACACGCATACAGACAAAACAAAACTTTTTTTTATCTGAATACTTTAAACTCTTTTTTTTCTTAACTTTACTTCTGTTTCTGAATTTTTTAGAAGAGAAGTACTTATTTGTATTCTTCGAAGTACTATCGTGCAAATGACACTCAGGATAAGAACAGTAATCCAAATAATGTGAATTCACACAAGTTTAGAATAAAAAAAAAAGTGTCAGTCTTCAAAAAAAAATCAAAATATAAATGATATCAAAATAAGCAAAGATATGATGCCTTTTTGCATATTATCGCTAACCTGGAAAGAGAAGAGAACAAACACTACACTAATCCCTTTGATTTGACTCTGTAGCACTGTGATATGTTAGTATCTTAACTTCTTATTGTTTTATAAGGATGTAAATAAAATTTATGTATTATGTACTAGCAGAGAGACCTAACATTATTTGGGATGAAATGCACATACATCATTGCTCAGGAAAATTGATGATTTCTTTCTTTCCCATCATTTATGGTAACATCTAAATATATCTAGAAAAGTGAAATTGTCTGTGTGTGTTTGTGTGTGTACATTTCATTTCCAAACTACTCTGTCAATTTTCAGTCTACAGACTCGAGATTTCACATAAGGGGTATTGAGATTTGGGAAAATCTTTCTAATCGGTTTTCAGCCAGAAATTTGGCTGTCAAGAGGTCAAAGTTCAATGATTTGGCCTTTGAAAATTCTACCAAACTACTCTGCCAATTTTGGGTCTAAACACTTGAAATTTTAAATGTAGATTATATGGACATGGATTAAAATTTTTAATTTGATTTGAGCCCAAAACAATAAATTTTAAGGGGTCAAAATTGGGGTCAAATTTCTTTTACAAAAATTGACCTCTACTGTCTCTACCAAATTACTCAGCCAATTTTTGGCCTAAACATTTGTAATTTTACATAAAGTGTATTCAGACATAGGACAAGTGTTTTAATCGGTTTTTGGCCGAAAATTTGGCTGCCAAGGGGTCAAAATTAAAAAGATTTGACCTTTGTGGTCTCTAGCAAACTATTAAGCCAATTTTTGGTGTAAACATTTGAAATTTTACATAAAGGGTATTAAGACATGCAGCAAGCTTTTTAATCATTTTTTGGACGAAAACTTGGCTACCAAGAGGTCAAAGTTGAAAGAGATGACCTTTGCAGACTCTACCAAACTCCTTCGCCGATTTTGGGTCTAAACACTTGGAATTTTAGATGTAGGTTACCTGGATACGAGTCAAATTTTAATATATATATATATATATATATATACACACACACACACACACATATATGCACATAAAGTTATGAACAGCACATAGGTCCTGAGCAAAGCTGGTCTGAACTGCTAGTTGAAAATATGAATAAATTGTTATCAAAATTATCAAAATATTAATTTATCTATGTGTATAATCTTTTTCTTTTTTACAAGGGAGTCACCACTTACCAAGGCCTGAAGACCACTTAAGGATAAAGGTTAGTGCACGTATGGTTATGGAAATTCCGTAGAAGTTGACTATTTTAAGGGGCAGCTCAACAAGTATTTGCAACAAAAAAAAAAAAAAAATTGTTTCCAACAAATTTATCCCATGAAACTTCCTCCTTCTAGGAAGCGCTGGCTCAATTCACCTAGGATGTGTGCTGCTTCAGTACAATAGTAGTCGGAAGAAACTTAACGGTTTTAAAACTTTCTGACTTAGTTATCTTAAATATCTGGTTTAATGCATCACTTAGAGATAGGGACATCTACATATTTCGCACATAGAGGCTAATGTATTGATTTGGAAGCATTTCCATTGTCTTCCCCATATAATTTTATACACAGGATTTAATTTTCATAAAAAATAGAATATGTTTGAAGTTTGAAAGGGGGTGTGCCAAAAATATATATTTTTTTTTTTACATAGAAGTCACCGCTTATCAAGGCCCAGAGGCCACTCAAGGATAAGGGTTAATGAGTGTACAGTAGTCATAGCCCCATTAGGGGTGCATTTAGACATTCTGGAATATTTCTAATGTCTTCTTTGGTAATTTTTACATAACTAGCTCTACTCATGTATTGAGCACTCCTGAAGCAAATACTGAAAATTGATGCATAAAAATGATATATCCTTATAACATTTCATGTAGATACATGAAATTATATATATATTATTTTATTCAATTTAACTAAACAAAATAGCCATTAGTCACAACAATAAATCTACTGTCTCAATCTAAAACGATTTCATCAGATGACAGAAGCCTCTTGTTTTCATTGAGATTAGTTTTTTAATGAAAAGAAAATCAAAAAATAAATTTTGAAGGGCTGTTAATAATTTCTACTGTGTGCGTTTGGACACAGGTGTTAGGGGTAACGGGAAAAAAGGGGAAGGTGGTTTAATCAGCAGCTACTGGACTCAATGAAAGGTAGCCTTAGTTACTTTAATTAGGTCAGGATCTAAATTGAATAAAATAATATTCTGCTCTTTTTATTGAGCACTGTCAACAACCTTGTTAAATCAAATGGTTTTTACTTTTGGATACTTTTAATCTGGAATAAAATATAAAGACATCAAAGATATCATTTACGAGCACTTCTCCTGTAGCCTAATGGTAAGAGCTATGAACTAGATGGCTGAAGATTCAATCCCTGGCTTAGAAGCGGCACTAGTCTAACTACACTGAGAGGCTGTGATACAGCGAATCAGTCTGTCTGTGGATGACTACATAAAGTTAATAGACTTTCTCATTACTTTTGATAATCACTTATCATTTACAACTATTTAAGTCTGCACAACCTCACACATCAGAATTGGAAGGAGTACCTGTTATATTGGATGGAGTATCTGTTATATTGGAAGGAGTATCTGTTATAGAAGCAAAACGCCAAAGTGTGAGGATTGCTTTGTCACATCAAAAAATTGTTTGACAGTAAAACTCTTTTGCTATTTACCTAACAATTTTTTTTTGTGTTTTTAATTTTTTTTCTCTCTTATCTAAATATTCAAATTTGAGATAAGGCACCACAGACAGTTGGCTTCATTAAATTTCAAACGACTTCGCCTGGAAGTAAATTTAGCTTCTTTTTTTGTTTTCTTCTTTGTCCATTTCACATTTAAACTGAGGAAACCGGTTTGGTTGCTTTGTTTTACGGTGTATCAACCCTTCTGGGATTATTTAATGCCGAATCCGGTAATTATAGAAAAAGTTTTTTTTATGTTTCGAGTTCTTTATCTTCAAATATTTATTTACAGTATTTGGTTTGATTGTTTTGTAGAAAAAAATTGGTCTTTTTGTTGACTCTGTAGAAAATGATAGAGTTTTGAAAAAGAAAAAAAAACAACGAAAAATTAGGGTTGGATGCATTTTTGGTCACAAAATCTCAGACAGCCTGTTCTGGTAGCACTAGATGCCCTAACGGGTATTACCATTCCAGGCTAAAAATGGACCTGGGAGCAATGGTAAGGGGCAACTCCACATTTTTTACAGCCCATAATGGAGCCTCACCACTTGATGTCTTATTTTATTTTTATTTTTTTGTTTATTCAGTTTTCACCCCAAACAAGGCACAGTGCCACTTTGAAGCAGGGGGCTACTATTACGGACTTAATTAGCAGGGTCATTATGAAGGGAGATGAGTAGAAAGATGTTTGTTAACATTACACTTGAACTTCTGCATATCAGTGCAGTTGGGAAAGCAGAATCCTGATCCTCGATATATCTTCTATCATTATATGTAATCAGTTTTTTAAAATAGTCAACCATATAGGAGCCTATTCGTGACCACACCCACACAGACGTTCAGCTTTATATTATAGATGTCATCCACATACAGTACTGTTTCACAGCTCATCAGTACGGCTAGACAAGCAATTACCTCAAGCCAGGATCAAAACCCGACCGCCCAAATGACAGTCGGAGCTTCTAACCATTGTGCTATTCGGCTGTTATGCGGACAGTGAATTAACAGTGTTTTGACACTGTCCAAATACTCAAGCTAACATGCTAATGGTAATTTGTAAATCACTTCCCAATATGCTCAACCTAAGATAGGGAGCATTATATATATATATATATATATATATATATATATATATATATATATATATATATACTCGGGTTTTTTTTATTCAAAAGTAATGGACTAATGAATTCAACGAGGTTATTAGATAGTGCTCAATAAAAAGAGCTGATAATACTTGTTTATTGTTATATAAACATGCTCACATCTCGCTGCTACAAACAGCCACTTGTTTCAATCAAACAATAGATATCATCAGGCAGCGACTTGACTATTCAAATGTTCATTGAATAATCCATGAATATTCAATATTCAATGAACATTTGAATAGTCAAGTCGCTGCCTGATGATATCTGTTGTTTGATTGAAACAAGTGGCTGTTTGTAGCAGCGGGATGTGAGCATGTTTATATAACAGTAAACAAGTATATATATATATATATATATATATATATATATATATATATATATATATATCAAGCATTTAAAAAGGTAACATGCGGCCGCAGCCGAGATTGAACTCACTACACAAGTTTGTAGTGTAATTCAAATCTTGTCCATAGCTGAATACTTGATCCTTCGTCATGGCTATCAAGGTTATTTTTTTATCGTGGCGCCATCACTAGATGTGTTGCCTATCATGACTTAAGAGAGGCCCACCTACTCTCGGGAGTAGAATAGACCGCACCAGTTTCCCAACCTGGTATTTTAACTCGCGTTACATACAGTGCCTCTCCTTCTCAAATGGTTACCCATCTAGTACTGGCCAGGTTCGATGTTGTTTATCTTGGTGATCCGGCGAGAACCGGTGTGTCAACATGACTGTGCCGTATGTGCTTTTAGAAAGCAATTTCTTGTTAGGATTAAAGTTTATAGGCAGCAGTCAAGTATTATGGTTTATCTGTGTTAAACCAAAGAAAAACAATATTTTTTATATTGTTATGAGATCAGGATATTTTTTCCGCCCCCACCCCCCGAAAAAATTGCTTAGGTGAGTTTGTCCGTTTAACAGCAAATAACATTAGTGAAACTGACTTATAACGGTCCTGCTACATCAATGACGCACGCACTTTTTTTCTGTCTTTATTTTTCACATTGCCATTCGAACAGAATTAAAGGCAGTGTGTGTGACATTTTTATACTGAAGTTTGTCTGGAATCAATAAATTTTAGGGACCGTTAAAAGTCAATTTCACCAATCAAAGAAAAAGAAAAAAAAAAAGGATAAACTGAACAGAAACTTATTTATTTTACCAAATTTGAACGACTTTGTCAAATAAGATCGTTAAAATATGTATTTGATCGAGTAGTTTTTTGTTTTTTTACAGCGGAAACACACGTTTTTATGACAGCACGCTGAAGGTAGCCATGTTTGAATGTGTTTAACACACCACGGGGAGATAACTCAGTTTAAAGAGCCGACACCCCCCCCCATCTTAAATACTAGCTTTTCTTCCTAAAAATCGAAACACGACTACCTTTTGCTCAGTATCATCAATTGTTTTTTCGTTGTAAAACTATTGGATCAAATTAAGTGAATTTCTTTTTCAAAGAACTTCATTCCATAACGGATACGTACAATATATATTTTTTTTTCGATGCTTTCATTTTTCAATGTCTTCATTAAACCGTACAAGTGCCATTTGTTTAAAATTAAATTGTTAGGTCAAAATACAGAATAATTACAAAACACCACACTTTTCCCATGTTAAGAATGGCTTTCTAATACTAACGTTATTATTTCAGCGCGGTACAATAAGTGCAATTTAGTTGTTACAACAGTAGAAACAGTAATTTAATTAAAATTGGAATAATTTTTAGTTCTGTTTTCATAAGTTTATATCAAAAAATATTTTAAAAAATAATTTAATTAAGTAACGAACAATAAAGCAAAAATTGAAAGTCATCTAAGAGGATTTCTAAAATAAGCTGAGTTATGTCCCCTATTTCTGCAGTTTTATTTTTTAAATCGATCTGTCGCCTTTCTTTGTTGATTGTATATTAATTCGTGAAATTATTTTTAACTGTCCTGAACAACCTAACGTTTAGTTCTCCACTAACCCTAGGTCTGGGTGACAATACGGAAAATAAACTACTGAAAAATGGAAAAGGTGCGCGCAATACGGATTAATAGGATCGTTAGAAATATAAATCAATAAAAAATAAAACAAGTCACAAAAACGTTGTTTCTTGAATACGACGAAGGCGCGACCGAAAAGGCATGTTTTCCTGTGAGCAGTTCGCAATGCCTGCTATTTTTTAGAAATATATCTATCAATAATAGATTAAAAATGGTCGACGTGTTTAGGATGTGCCGCGAGCACCTTTGTACTATCAAAGAAGCACGTACAGGAAATGTTGAATTGGATAAGATTACTTTCTTTTCAATTATTATGAGTCAGTTTTGAAAGAAGAAGGAGAAAAAGAAGAAGCAGAATAAGAAGAAGAATAAGAAAAAGAGAATGGAGAAAAGAAAAAGGAGGAAAAGAAAAGGAGGAAAAAATGAATGGGAGAGAAAAAAAGGAGGAAGAAAAAAAGAAATGGGGAAGGAAACGAAAATGGGCGAGAAAAAAGAAAAGGAAAGGTAAAAAGAAAAGAGTCAGATAAAAAGAAAGTGGAATGTGAAAAAAAAAAAAGGTGGAAAAAAGGGCGATGAAGGAGGGAGAAGAAGGTGTATTAATTGATATCAAACCTTCTCCCTCGTGTTGTGTTATTTTTTTTACCTTCGGATTAATATCGATTACGCATCAAATTTTCGGATTTTTTTTTTTAATTTTCATATCCATTTGTTTAATTTTGAAGAGGAATTTTTTTTTTTTTTTTGGTACTCCTTGGGCGTTGAGTTCCTTGGCGACCAGCATAAAAAAATGTGTTGCTCTCTACCTGGCGCATGCGCACCTAACATTTTTATTATTATTATTTACTGACGTTGTCGTAGTAACTAAACGATTATTTGTCACATTATTTATTTAGTTTGAAAAAAAAAGATCTACTCTTTATGAATATTATTAAAAGAAAAAAAGTTACTAACATTTATTAATAATGTCTCACTTTTACAGACATTTGTTTTTTTAATTTCTAAATGACGACTTTTACCGACTTTTTTTTATAAAAAAAAATAGCATTTGCGGCGCCGGATGGGTAAAAAAAAAAAAAATAACTAAACCATTTACTTTCTCACTTTTACAAATATTTTTAACAAATAAATGTTATCAAAGTCAAGATACTGAAAAATTGTCAGTAAATGGTTTAGTTGTTTTTTTCGTTTTTTTTACCCATCCGCAAATGCTATTTAAAAAAAAAAGTCGATAAAAAGTCGTCATTTAAAAAGAAATTAAACAAATGTCAGCATATCCATCCGCAAATGCTATTTAAAAAAAGTTGATAAAAGTCGTCATTTAAAAAGAAATTTAAAAAACAAATGTCTGTTTAGTAACTTTTTTCTTTTAATATTCATAAAGAGTAAAACTTTTTTTTCAAAAATACTGTAACAAATAATCGTTTAGTTACTACGACAACGTCAGTAAATAAAAAATGTTACGTGCGCATGCGCCAGGAAGGGAGCAACGCTTGATTTTTTATACTGGTCGCCATGGAACTCAACGCCCAAGGAGTACCTTTTTAACGTCGTCAACGGATTTCCTGTGTTTGATATTTCACCAGCATTTTTTTTTTTTTAGCCATCGTAATATTTATTTATCTTATTTAAATAAAACCCTCGTTTGGTTACAAATGAACAGCAAATCTTTAGATTTAAAATCTAAAAAATAAAATGGAAAAGTTACAGAAGGCTCAATTTGCTACGTAAGTTTAGCGTGAAATGACCCCACCGTCTGCTTCAAACCCCCAAAGGTCTTTATAAACGCGATTTTTGTTTTTTGCTCGAAAACGTAAGGCAGTCCCATATGTTAAACTTGAGCCTCCCTGCTAAAAATTGAACTCATAATTAAAAAAAAAAAAAAAAAAAACTGATACTTCTGCAGTTTATGGGCCATCTGATAAGAATTTCAAGGTAAATTCAATTTTTACGGTAATGTTTTATTTAATACAAATCGCTCGAGGCAATGCATGAAGCCACTCGATGCAAGGAGTTAAGAACAAAAGGTGAGTATTGCAAAAACAGGAAATACCTATTGACCTTAGTCTCGAAAAAAAAAATCAAGGTTGTAAATAGAAGGAAAGCAGTGAAAAGAAAGAGTTCCGCAATCTTATACTCCTTGGAAATAAGCTACTGGAATAGGAAGCTGTATTATAATGAGGTATTAAAACAAAACAGCGAATTTATGGAGACCACTAGACCAACGAGTCAAACGAGCTGGAACAAAGAAAGCAGGTAATAGACCAGATAATTCTGAAGAACATAGTAGTATTTATTGAAAGGCTGAAACTAGCAACATCACGTCTGTGAAAGAGGGTTTGCAGTGAACAAGAAAGGGTGAGTCCATTCAAATTACAGATACATTTCTACAATTTATCAGGAATCTTCGAATGTAATATTCACTAGACCAAATATGACAGCCATATTCCATACATGGTTTGATAGTAGATTTGTAGAGATAAAGAATAGCCTTCGTGTGAGAAAGTGTTTAAAGCGATGTCTTTTATTAAATTGTTAGGTGAAAGTACGGAATTGTTTTGTTTTTAAGCCTTAGCCTTCTCCATATTAATAATACCTTTCTAAATAGTAACGTTATTATTTCAGTCCGGCCCGTATTCTACATAAGTAGGCTGCTATTTTTGTGATATAATTTGAAAGAGTTGTGCTTAATCGACTTGAAAAAAAAAAAGAAAGAAAAAAGATTCTATATCACTTAAAAGGGTGCGTCCTATAGACCAACCACACATTCTTATCTCTATTAAAGAAAACCATTAGAAAATAACATCTATCTGTGCGTTTCTCGCCTGTACGTAACTTTAATACACATTGAAGTATTAAGGAAAAACGAAAACGAATTTTTAAAAATCCTATTTCAGAAATTATATAAACATAAACAACGATTTCAACTGCATTCCAAGTTCATAATTTCTGTAGTAATATAATTATCAGACAAGACCTCATGTGTCCGTGTTTCTCGTCGATGCGTAACTTTGATAAATCATTATTTTATTTATTTATTATTATAATCAAATATTTATTGAAATCAAACTAGCTAGTTATGCAGAATACGGACCGTACTCTTTTTGAGATAGGATTTTTGGTATTATTATACAAACACCGTGACAGCGTTAGGGTTAGGGTTAGGATTAGGGTTAGGGTTAGGGTTAGGGTTTAGGGTTAGGGTTAGGGTTAGTGTTAGGGTTAGGGGTAGGGTTAATTCGCTGTCACGGTGTTTGTATAGTTTTACCGGATTTTTAAGTTAAAAATTATTTTTATGGTATTTTTTATCTATTAAATTGTTAGGTGAAAGTACAGAATAGTTTTAAAAAAAAGAAAAAAAAAAAAAAAAAGAGCCGCCTCTTGATATTAAGAAAAGGGATTGTATATAATAACCTCATTATTTCAAGACAGTCCGTATCCTGCATCCAGTACCAAAAGAGAAAACATCACGGTACTTGTAAGTTGTACAGTAGTACCTACAGTAACGTTATTATTTAGAAAGTCATTCTTAACATTGCGAGGGGAGTGATGTTTCGTAACTATTCTGTACTTTCACCTAACAATTTAATAAACAAAACTATCGTAAAAATTGAATTTAACTTATACTATTTAAAAAATAAAAAAGGGTGCTAGTGCACTTACTGATCCGCGCTATTTTTTAAATCATATTTCCAAGTTTGATTAAAGTTGTTTTTTTTAATTCAATTGTAAGGTTAAAGTATAGAATAGTTACAAAACACCCCCCCATGTTACGAATGGCTTTTTAAATAATAACGTTATTATTTTAGCATGAATCAATAAGTGTACTGCACTACTGCAGTGACTGCACTAGTACAAAAAAAGTGCTCTAGCATAGATGCATAAACATCAATATTACTTCGATCAAAGTGTAGTATATGATACCATACTTCACACATCTGCTCTCTGTCCTTGCTCAGTGAAGAAGAAAACCCCACTAGAGTGAGACAATTTTTCCAGTCGTCCCAATCCAGAGTGCCCTCTTTTGAAGGAGTGAATTTTCCCCTTATATTAAAAACCAGTGCTTGTGGGGAAACAAGTAAATAGGTACTATTTTGAGTAATCTTCCTCTAAACCCTCCACCCGTGCAACGCCAGATTGGTACACGTTCGCTGACACAGACGCGAAGCAACCGGTGCGTGCGCGTTCGTAAACGCGACACGATGTGAGCCTGTATTTTTGTTTGTGCAACGACCGACGGAGAAAACTAAATAAACATTGAAAGAAAAATGATAATCGCGCCAAATAACAGAGCTTTCTTTTCATCGGTTTATATGTTGACAGTAACACGTCGATATTTTTAGATTTGGTCAGAACAACAACAACAACAAAAAAAAGTAATTAAAAAAGGGGGCAAATAATGTGTCGAAGTTCAGAGAGTAGGTAAAAATCGACATACCTCGAGAGACAGATATTCCGACTATGGCAGAGGCGAGTCAAAAAAAAAACACACACACACACAAGCTCGCACTATCTTACGTAC
>NC_136502.1:48257717-48607717 GCF_053919585.1 Euprymna scolopes
TTAGTTTTAGGTACAGATATAGATTAAGGGAAATTGCTGGCAATGGTTGTAGCTAGCCGACGGCTGGAGTGGGGGGCGTGTAATATAACTCAGTCGATAGATAAGGACAGAGCAAAGATAGATCCACAACATCTCTTCTGTGAGAAAAAGGGGGAGTAGAGAAGAAAAAATGAACTCGCCCACTAGATTTTGAAGGTGGTTTTGTACCCTGTCCACGCAGCAAAGGATTTTCAATATAATAAATAATATAATAAATTTCTAGGGCAACTGCTCTTGACATATGAAAGGCCTTTGATAGGGTATGGCATACGGTATAGCTGGAATTGAAATGTCTTAATTATTAAATCATTTCTCTCTGATAGGTTCATATGAGTAGTGATTGATGGGCAGAAATCAGAAGCTCTCAGTTTTAATGCTAGAGTCCTTCAGGGGTCAATCATCGGCTCAACTCTCTTCCTGAACTACATCAATGATCCCCCAAATCACATTCTAAGATTATTCATAGACATTTATGCTGACGACACTACCATCTATGGCAACACTTCAAAGGCCATAAATGATCAAGTTCTCTCTGATTCTCTCTCCTCTAATCTTGAGCACATAGTGCAATGGAGAAAGAGGTGGCTGGTTAATTTTAATGCATCTAAAACCAAGCTTCTATCTTTTCATCACCAACGCTCTGATCCCCACCTGTATCAATTGAAATGAATGGCTCTAGTCTTGGAAAGACTCCATGTTTTGACAAGCTCCTGGGTTGAACTTTGACTCCTGATCTGAAATAGAACACGTACATCAAATCTGTTGCAAAGCTCACTGGAAAAATGGTTGGATCATTCTACCACTCCAGTAGATATCTCACTGCTGATGCAATTCTCTACCTTTATAAGAGGCAAGTACATTTAAGGATGGAGTACTCTTGCTATATCTCGGCAGGAGCTGCTAGATTACTTTATCCTGCCTTGACAGACTTCAAAATAGACAACAGCATAAAATAGACATCTGGCATCAATTGAAATGGATGGCTCTCGTCTAGGAGAAGCCCTGTGTTTTGACAAGCTTCTGGGTTTGTCCTTTACCCCTGATCTGAAATGGAACACATACATCAAGTCTGTTGCCAAGGTCGCTGTGAAAGATGGTGGGATCCTTCTACCGCTCCAGTAGATATCTCACTGCTGATGCAATTCTCTATCTATATAAAAGCCAAGTACATCCAAGGATGGAGTACTGCTGCCATATCTGGGCAGGAGCTGCTAAAAACAGCCTATCCTGCCTTGATAGAGTACAAAATAGACTTTGTGGCTTAGTAGGGGATGCCCTTTTCTCTACCCTGCAACCTCTCTCCCACAGAAGGGACGTTGCGAGCCTATACTTGTTTTATCGTTATTTCCATGGCAGGTGCTCATCTGAACTCCAATCTCTGGTCCCCCCTCGCCAATCTTTCACGAAAAACACCCGTCTAGCTGAATCCACTGTGAAAAATTTCCCCCACTCTTTATCTGTGCCTAAATCAAAATGCGGATTCCATGAACAAAGCTTCTTTCTTAGAACTGCACGCCTGTGGAACTCTGTTCCGTCTGCCTGCTTCCCACCTGACTACAACTTGGATGTGTTCAAGTCCAACGTAAACAAATTCCTAATGAACCGCCCCCTTAAGCAAACACTTCATCAAATCTCCACACTAACGTACTGTACTTGCAATAACCCTTATCCCTGAGTGGCTTCCGGGCCTTGATAAGTGGTGACCACCGTGCAAAATAAAAAAAAAAAAAAAAAAAAACGTAGCCTAATAGGGGATGCCCTTTTCTCTTCCCTGCAACCTCTTTTCCACAGAAAGTGACGTTGCAAACCTGTCTCTGCTTTATCGTTATTTTCATGGAAAGTGCTAATCTGAACTTCAATTTATGATCCCCCTCTCCAAACTTTCACAAAAAACACTATTAATAATTTCCCTCACTATCTGTGTCTAAACCTAAACGTAGATTCCATGAACAAAGTTTCTTTCTTAGAACTGCACGCCTGTGGAACTCTGTTCCGTTTTCCTGCTTTCCAGCTCACTACAATATGGTCGTATTAAGTTTGACGTGAACAAGTTCTTGATAAACCGTCCCCTTAAGTAATCCAATTTACCAAATTTCCTCCAACGATTCATACAATATTATCCCATTGACTACGGTATACTCATTAACCCTTATCCTCAAGTGGTCCCCAGGCCTTGATAAGTGGTGGCTCCTTTGTCACAAAAAAAAAAAAAAAAAAAAAATTATGCAGTTTTTACATTTGTTTTAGCGTTTTCTTTCTCTATGTAAAGTTGACGTTTTTATTGCACTGACATTGATATTAAAATCCTACTTTTTCTATTTAAAAATTATTAAAACGAACTTCTTATATACTCAGTCATGGGTATGCAAGCAACTAAATAAAGGTTAAGTAATTTGCATATTCCTTTGAAAATCGAACTTTAATTAATTATTTTTTATGGTTTCCTCTTGGATGATTAGTTTCATTTAACTATTGGACTGTAGTTCTATTTATGCATATTTTCTACATTGTGCATAATTCATAGTATTTAGGATGAAAAGGTTCTAGCACACGCTTCCTTCAGTCTTGACAGACTATGGATACCCACTGTAAGGGTGCCTGTGTGTGAAATTTTTGTGGCAAGAGTTGCGCAATCTCCAAACCACACCTCTCCAAGTGGAGGTTCAGGACGACTGGAAACAATGCCGAGATAAGCAGAAAGCACATACAGAGCCTAGAATTCCCAAATGGTCACCCATCTGATACTAGCCAAGCTCAATGTTGCTTAATTTCGGTGATCTGACGAGAACTGGTGTGTCAACGTGATTATGTGCATAATATATATATATATATAAATATATATGCATATTGTCTCTGAATTTGCAGAACGATCTCCATCAAATTCTTTTCTGAATTTTTGGTCAACAGACTTGAAACTTGATATATAGGGAATTTGGGCCTGTGGAACAATTTCGATTTCATTTTTTAGCTGTAAAGTAGCTGTAAAAAGTGAAAATTTGAAAAAAACAAAAAAACAAACAAAAAAAAAACAATTTACCTTGCCAGATGTAAATCGATAAAATATATTACTTCTGCACATGTGCAAATATACATTCATAGCTCGAAGTCGCTTAATTTTTAACCTTTCTTTTCTATCTGTCGATAGTTCCAACGAAAGAAACCAAGGCTGGAGCACTAAATGTTTTGGTTCCGATTCTAGACGATGGCACCAAAGTCATTTTTTTTTTAAACTTTTGAAATCATTATATATTGGGTACAATATAATATCCAATAGAGGATTGTCTCTGTAATAATTATTACAAAATCTGCATGATTTAAGATGTCATATATAAGCATATTTTATAATCGAGTCACACTGGGGAGGAGGAGTATATTGGGTATAATATAATAATCAATAGAGAATTGGCTCTATAATAATAAATATGAAATCTGCATGAATTAAAATATCATATTCAAATGTATTTTATGACTGGGAAACACTGGGCAGCCTGCTAATATATATATATATATATATGATTGTTGAGCTGGATTAAATCCGACGATATGAAATAAAATGGAGGTGGAAAGACCTGGATACTCAACGTTTCGCCCGATTTATGCGGGCTTCTTCAAGAGGGATGGTCATTGACGAGAGAGTCGGAGGATTGGGGCTATATATAATGATGGGGAAGAGCAGCGTGTTTTCCTTATGTAAATTAGATGTCATATATACATGTATATACATATATATACATGTAAATTAGATGTCATATACACATGTATATACATTTTTTTTTAATCTCTACGATATTTTAACTTTTAGACGTAATCCACTACACTAGTTTACTCTAATTTATTTTTTATCTCATAAAATGTATATATACATGTATATATGACATCTAATTTACATAAGGAAAACACGCTGCTCTCCCCCATCATTATATATAGCCCCAATCCTCCGACTCTCTCGTCAATGACCATCCCTCTTGAAGAAGCCCGCATAAATCGGGTGAAACGTTGAGTATCTAGGTCCTTCCACCTCCATTTTATTTCATATATATATATATATATATATATATATATTGTATGGCATAATCATGTTGTCAATGAAAGCCTGTTTTTTTTTTTTCACTTTTTTCTCTGATCCACATGATGTAATCTGCAAGCAAGTGTGTTAGTTCATAGGTTTTATAACGGCATGATTTTCAAAAATAACAATCAGCAGGGTGTTGCATTAGCAGCGCAAAATGAATTCTGAATTAAACAATAAATTTGTTTATAAAAAAAATATAAATATGCGTTGTTTTCTAGCCTTCCAAACGTATTTATATACATAATTCTTAAATTTCAAAATATATGCAATGCTTCAAATGCAGGTAATATTTCTTTATCTTTAAAAATGCTTAACTATATTTTTCTTTAATTATTTTTTTTTCCGACTTTTCTTAGGATCTTTTTTATGTGTTAAAATCAAAAAAAAATTAATGCAAGTTTCATATGTATCATAAACGTTTTCGATTCTTTGTCAAATCATCCGGTGAAAAAGCAAATGAACAAAAAAGCTAGAGAAAAGACAATTTCAAAATATTCTAAAGAAATTGAGATTTGGAAAATATTATTTGATGTCTAATACCTGTTGCACAAAATATCGATGGTACCTAGATTTCCGTCGCCTCTTTACCACCTCTCTTTGCATAAAAGTAAATTAGACTTGTCTAATAACTACAGATAAAATTCAATGCAAATCTGAAATATCTGAATTTTTGAATGGGGGGAATTGGGTGCGCATATTATGCATGGCCCCTAAAAACCCTTTAAAAAACTCTAAAGAAACAGAAATTCATGGTGTACTTATTCATTGATGTCTTGCATCTTTAAATTAAAAAAAATAAAATGGAAAATATCTGAATTTTTACAAAGGTTTTCTACCTACTTTTTACATGCTTTGCATAAAACTAATTTAGATGCCTGTCTGTACTTCCTCCTCCCGGATGAAAAAATAAAAATAAAGAAAAACCGGGTTTGTATTACTGTACACATAGATTCGAAAAAGTTGTCAAAAAACAAATATATAACAAATAACTATTATCAAAGGCAAGATAAGTTACTTTTCTACCAAACTGGATATATTTTTCGTGTTTTTATTCAATGTAACATGTTTATTCAGCTCGAAAACCATACAGTGTTTATCGATGTATTGGAACATTCAAGATGGCGTCTGACTCTCTCTTTAACATGGTAAGTTTGAGAAAAGGTGTTATAAATAAAAACTGGATAAAATACTGCTAAAACTCGCTCAATATATGTTACCGTGACATAGGTTGACATATATTCGGCGGGTTTTTAATAGTATTTTGTCTAGTTTTTTATTTATAACATCTTTTCCCAAACTTACCGTTTTAAAGAGGGAGTGAAGCGCCATCTTGAATTTTCCAATACATCGGTAAACACTGTATGTTTTTCGAGCTGAATAAACATGTTACATTGAATAAAAACACGTAAAATATATCTAGTAAGGTAGAAAAGTAACTTATCTTGCTTTTGATAACATTTATTTGTTATATATTTGTTTTTTGACAACTTTTTCGAATCTATGTGTACAGTAATACAAACTCGAAAAACCTATACGATGTACATAACCGTGATGGAAAGAAAATATCATACACCAAAAATCACGTAAATTGATCGAGTAGTTTTATTTTTATAAAGAAAATAATTCTTAAGCGAATTTGAGGTTTTCTAAATCCCCAGCGTGCATGGTAAGAATGACTTTCTAAAATCCAGACTTGGAGTTATTTCCCTGGTTCCTTCAGACTGTTTTCAAGATTGCGTCGTGAGATCGTCACTCATAGTTTAGCCATTAAATATAAAACTATTTGATAGATTTACGTGATTTTTGGCATACAATATTTTATTTCCGTCATGGAATCATACAGATTTTTCTTTCTTTTCTTTTTTTTCTAATTATTTTTCATGAGAGGAAATTCTGAACAAGTACCCTAATTTAATATAGTATATAACGATCTAGCAGCTGTTCCAAAATTCATAATGATCGGTTAATTAGTTTAGGAGTGAATCCTGTGCATACAAATATATATATACACATATATAATATATACACATCTCAACAAAAATGGTCTGGCAAAATTCACACTAATATTAATAGAATTAGGTCATTAATTTAATTTTTCATATAAAAATTATTATCACCGAAACAACAAAAAACATTTATCGTTGATTAAAAAATTCAGAGTGGAGATTTCTTTCCAAATTTGTTGCAGACGGTGGGGTTTGTCTGACTTGCTTTCTCACTTTTCTATCCACATGAAATAGCTTTGTCCAGAGACTAGGAGAAAACGCTTTTATTTTATTCACTAACTTTGTGGTGGGATCGATATTTTATATTTATTTATATAAACATTGGTAGAATAGCCAATCTAGCTATTCTATTGGCTATTCATATAAATATAAAAAAAAAAAAAACTGATCCTACCATAGCGACAGACAAAATGGGGGTGGGTTGTAAGGTCTATTTTAACGGAGTCTCTCTTTAAAAATCTACTAAAAATCAGGTAATTATCTAATTAATATGAAATTTTCACCGATTAAATGAAGAACAAACTTTCTAAAGGTCTAAGTTTTTACCATATTCAATCGTACTTTGGGGTAATTGAGCCAAATCCGGAGGTAATTGCACCAACTAAAAAAAAATGCTCTTTATATGCATGGTTGCTAAAAAGAGCACTTTTAGCTACTTAGTACAATTACCCCGGACTTGGCGCAATTACCCCAAAGTACGGTATATATATATATATATATATATATATATATATATATATATTATGCATACATAACCCTCCTCTTCTTCATTTTTGTTCACTCTTAACCTTCAAATAAAAAGCCCCACCTGGATATATACTTTCTGTAGAGGGGGGTGGGTGAGGGGGACCGGCCTTCATATTCTTTGAATGAAAAACCGAATTTTGAATGGGTTTAATTTTCCACTTTTTGTGTTTTGAACTGTGAAATTCGTTCAATATGTTGAGAATCCAAAGCTAAAGTCTGCAACATCTGGAGACAAACGGTAACCAAAGGCTGACCATTAGTGAAAGGTCCATCGCAGAACAGATGGAGCAAAAAGAGTCTTTTAGGAAGGCCAGTCAACAAAATCCAACAGATCAACACGAAGCATCGCCCTTCACCTGCGATGTCTGTCACTGGCAATGTAGATCAAATATAGGTTTATTCAGTCACAGAACATCGTGTTCAACCACAACCTCCACAGGCGCAACGCCATAGTCTTCTAGACTGACGGATACCAATAAAATACAGTAGAATGAAACGAGTATAAGCAATAATATATATTAGCATTAGTTTTATTTTTTATTTATTTTCTGTGGAATATATTAGGGTTTTAGTGGCACCCTTCCAAATAGTATAGTTGATGATGATGATGATGATGATGATGATGATGATGCCCCCCCCCCTCCTTAACGAAAATACCCCTGACCTACTCGATTTTCAGCACTCCTTCCTCTTTTCTGTAGAGGTCATCAGGTGCTAAAAGATTTCCCACTCCAATAGTTTCTTTCCTCGGGTCGTTTGCCTATGGAATCCCCTCCCTACTCTCCCAACCGTACCAACATGGAGAAATGGGTGCTTCTGCATTTATGAACCCACAAAGTCACTCGGGTGTGCCCGGTAGATGATGGGAAGAACCGGGAACAGTCAACAAGTAGTTTTCTGGGTATAAGGACATTTTTTTCTGATGTATTACTTACTGAATTTCAGTGGTCATCGCCATTCTTAACATGGGGAGGGGTGGGTGTAACAATTTGTGGTTTTATAATAAGGCTCGCCCAGCCATTTCCGGTTATTCCCGCGATCTACCGAGTACAGCCGAGTAACTTTGCGGAAATCACAGGTCGATAAATGCAGAAACACCAAGAAATATAAATGTAATGTGGAAAAAACATCTTGCTGTCCAAACCGTCACTCAGGTTGCTCTCCTGTAAATCTAGCCGTTATTGTAGTAGCCCATTACATTTCAGTGGCAATGAAACTATGAATAAAAAAATTTAAGAAAAAAAACGTAATTAAACAAAAATTACAACAGTTTCCCCGTGATTCTAGTTCGCTATTTGAAACACAGACGAAAACCAACTCCAGTTAATGATAACCTATCCGATATAGTGGAGTGGAACATATCTTTCGACGAGTTGCCTTCAATAAGTTTCCAGACTATTTTCGTATGAGCACTTTTATTGATAGTTCACACATGAAACTCTCGTCCCTTTTGAAATAATCTCCTCTGGCTGTAATGCACTTGTTGTATCATTCAAACAACTTCTGGAAGAATCCACAGAAGTCCTCTTGTTCGAGCATGTCAATGACTCTCGTCACATCTGCTTTCATCTCTTCAATTGACTTATAATGACAGTCAATAAGGTTTTCCTTGAGCTTAGTGAATAACTAAAAGTCATAGGAAGCAACATCTGGACTATAGAGAAGGTGAGGAACTGTCTTGATGCCAATCTTGATCAAATTATCTATGACAAGGATGGAGTTGGGAACTGGTGCATTTGCGCAAATTTTCCGCATCTTCAATTCCACGCAAATAATTGTGTGTACAGTTCCCACACTGACATCAAACTGTGAACTTATTGTCTCTATAGACACATGACGGTCATTATCCATGAAATTCTTTATTTGGCCAATCAATGCTGGTGTTCTGACACCCTTATTCCTCCCACACTTCTCATCATCCCTCACAGACTCCCAGCCTTCCTTGAATCTCTTATGCCACTCAAAAAAACTGATGATCAATCGATGCAAGACGGTCTAAAAGCATTCTGAGACATTTCATACGTTTCTGTGGCATTTTTTTCCAAGTTTGAAACAGAATTTTATTTGCATATCGTTCTTCTAACATGTCCTCACGTCCAGATTGCAGTTTTGAAATTCACTAGTTGTTTTTGTAGGGTGTATTTCAATTTCTGCTGTAGCTGTTCATTTGAACCTGAAATAATAAAAATCAACCATTCATCTCATAAGATGTATAAGAATAACATACTGAATTTTCTACGACAATTTTAAATGCCTGTACAAAAAAGTCTGGAAACTTATTGAAAGCACCTCGTATATGATTCGATATTTAGGTGAAAGTACAGTGTGTCATGAGTTCAGCTAAGCGGAACCATGAGAACAAACATTTACTAGCCAGGGAGTTTCTGCATGACTGAACCGTCAAATGTTCTGGTCTGATTCATTCTCAGCACATTCATTTTATTATGCTTGGTCTAGAATTCAACCTAATTAAAGAAAAAAGAAAAATACAAAAAAAATTTTTATGATGTATGTATCCTTCACGGATCGAAAATGCCATGTTCTAAAAATCGCATAAATTGATCAAGTATTTAATAAAAAAAAAAAAAAAATCATTTTTGGTGCTTATTCAGATTGGCCCTTATGGCAGCATTTATGATGTACGTACCATTCAGGGGACGAAGATGAAAAAGTCCAAAAATCACGTAATTTGATCAAGAAGTTTTGTTATTCAAGAAAATCAAATTTTATCCAGTTTTGATGAGGGTGAAAAAAAACGAAATCAACGCATCAGTAGACGAGGGCAAACAACCCTAATGCACGTGGAAAGTGTCAAAATAATCACTGATTACCTCCCCTTATTATGTTCTTTAAAGAAATATGGTCTCGTCTGTCACTTAAAAAAAACGGTAAAAAACGGCAAGTTTGTTTTTGTAAATAAAAAAATAAACTTGATCAATTTTTTGATCTTTGGAATATAAAATCTTCATTCCGTAACAAGAAAGTATAAGAATTTTTCTTCATTTTTATTTATCGTTATAAGTGCCAATCTGAGTAAACACCCATTTTTTCTTTTTTTACAATTTTTAGTGATTTTAATAGTAAGTTGTTGCATTTACAAGGCCGAGTTTGATCTCAAAGGTTTAGTTGTTTTCCTTTAATTTTTAAAGATGGCAAAGCAAGAAACGCCATCCTCACTTTAACATAAAATTCGAAAAAAAAACAAAAAACCCTACTTGATCAATTTACATGATTTTTGGTATGTGACATTTTCGTTCCATAACAAGTATGTACATCAAAAATTTTTCTGTACTTTTTTTTTCTTTAATTAGGTTGAATTCTGGACAAGAACCAATAGAAGAGGTGGGAGATAAAAACTAAACGAGATTCGTCACTTTAATATTATTTGATAGAAACAAGGGACGTAATTCATAAAAGATTTGTGCGTCGAAGAATATGAAATTAAAATATTTAGTGAACACTGAATTATGTACACTAAGAAACCTTTAAAGGTCTGAGACACTTTTTTTACGAGTCACCACTTATCAAGGTCTGAGGGCTACTCGAGGATAAGCGTTATTGAGTGTACGGTGGTCAGTGAGATAATAGTATAGTTACCGGAAGTGATGGAAATTGGGAAGTATTTGATTACTTATGGGGGACAACTCAACAAGAAGTTGTTTACATTGGACTTGAAGATGACCATGTTGTAACCAGCTGGGAAGCAGGCATGTAGTACAGAGTTCCAAAGGCGGAAAGTTCTAGGAAAGAAACTGTTTATGGAATTTTCATTTAGATTCAGACACAGACAATGAGGAGGAAATTGTTGACAACAGTTGTAACTAGGTGAGTGTTTGCTGTGAATGTTTTGCAAACATTCACCCTAAAACCCTAAAAGCAATATCAAAAACGTGTCTAAATAATAGAGATTTCATAACTTTTAATTTCATAACTAAGTTACCATTAGCGGGTGGGGGGTGGGGGTGGGGGTCAAACGAGCAAAATTTGCGCATTTTATTTTTAATCAATAAAATTAATTATGGTTTAAATCATATTAAAAACAAGTGAAAAAAATAATTGGGGATTTCATATTGCTCTACAGAGGCCATTTGAAAATAATCGGGGAGTTTTCTATTTCCTCTAGGGCCCATTTTTAAATAATCAGGAGTCTTCTGTTCCTTCCAAAATCCATTTAAAAATAATAAAGTGAGGGGGGGGGCTTCTGGTCCTCCAGAGCCGATTTTATAATAGTAAAGGGTCTCCTATTTCTTACAGGGTCCATTTGGAAATAATCAGGAGTATCTTTCCTCCAGTGTCTAAGAAATTAATTGAGAGTTTCATATCATCCTCCCCAGGGCCCATCTAAAAATAACCAAAAGTTTCCAATCTACTCCTTCCCCAGACCATTTTTTAAAAGTGCAATGTAATCAAATGTATTGAATAATATAGCGAGAATCACGCACGCACAACTTAAGTTATGGCTGAGAAAGACCTTAATTTTAGACTAGAGATTTGTAGAACACTTTTACTCGTGTCAGCAATAGCAATATGTGATGTTTACTTGATTGAAATGCTTGGTGTTGATTGAATCAAAATACTCAATCTTAGACTTCAACCAATCGGAAATAGTTGCCCCCTGGAGCTGAGCACCAGTTGTTATTTATATAAGCGATCACTCACGCACTATCCAATGATGTAGTGAGACACTTACTAATCCTTCAGTCAAGATCTATGTTCACTGCACAGACCGTGATTGTCCCACTCGTTATTTCTGGTCCAAAATTGTTGTTAGATTTGGTCAATGCTACAAATCTCCTTTCAAGCAAAAACTACAATTTCAATTGAAAAACAATTATAGCAGGGTTTTTTCTTGTTTTTGATTTTTGAGGTTAAAATACAACTCGTTTTCTTAGCAAACATGCAAAATAAGATTTTTGCTTGACCAAACCATAAGTCCAATCAACATAATCCTTTAACTAAGAGCCCTAAGGGTCCACCTTGACTGGAGAAATACACTGGCCCACTGCTTGCCAGCCCTAAGAAAAACTGTGTGTGCCCAGGCCATAGGTTCAGCTCTAACTGCCTCCCCTTGGAATCATTTCACCCCTAACTGAAAACCTTAGATTTTGGCCTTTGTCAGTGGTCATATTCGACCACTCAGAAGTTGAATACTTGAGATATGCACTAGAGATAATGGCTAGACAGTATCCATTCAAAGAGGTTTATTTGGAGCCAATCTAGGAACATTACTTTTCTTAAGTGGGTTGCTCTTAGTCTGAATCTTGTTTAATAATGTACTTATTTTATTTACCAAAAAACAAAAGCAAAAAAAAAATCTCATGGGTGGGCGGATTCCAACTCAAAATATTTTCAATTCTCTATGTACCGTCCTTTTACCTTGACCTGCCATTCACATGCACCATTTAAACATGCACCATTTAAACATGCACCATTTAAACATGCAGCCCAGAACATGTTTACAATTATGCTACTATGCATATTTTTGGCATGCAAACAAACTCTGGCTGTACCTATCTTGGCAAACAACACAAGTGACACTAATGAGCTTCCAAATATAGCACTAGCCTTTCACAGTTTTACAAACTCACTACACACATACCACACACAATGCCAATCATAAAAATACCAACTTTGTGAGTGTTTATTTTGCAGTTTTACAGCTTTAGCTGGATATACATATAGACTACTTTGAAGAGTTTGAATTACCTACTACACACTATCTTCAGTCTCTCTGTACAACGGTTTGTCATGAAAATATGGCATATGGGGATACTTCATCCTACAAGTAAACCATGACCAAATATTCAAAATAGCATAATATTCGAAGCCCAAATAAGACCCCTTCGATACAGCTATACATTGGCTCATACAAGAAATGGTACACCTTCTCTTAATGTTTTCCCAAATAACAGCATTTTGCTGGATACTCCACCAGACTAGATGAATTCTTGTCCTGGAATCTGGTAAGACAAAGAGTCTATAAGGAAGATATATTATAACATACTATAATGTAGTTAACTGGTAAATTGGGAAAAGGAAAATTAATGTTTTTTCACTTCTTTACTAACTCAACATTCGAGAGATGACAGGACTTTAGTTGATCACTCAGATATCTATGTATTTCGTATAAAAATCAAGTGTTTACCACAGAAAGGGGGAGGGGCTTAATTTCTGAGGACTTACTGAAGTAAAATAAAAACAAAATAGAACAGTACTTTCTCCATCACGCTTGAAACCCTGAGGCGCTTTTAAGTGATAACTTTTCACTTTCGGCTTTTCTACTAACTTTTACATGCGACAATAGCAACACGGCTCCAAGCCACCATTACGACTTTGAATCTATGCTTAATTTCTAAGCTCGAAGCTAATTGGTGCAAGCATTTAACTTCCTTTCTAGCTTGCCCAATCAGAGGCCATCTCTCAAGCGAACCGAATACACACAACAAGAGATGATAAAAGCGAGTGCCCGCTAGGCCTGTTCCTCTTTCACGTCAGAAGACCACACAGCAAGCTGACTCATTCTATAACGTTTCTATCAACCCTAAATCTTTCTTGGGATGCAATACACCCCCATCCCACCCAATTCGTCTGACCTTGGGGTTCGATAAGAACCTCTATAGATTCCAATATGGCTACCGCTAACATAAGCGGACTAAATAATGTAATACACACATGCTTACATACATGGACGTAACTTGATTTCCACACCTACATAAACATTCTTCATATATGAAATCTTTTCATTTCCTTACAAACAAGACATATTCATCCAATCCTTCATATATGGAACTATTCTTTCTTCCCTGCTAATATCACATTGATTTAAAAACATGGATTTTCTAACCTTTTTGTCTTCGTCCGTAATCATGGACGCATTCCTTTACTAACATCTTTTTATCTTTCATTCTCTTTTTATTTACGTGTTAATAAAAACGACTGGAAGCTTTTGTGAATGTTAGAATGCAACTTTTCATTCTATTCTACTGAAGGTTGCGCGTATTTGATTAGATTTCTATTGTGTGTGTGTGTGTGTGTGTGTGTGTGTGTGTGTGTGTGTTGGAATATAAATTTATTTCATTTTGCAGTCCATGTATTAAACATATATTCAAAACCTCTCATCAGAATGAATATTAGATGAATCTAAAATCAAGCACGATAAAAACATTTATTAACAGTTGACATTTATAAAAGACATTGCCGTCTATGCAACAGAAGAATGCATATATTTGATTAGAGTTCTATTTTAGTAACCTGATATTTATTTACTATGACATGGACTTTCTGATATTATATCTTCGTCCATATTCATCGCGGACCTATTTCATTTACCACCACCTTTCTCTTTCATTCTCATTTTTTTTTTTTTTTTTTTTTTTTTTTTTTGGACATTGATATGGTTGGAGCCACGAAAGAAAAACACAGGACACGGATCAGGTGTAAGAAAGATATATTAACCGAAAAGGTTACAAAGGTAGGATAAAGGGTAAGCGGAGCTTATTATCCGGTGGTGCACTACTAGTACTCCTGCTGATTCTACGGTATTACGACACTGTCCCCTGAGAGGGTTATCTCACATTGCAATATAGTTCTGGAAGAGTCCATGATGCAGGTAAGTTTCGGTCTCACAGCATGCATGTTAACGAAGACAACTTCAATAAATTTGTTTTGAATGTTTGCAACGAGTTGATCAGCACGACATACGAACATTCTTTAGTTTCTATCAATTTTAGATATTCTTTATAAAAAAAAAAAAAAGAAAAACTTTCTCCGTCTCGCGACCCTTCGAACATTCGATTCAACTATTTTCTTAACTCTTTACTTTCGGTCGTCCAACAAGACATGAATAAAGCTGATAATGTATCTTGGAATAAACTTATTTTTAGCATTCACCAATTCCACAAATTCGTAGAATTCCTAACATTTTAGCAGTTTTTGAGAACCTTTTCAATTCAGAGTTTAATACACGTCCCCGAAAATCAACAGATTAAAGCATTCCTGTAATGACCTGTTCCCTGTTAATTGCGATGTAATGCTAGTTCTGTGTAGTTCTAGGAGATGCAGCCTCCAAGGCTTTGCCTTTTCTCGTTGAGAAGGAGGCTAGTTTATTGCTAATCGCCTGGGGCGACCTTACCGAGGAATGCCGACGGGGCTGCCCAGATACTTTTTGCAGGTCAGAGTGCCTCTCCTTTTCAACCCTGGTGTCACAGTGGGAGAGAACTGAATACCCTTTAATGTAATTTATTTAAGTCTTATGAAAATCAGAGTTAAAAATAATTAGTGTGTAGGTGAGGGTTCGATCCCTTCCGAATTTCTTGCGGTAAACTTGTTTGTCTTTTTGACTGGCAAAGTGACAGACACAGCGCTTCCCGAGTGATGGAAGATAACATAAAATATAGTTTTTAAAAAAAGTGTGTATACAGGGTGACTCCCCCCCCCCAAAAAAAACGGGCCCCAACTCTAATTAGACCCCGTTTGTTAGTGTTTTGTCCGAATGAAATGAAACTTTGGTCATAACTAGTTTATTATATTCAAAACATCACATCAAAACACTAGGGTCTTTGGCCTTTTTTTTCTCCGTTCTACAGCATATGTTCTAGATGGCCTCCATTTAGCTTGTGTTTTTTGGGGGTTCACCCTGTATTAATATATTTGAATAAAAAATAAAATAAAAAAACGGGTTTGTATTACAATCCACATAGATTCGAAAAAGTTGTCAAAAAACAAATATATAACAAATAAATGTTCTCAAAGGCAAAATAAGTTACTTTTCTATCTATCTGGAAAAAGTTTTTTTATTTTTTTTATTTAATGTAAAATGTTTATTCAGTTCGAAAAGCAAGTAATATTGAACGCTACTGGAAAACAAGAAAAGAAAAAATGCCCGCGATGTCTCTTATTTTTGAAGTCTCGATAATCACTTCAAAATAAGAAATAAAACAAAATGGTGGCAGAAACCCACAACATAAATGTCACGGTAACATTTATTTGGTGGGTTTCTACCACCATGTTGTTTTATTTCTTATTTTGAAGTGATTATCGAGACTTCAAAGACATGGCAGTCATTTTTTTCTTATTCTCTGGTAGCGTTCAATATTACTTGGCTTTCGAATTGAATAAACATTTAATATTAAACTAGCGGGGATACCCGGCGTTGCCCGGTTGTTTGCAGGTGTGTGCGTAAAACGAAAACAAAAAAAACACAAAGTGAAACGCGAAAAAAAAAAAAAATGGCATAAATAACACTTTGATTTGCTTAAATCTAATGGTGCGTTTCACCCAGTCCATTCCACTTTGTTTTTTAATCAACTACAAAATGAAATAAAAAATGGCATAAATAAACCGTTCGATTCGCTTAAATCCAATGGTGTGTTCCACCACGTAGAAAACATAGAACGAAAAGGAACGTTAAAATGCCATTCCATTTTTTTAAAGCAACTATGAACCCAAACCGGTGTTTCTTCGTACTGTCCCTTGTGAACGGATCCGCAACTGTGTAAGTGGTAGCAGGGGTAGGAGGAATTTATTAGAGAGAAAAGATTTTACAACTTCCATTGATTCTAACCGATTTTGGCAGTGAACTCTCACCAGAAAAAATATAGGAAACCACGATTATCGAGGAAGTGTAGAGGTAATAGGCCTATAACACACCTCAGATAATGTGCTGCAGTTTGTGCATATTACATTTGCATGAAATGTCTTGATTTTCAATCCTATTAAGGTCAAAATCAGAGGGGAAAAATGAGTTCATTTTATATAGGGAGGGATAGGGCTAAAAGCACTAAAAGCTAATCCAGTCAGATTAGAAAAGTACCTTGCCTTTGAAAATATTTATTTGTTATATATTTGTTTTTTGACAACTTTTTCGTACGTCTGTGGATTGTAATACAAACCCAAAACAATAATAAAATAAATTTTATCTGATAGCTCTCAATACTGTCCATGCAATCGACTCTTCATTAAACCATAAAATCGATCAATGTTATTTAACAGCTATTCATACTAGTTGATTGGTTGGCTTGTTGGTTTCTAATTTCAGTAAAGAAAAACTCATGTTTACAACGGATGAGCCACCAAAATTGTCTGTTCTCTTTGAAATTCAAAAATGTTGTGATGGCCAGTTTTTGGTGCTTGTTAAGACAGAGTTCAACAGATTGATTAAAAAAAAATTACGTTTTAAGCCAATACAATATCACGTACTTAATTGGCATGTCAAAATTAGTAATATATCTAAAAATTACGAAAATTCATCGAGTAGAACAACTGCTATTGTGTTTTTCATAAAAAAAATTATCGCTATAGACTTGAACATGTAATCGAAAATATGCGTTCTGAATTATGTCCCATGTGTGTGAACTCTTCACCGTCTACTTTATAAGATCTATAAAAAAAATGCAATTTTACCCATAAAAATTATTTTTACCGGATGAATTTTCGTAATTTTTTTGATATATTGCTATTTTCGACATGACAATTAAATACGTAATACTGTTTTTGCTTAAAACGACATATTAAAAAAAAAATCGATTTGTCGACTATCTAAACAAGCATCCAGTTTTGCTCCGATCTCTTTCTGCAACGCCGATTCCTTGTGACATTCCTCTCTCTCAAGGAAGGCTAACCAAACAAGTAATAGGGTGTCATGAGTCTAATGAAGGAGCGATTGTGATCTCGAGCGCGTTAGGTCCTTCCGGTTAGTTGCTACATAATAGACAAAGCGTTTTTTTATTTGTGTTTTTTTAACAGTTATCATGGCATAGGAGTTGATGTTTATTTATTTATTTATTTGCTGTTTCGCTACACTGTGTCATTAAAAAACTTGACTTTAAACTGAAAGTGGCAATCATTACTATTACCGACATAAATTCGTTTGGAAATTAATCGAAAACTATTTTATCCACTCATAACTTATTTGCATTCAAAATATTGATATAAGGTATATGAGCCTGTGAAGTAACCGTATATATTGATTGTGATTAATGTAAGAAAACGTTTCTGAATTTTTGAGATGAGGATTGGTTATTCATATTATTTGGATTCATCGGATTACTGTTCTCATTGATTGAGATTGTCGGACTGACTTCCTCATCTTGGTTCTTATAGTCACAACGTTTCGGCCATTTTGCCCTCCGGCCTTCATCAGGTGTTTTGTATCAAACTGGGGAACCGTTTGTTAGGAGTCTCGAACCCAACCCTTTATTATTATTACGGGGGTACTGTGTTCGGACTCCAGCTAGGCTCTGGGACATAGTTGCTGATTCTCTGTTTTGAATGTTACTTTTCACTGCCTTCGTTAAGGATTGAACTCAGCACCTTTGGGTAACTGTAAACTTTGATACAACGTGTAGGACCACTGTAGGACAATTCTTAGTTGGTTTTTGTTAATGTTAAACCTATGTTGTTATTCAAGGTTTTCTCTCTCTATTAGAGGTGCCCAAATTGCATTCAGCTCTATGCTTGGTTTGCTCAGTAGGTTGTTATGTCCGAGCATGTGAGCTGTTTCTTTAAGTTTTCTCACTTTCCAGTGGGTCTCTCTGTTTATTATTTTTACTTCATCCCATAGGGGGCGATGGTCCCCCCTCTCCATCCAGACATGGTTGGCTATACCCGATTTTTCCGTCTCCCCTTTAGTTACCGCTTTTCGGTGTTCTGCCACTCTTACTTTAAGGGGGCGGCATGTTTCATCCTTGTAAACCTTTCTTGGTCATGTTCTCCTCCATGCGGGGCTTTACTCGTACCAGGTGTCGTCTGAGTGTTGACTCGCTCTTGAATACCGTCCTGATGTTGTAGGGGGCACATATTCTCTGAATCTTTTCGGAGATGCTTCGTATGTATGGTAGGCAGACCGTTGGAGACAAGTTCTCATCATAAATGACCTCCCCGACGGGTATATATGCTGATGACACTACACTCTATAATAGGCACGACAGGAAGACGAATGAACACATTTCTAAAGAAATGGCAGAAACACTAGAGGAAGACCTCCAATCTGCAGTGGAATGGGGACAAAAATGGATGGTCACGTTCAATGCCGCCAAGACTAAACTAGTTTCATTCAATAATTACAAGAAACCCTCTCTACCACCTATAGCAATGGCCAACGACTCTTTATCTGAGAGTACATCCTTCAAACTCCTTGGCCTAACATTCACAGGAAACATGAGTTGGAACAATTACATTGAAAGCATTGCCAGGGCCGCTGCAAGAAAGGTGGGCTCTCTCTAACGTGCTAGACAACTACTAACACCCGAAAGTATCCTGTACCTCTATAAGGCCACCATTCGCCCATGTATGGAGTATTGCTGTCACATTTGGGCTGGTGCATCTGCTACTAGTCTCTCGCTCCTTGACAGGGTTCAAAAGAGAGTCGCAAACCTGATAGGCCATGAACTGGCATCTAAGCTTCAGCCTCTGTTCCATCGACGAAATGTTGCATCCCTCTGCCTGTTCTACAAGTATTTTAGTGGTGAATGCTCTGATGAACTGCAAGCACTTGTGCCCCCACGACGTGAGCACCCTCGATAAACCCGACAGGCTGCTAAATCCCACCCCCACACTGTAGAGATCCCTAGATGTAAAAGATCTTTCTACTCCAATAGTTTCTTCTCCAGAACCGCCAGACTTTGGAATTCCATTCCAGGTCCCTGTTTCCCCAACAGTACTGACGTGCAGAAGTTCAAGTGTAACGTGATCCGACATCTTGCTGTCCAAATCCCTACATAGTACTTCGGTAGTTGTTGCCCCTGATAGTAGCCCCCTACACCAAAGTGGCAATCTGCCTTGTTTGGGGTGAAAATGTAATAAAAAAATAAAACTAAAAAAAATAATCTTGAGTGTGATTTTCACATTTCGGTCGGTATTACCTCTGACCTTCTTCAGGTGTATCTTGTCGAACTCGGGAATTTGGACGGAATTTGGACCGAAAAATACAATTGCGAATTACTTAGGACCTCTATCCGGTCATGGCTGACGGAACAAGAGCATGCTACACCCGTGAAGTAAATAAAGGGTTTCGCTCGAAATTCTGTTCAAATTCCTGAGTTCGACAGGAACGTTCCTGAGTTCGACAAGATACACCAGAAGAAGGTCGAAGGTTATATCGACCGAAACGTTGTGAACATCACACTCAAGATGAGAACAGTAGTTCGATGAATCCAAATCATACGAAAGTAATAAAAAGTTTGATATTTTGTTTAATAACAGGAGCTAAAGTACTTAAACCTGACACCCACACGTTACTTTGCTCAGAACCGATATTTACGGTGATTTAACACGCTTGTATTTCCTATTAAATATTATTTTCGTCCTTACCCAGCTTTCTCCTCATATTAAAAATAAATAAAATAAAGAAAAATTCGTATGATGTGTGTCCGTAAGAAAATGTCATATTCCAAAAATTACGTAAATTCATCAATTAGTTTTATTTTAACCTAGCGGGAAGCTACGCTTAAATATATTTTAATTCGTGAAGATTTCGTATTTATTATTAGAGACAATTCTCTATTGAATAATATATTGTACCTAGTGTAGAGTACTGATTTTAAAAGTAAAAAAAAAAAAAAAAAAAAAAAACTTATGGGTGCGATCAGTTCGAATCAAAACCAAAACATTTAACGCTCCAGCCTTATTCCCTACCGTTTGAGCCATCAACAAATTGATAAAGATTTTAAAATAAAACAATTCAAGCTATGAATGAATTTTGCGCATGCGTAAAAGTAATAGAAATATGTCGGCTAGTTGAAATGCAAAATGTTCATTTCAACTTGCCGACATATTTTTGTAAGCATTATTCATCCAACCAAACAAAGATTTTACTCGTTATAAACCATTACTATTTCCTGTTAATTTTAGTATTATGTGACCAGTAGTTTCGGAGGTTATCGGTTAAATATTTTTTCACACACACACAATTTTACTTATAAAGAAGATAACGAAACCAAGTTTTATGAGTAACACGAAAACGGTCGTCTTGTCAGCCATTTTGAAAACAAGCTAAAAAAATAAACGCAGATAACTCAATAATTAAAACTTGCGATATTTATTGTAATGCCTACGAATTCTCATTAATTGCTTAAAGATGATTTTCTTCACAAAAAATAAAACAAAACAAAAAAAACTTGATCAATTTACGTAATTTTTAGATTTCGTTTTATCGTGAGTACGTAAATAGATATTTTTCTTTAATTTTGTTTTTTTTTATGCAGGAAGAATTCTGGACAAGAACCACATAATCTGCAAATAAGTAGATTAACTACAATAAATTGTTTTCTCACCAATTTCCCAACTGTATTCCTTTTAAAATAATTCATGTCAACAACACTAACGTTTACCAAATGTGTTAAATAAATTTCTGTTCTGTAGATTTCATATCTCCTGAATTTATCGCCAAACATTGCGTAAATAACTTAACAATAATATGCTTATGCAGGTGCCTTATAGAAGGGAGGTATCACAAATTACATCCATATTCATAGCATCGTTATCATCATCAATAGCAGCAACTCTGCGTTGCGTCTGGAGACGATACCATGGCAACGATCTTTCCGTCCTCCACACAACGCAACTCCAACCTATCACTCCACACACACAAACACACACCCTGACGACCCTTTTACAGCATTTCAATACAAACCAGCACGAAAATTACCGACTATGTATTGACTACAATCGGCAACGGAAAGATCAACCACGCTCGGAACAGAGGCAGTTTTCAAAGAGTCGAAAAAGAACAAAATAAAAAGGGGGAGGGGTGACATAGTGCCTGTATAACATACGCCGATATCTTTTCATATAGAAGTCAAAACTACTCTTAGCTCTCGACGTCCCCACTCCCCCCACAAGGGTCGCTGGGATGAGTGTAGGGTAGGGGTGATTCGAAGATGGGTTAGTCATATGAAAGCATGCGTGCGTAACACGTGATTAGCTAAGAATGACTTACCCTGCATTGTAGAGCAGTAGCAGTCACTAAACACTAACACTCAATATCGAAGGGTTTTTATCTCTAAATAAATAAATAAATAAAATAACGCCTGCACAGCCTCATCGGCATTACTCAGTGGGGGTGCCTCAGGCGACGAGCAATAAACTTATCCAGTGACCCTAAAGCTTGTCTTTGCTGGCCAGAGAGATAATTTTGCACCACTTTTACGTCCTCTGGCGATGATCAAAATCAAAATATAATGATACCAAACCTTATGCCGAGAATCCTGATTCCAATTTTTGTAACAGCGTGGATGCACACATGCAAATGCGTGCGAAATGACGTCACCGGTTAAAAAAAAAAAAGAGTATAAAAAAGCGAAAGACAACAATCACGTGAGAGACATGGAATACGGAACGAGATAACGTTCGAGATCTCGTGAGAGGCGTGGAGAACGTTCGAGATCATGTCGGTGACGTCACGGCTGTACCAATGAGGAAATAAATGTTGTTGCTACAAAGAAAAAGCGAGTTGGAGTCATTTATTATTCCCTGTCTTGGTCTCCTTTACGACTGAAACTGCACGCAACCTGCGTTGGTTCGCGGATAACGCTACATATTAATCTAAATCTGTTACATTAGTTTTACTCTAGAAAATGTCGAAAATTTAAAGCTGAGGCTTAAGAAGAAATTGAAATTCAGACAATCTTTCCGAATTGGTGCCTAATGACTATGGATCAAATTTAATGCAAATTATTTTAACTTTCAAATAGGAGGTTGCACACATATTATGCCCCTTAAAACCCGTCATGAATATGCCAAAGAAATGGACATTTACGGAATATTTATTAACAGATATCAAATACCGATTGTTAACATTTCACAAAAAAAAAAAATAAAAAAAAAATCAGCAGTATCTCAATTTTTACAAAGGGATTTCACGCCTTTTTTTTTTTTTTTACCTCTTTTTGCATAAAATTAAACTGAATATAGCTTGAATTTAGATCCCTTACACCTAGCAGCTGTGTTCCAAAAGGCATAATGATTGGTTTATTAGTTTAGGGGTGAATCCTGTACATACAAATATACAAACATGTCTCATTTTATAAATATACTGGCATAATACTTGTCCCAGAACAAGTAAAATTAATTCCACGAACAAAGCAGAGGAGAAAATATTGGGGGGGGGGGTCAACAAGATCAACCGGGAGCTTCTCGACAGTTATCTTTTTGAGTTTATATAGAGACAGAAATTTGGTAATGGTCCTTTTGTTTCCATCTTAAACCATATATTGCAAAGCTACCGAGTTTGGTTGGCAAAGGTTCTTCCATATCCACTGTCTCTTCTCAAACTTTAACATTGATTGGACTGTAGAAAAGTCTATCTAATCCTAAGGGAATATCTCGGATGTATTAATTATTTAATCTAATTTTTAAACATAGCCCAGCCTCATCAAACATGAAAAAAAAAATGTTCATGAAAAGAAAAAAAAAAAAATTTACTTTACCTTAGTTACAAAAAACGAAAAAATGCAAAAAAGAATATCTGAAAAACATAAAAAAAGCGTTGTTTTTTTTTTAACTATATTAAAAATATATGAGAAAAAGAAAATGGGTTTCTTATCCATTTTGTTCGATTTTGTTCAATTTTGTTCGATTTTGTTCAATTTTGTTCAATTTTGTTCGATTTTGTTCAATTTTGTTCGACCAAAAACAGAAAAAAAGAAAAAGTTGAAAAAACAAAAAATACAATTTGTAACAAGTTTTTTTTCACTTAAAAAAAAAAAAAAAAAAAAAAAAAAAAAAAACTTGCTACAAGAATAAAATAGAAATTTTTATGATAGGTTGCTTTTTCTTTTTTATTATATTTATATTTTTTCTCGTTATTTTATTATATTTAAATGTTTTCTTCAGTATTTTCCTTGAGTAGCATTGCTACGTCTTGATAATCAGCAACGCTCGACGACACCCAGTTGACATCATGTTCCAAGCAAAGACGAGCGGTCAGTTAGTTACGTCTGGTTCAAATTCTGCAAAAGTACCTTACCATCCGAATCCCAGAGAAGACCAGTGATAATTATCATCAAGAGATCAATGGTAAGCTATTGTTGCTTAACGGGTTGTTTCCCGTGATGGTGTCACACACGCACCTTGAGCCAACTGATATCTACGGAATGTGTCAGAGTTTGTGCTTCCTATATTTTGAGTTGTTTTAAGCTTTCTTTTATATACTTGTGAGCCACTGTGCACCAATCAACAGTTGCAAATGTGATAGGTGGTGAGCCACAACCAGAAGAAATGAAAGAAGATCACGAAAACAGCATTGGAGTGATTGGTGTTGTCGAGTGCGAGCGAGCGTATGGTCTCACACCATTGTACTGTATTTTGACGTTTAGTTTATTTTGGCATTTCAGACTAATATATTATCTTTTATGGATCGATCCGGAGAGGGGTGGGGTTAAGGTCTGTTCTATTCTACCATCCTCCCATGCATCACCTCTTCTTGTAGTGAGTGCTAGTTCGTCATGATACCATACTCCCAGACTAGTTTTAGTAATAAAACAACGAGCGCAAAAACCTGTACAAAATCAACATAATTGAAAGAAAAAGAAAAAGGAGAAAAAAAGAGGAAAAGAAAAAAAAGAAAAAGAAGATAAAGAAGAAGAAACGCTCAAGACAACAGCGACTCGAGGTCGGAAAGTTGAGAAGATAAAAAAACCCGCCCACGCATGAAGGAGGGGGGATAAATTCGGCTGGGTGATGAATGGGTGGGGTGCATGGTATGGCACTAATTTAATCTGAACTGCTGAAGGTAAAACGGGTGGGGTGTTAGTCTGGGGGTGACAACAAAGTTTCAAATACGAACAGGCGCAAATGTCGAAGGTAAAGAAAACCTGTTCATCAGCAAAGATAAGAATAACGTCAGACAATGTCTTTTTTTTTTTAACAATAAAATAATCTACTTAATAAAAAGAAAAATGTTCCCAAGTTCTGGGCATAAACTACACACACACTAGTGATGAGACGATTCCAATATTTTTTCCCGATTCCGATACAATTACCAATTCTGATTCCAATTCTTTATAAATCTCTAAATATTTAACAATAGAGTTTTTATCTTTCTCCGAATACGGTAAAAACACATGTTAAATGTGCAGATATTTTCTCAAACGTAAAAACACACATTGTGTGTGTGTGTGGCGGTGGGGGGGGGGGTGATCTATAAATTTTATTTTTTATGGTAGCTTAAAATCAATAAATATTTTATTTTATTATTACTACCAAAAGTGGAATATTTTGCTTTAAACAAAATCAAATAAAAAGGGCAATTAAAAGAATCGTTTTTGGCATCGGAAAATATGGCTAAATTTTTTCCGATTCCCAATTTTCATTCCGATTAATCGCCTCAACACACACTGGTTCGTTGCATCTCAATGCCAATTAGTCCACAGTCCTATTTTTTTTTATTATTTCTTTATTGCAACCTGTAATTTTTTTAAATTTTTGTTTCGCAACCTGTAATGAAAAATATTGTTTTGGCTGCTCATCAGAGACAATAAAATATTAATAGAAAAAAAACCGCAGTATTTAAGAAAATAAAAGAAAGAAAACTGATTTAGAAAGTTGATAAGAATAGCGAGTTAAAAACACGAAAAACTCACGATACTATCCTCCCAGACATTACCTCCTCCTGTAGTATGTGCTCGTTTGTCATGATACCATCCTCCCAGGCCAGTTTTAGTAAAAAAAAAAAAAAAAAACAGTGCAAACTTGTGCAAAATCATAAGTAAAAGTGACACGCAATGTTCTGCTAGATATACAGCAGATGTGCTTACAGTTATATCTCGTAGGATTAGCGAATCTCTCGATGGAGGCTACCTTTCTAGGGCAATTGCTCTTGACATATCAAAGGCCTTTGATAGGGTATGGCATAAAGGTTTACTTCACAAGATCTCCAGCTACGGTATAGCTGGAAATGTCTTCTCAATTATTAAATCATTTCTCTCTGATAGGTTCATAAGAGTAGTGGTTGATGGACAGAAATCAGAAGCTCACAGTATTAATGCTGGAGTCCCTCAGGGGTCCATCCTGGGCCCAACTCTCTTCCTGATCTACATTAATGATCTTCCAAATCACATCCTTACATCATTCATAGACATTTAAGCTGATGACACTACTATCTATGGTAGCACATCTCAGACCGTAAACAGCCAAGTTCTCTCAGATTCTCTCTCCTCTGATCTTGAGCAAGTGGTACAATGGGGAAAGAGGTGGCTTGTTACTTTTAATGCACCTAAAACCAAGCTTTTATCTTTACATCATCAACGCTCTGATTCCCATCTGGCATCAATTGAAATGAATGGTTCTCGTCTTAGGGAGGCCTCATGTTTTGACAAGCTTATGGGCTTGACCTTTACTCATGATCTGAAATGGAACACATACATTAAATCCGTTGCCAAGGCCGCTGGAAAAATGGCGGGATACTTCTATCGATCCAGTAGATATCTCACTGCTGATGCAATTCTCTAAAAGCCAGGTACGTCCAAGGATGGAGTACGGTTGCTACATTTGGGCAGGAGCTGCTAGAAAGGACTTATCCTGCCTTAATAGAATTCACAATAGACTTCGTAGCCTCGTAGGGGATGTCCTTTTCTCTTCCCTGCAACCTCTTTCTCACAGAAGAGATGTTGCGAATTTGTCTCTGCTGTATCGTTATTTTCATGGCAAGTGATCGACTGAGCTCCAATCTATGGTCCAAACTTTCACAAGAAACACCCGTCTAGCAGAAAACTATCACTAATTCCCCCCCACTCTTTATCTGTGCCTAAACCTAAACGTAGATTCCATGAACAAAGCTTCTTTCTTAGAACTGCATGCCTGTGGAATTGTCTTCCGTTTTCCTGCTTTCCAGCTGACTACAATATGGTTGTCTTCAAGTCTAACGTAAACAAGTTTTTGATGAACCGTTCCATATAAGTTAACAAACTTACCGAATTTCCATTATTAACGATTACTATATTGTCCAATTTCTACTATACACTCTTAAACCCTTATCCTCGAGTGGCCTCTTGGCCTTGATAAGTGTTGATGCCTATGTAAAAGAAAAAGAAACGCTCAAAACAACAGTGATTTAAAGATGACAATCTGCCAAAGAAAACAGCTAACAACACGTTGGAAGATCTTCAAGTTATCTTAGATTTAACCGGCACATTAGTGGGAGAGAACCGCAGCAGAGTGCTCGATTATTAAGAAAAATTCACAAATAATAGTATAATATTTATTTATATGTGTAAGAGAACTGAACTCCTTGCTTAGGCGCGGTCTTTAATAAAAGCCTCTTATGAGCCAATGCTCAATGGTGATTCGCCTTATTTGGTGGAAATAAGATTTTTTTTTAAAAATCAGATTTTTTTTAAAGCAAAGAATAAAGAATTAACCTTGAAACTAAATAACATTTGATGAAAACAAAACATGCGACACGAAAATGAAACGTTACATGTTAGAGGTGAAAGGTCGATTAAATGTTGCTAGAGGGAGAGGACATAGTGACCCCTGAGATGAAAGGGGACAAAATGACAGAGAGAGAGAGAGAGAGACAGAGAGACAGAGAGAGTGAGAGCAAGAGAGAGAATAGGATGGGTTGGTCAATTAAAAGCAAGCACATGACAAATAAACAGTGTCAAAGATTGGAAATAGTAGATGTCATTTAGTTTAGGATCACATCTGCCTGATTTAGCATCTCTATTTTCGTTATGTGAGAACAAGAGCATCGCTACTAATGTGCATGTATAGAAAAGATGGCAGCTTGAGAACCTTCCAATGTGGTGTCAGATGTATCTTGGGGGATATTTTCTCTGATTATCATCTTTAAAGTGAGTTTTTTTGTGCCACTCATCTCATCTGTTTTAAATCACTTTTCCTTTTAGTTTTGTTTTAGAATACCGCCTTTTTTTTTTTTAATTAATATTAAATCGTTTTCGAAGAGCAACCAAATGAATCAAAGACAATATTTATCGTCAGTGATTGTGAAATGCATGTAAAATGATAAAGAAAAAATATAGGCATTCACCGAAAAAAAAAAAAAAATTTCTTCTATATTAATAAAATGAAAATAATTATTCCTGTCTAGAAAAAGAGAATACAGCTTTGTAAACAGACACCATATAAAAATTCAATATGCTCGCACTAGTTACCTATATCTGATGCACCTTTTTTGGATATTACCACTCGCTTTTATCCATTATCATATCTTCCTACATTAGTTCCGGCAAAATTCACTCTCCCAAACAATTCATATTTCTCACACATTCCCATCATACACCGGGGCAAATATTGAAAGTACAGGATACATAGAAGGTACAATGGGTTTTTTTTTTTATATATATTATTTTAACTTAACTGCTAACATTATCATATCTTTTGTTTATTGCTTTGTTAGATGATAGTATAGATTACTTACAAAACAACCTTCCATCAAATTATTAAGTATGGGTTTCTAAATAACAATGTTATTAGTAGTAGTAGCAGTATTATTATTAGTATTAGTAGTAGTATTAGTAGTAGTATTAGTAGTAGTAGTGTTTTTCACAGGTAATTAATTAGATTATTGTCTTTTCCATAAAAACAAAACAGTGCAGCAGTATTTCATTGAAATTGTTTAGTTTTTGGTTTTACAAAAAATTCATTAAAAAAAAATTAAATACATTCAGTTTTTCATTCGTTCAATGTATGAAGCAATTCCAACAACATATGCTTGACACGTATACTCAAATAGAACATGGGAGACATATTTACACGAAACAGAACAAAAGGAAACTAAAGAGTTGTCGATTAAATTCACTTGAGAAACTCACTAAATACTGAAAATGTGAGCCAATTGGTCATCTTATCAGCAAAATATTTTGGAGGTTCTCGGTATATGTATGAACACACACAACATGCAATTGTCTATTTGAAAAAAAATATGGAACCGCAAATTTATTTATTTTTAACTTGCAATTCAAAATGGCTTGAGATTGTGAAAGAACTCTTTTTGAATCAACAACTGCATGATCGCCATGAGCTTATAGCAAGAGTTTTTCATCTAAAGCTAGGTATCCTATCCTACTACTACTACTACATGTATGCTATTACTACTACTATTCCAAAAATGTTTCCTTTCATAAGTATCCTTATTCGACTACTTACAAAAAACATTTTCGGAGTAGTCGTAGCATACATGTACACTGTTGAGTGGCAGAAAAGAGGATTGCCCCATGCTCAATGTCTAGTTTGACTCAAACAAAAGTTGAAATCTGTTTTACACCAACCTCGAAAGCCATTCTTAACAGGGGGAGGTTGGAGGGTGTTCATTCCGAAAGCCGTTCTTAACATGGGGGTGGTTGGGGGTGTTACTATGCTGGGGCAGGTCGTAAAAAAAAAATACCAATTCAATCAAAGAAATGTAAGAAAAATAGATTTTTAGCCGACCTATAAAACTTAGATCAAAGTTTAGTTTCTGTCTTCAGTCGCAGCAGAAAGATGAGAAATCCCTCTAAACAATTGTTAGTTTTGTTTACAGCCTAGAGTACCCACTTTTGTGCCTACCTCTCCCCACGTGAAGAGGCAGGTAAATAAATTGAGATTTTTTTAACGGCATATCGATCCTGTTAGGTCATTAAATGCAATGGAAGGTTATTTATCGTAGATTATATGTACATTAGGCACGGCCAAAAACATGGAAAAAGAAAAAACAATATACAAGTTATATATATATATACTAGCCTGGGTGCCCGGCATTGCCCGGGTGTTTGGAGGTGTGTGTAGAGCCAAAAAAGTAGTAGGCAGGCAAGCAGGCTCGAACCCGTGACACAAAAGCAGAAAAGAAAGTGGAAGTGCATGCACAGGTATTGGTTGAGCAAAAAAAAAAAAAAAAAAAAAAAATTATAGGAGTAGTAAGCTCAAACCCATAACGCGCCAGAGGAAAAAGAGGTGAAAAAAAACAAACTGTTTTACCGATGTGCCTACTATGGTTATGACGTCACGAGCGGTTGAAATAAGGCCTTTTAAGCGACGTCGTGAATGCGAGGGTTGAATGTTTTGCAAAAAGTGACTGCGAAAAAAATCGACCTTCCCTGTTGAAAAGTGTCCAATTTTTAGATGTTTGTCGTCCGAAGGGTCAAGCTTCAAAATGATACCGATCTTGTGAAAATCCGTCGCCTCTGTCAAAAGTTTTTGCGAGACATACATGCATACATTCAAACAGACAGGAGAGATTTATATTATAGACTAGCGGAGGGTACCCGGCGTTACCCGGGTGTTTGTAGGTGTGTGTATGGGGGGGGGGAAATAATAAGCCTGAAATGATGTTAAAAAAATCGGAAAAACCAAAACCCAAACAAAAAAACAGTGAAAAAAAAAAAAAAAAAAGCTGTGTATAGGAGGCGGGGGGGAGAGGTAAACTAAAGAATAAGCGAAGTAAAAAAAAAAAAAAAAAAAAACGTTGCCCGAGTGTTTAAAGATGTAAAAGGAAAAAAAATAGTTTTGGTCGGGAGGCGGGATTGAACCCGGAAGCCTTCACGCGGAGGTGAAACAAACGCCAACCACTTAACCGTCTAGGCCAGGAGTAAGAGGAATTTATTTGAGTGTCAAAATAAGGCTTATAAAGCTGGGGCAGGTCGTAAAAAAAAAATACCAATTCAATCAAAGAAATGTAAGAAAAATAGATTTTTAGCCGACCTATAAAACTTAGATCAAAGTTTAGTTTCTGTCTTCAGTCGCAGCAGAAAGATGAGAAATCCCTCTAAACAATTGTTAGTTTTGTTTACAGCCTAGAGTACCCACTTTTGTGCCTACCTCTCCCCACGTGAAGAGGCAGGTAAATAAATTGAGATTTTTTTAACGGCATATCGATCCTGTTAGGTCATTAAATGCAATGGAAGGTTATTTATCGTAGATTATATGTACATTAGGCACGGCCAAAAACATGGAAAAAGAAAAAACAATATACAAGTTATATATATATATACTAGCCTGGGTGCCCGGCATTGCCCGGGTGTTTGGAGGTGTGTGTAGAGCCAAAAAAGTAGTAGGCAGGCAAGCAGGCTCGAACCCGTGACACAAAAGCAGAAAAGAAAGTGGAAGTGCATGCACAGGTATTGGTTGAGCAAAAAAAAAAAAAAAAAAAAAAAAAATTATAGGAGTAGTAAGCTCAAACCCATAACGCGCCAGAGGAAAAAGAGGTGAAAAAAAACAAACTGTTTTACCGATGTGCCTACTATGGTTATGACGTCACGAGCGGTTGAAATAAGGCCTTTTAAGCGACGTCGTGAATGCGAGGGTTGAATGTTTTGCAAAAAGTGACTGCGAAAAAAATCGACCTTCCCTGTTGAAAAGTGTCCAATTTTTAGATGTTTGTCGTCCGAAGGGTCAAGCTTCAAAATGATACCGATCTTGTGAAAATCCGTCGCCTCTGTCAAAAGTTTTTGCGAGACATACATGCATACATTCAAACAGACAGGAGAGATTTATATTATAGACTAGCGGAGGGTACCCGGCGTTACCCGGGTGTTTGTAGGTGTGTGTATGGGGGGGGGGGGAAATAATAAGCCTGAAATGATGTTAAAAAAATCGGAAAAACCAAAACCCAAACAAAAAAACAGTGAAAAAAAAAAAAAAAAAAGCTGTGTATAGGAGGCGGGGGGGAGAGGTAAACTAAAGAATAAGCGAAGTAAAAAAAAAAAAAAAAAAAAAACGTTGCCCGAGTGTTTAAAGATGTAAAAGGAAAAAAAATAGTTTTGGTCGGGAGGCGGGATTGAACCCGGAAGCCTTCACGCGGAGGTGAAACAAACGCCAACCACTTAACCGTCTAGGCCAGGAGTAAGAGGAATTTATTTGAGTGTCAAAATAAGGCTTATAAAGCGAGTGAAAGAGGTTTGATTGACAGATAGCCGCTAAATGAGGTTATCGCAGGAGCGTTACGAGGTAGCAGTATTTTATTTAATGCGGGACAACTTTTTGAGGTTTGTTTTTGTTTCAATGTGGGTCAGTTTTCGCTTCCCCAAGATGATGGTGGTGGGGGAGGGGGGAGAACCGGCTCTCCAAATGAAAGGGGATTAGCAATTGTTTGATATAAGGAATTTAGCCCCAAATTGATCAAAGCTGATTGCTTGTGGACGTTCCCGGCGCGATGCTGAGAACACCGTGTTAGCTTTGAATTAGTTTCGCTTTTTATACAAAAAAGCCGAATCAACATGTGAGAAGCCAAAATAGCAATAATTTTGTAAAACTCGCTGTAAGTAAATCTAGACGCTACACGCGTTGCTAAATCGTAGATATTATTATATAGGGGTATATAAACAGTTAGTAACACCCCCGGGATCGTGTGCGAAAGAAGCCTTTGCGAGACATACACGAAATGGTCACACACATTTTGCCTTTTATATATATATATAGATAATTTGTTGCCTACATCATAACTCCCAAAGTTAAGCAATGATGAGGCTGGTTAGTACTGGATGGGTCATACCTACACTTAAAATATTTTTTAATGTAACCAAACAGGCAAATACCCCTTTTTTAAATAATTGAATTAAATTATAATTCCAAACGCCATTTATGATGAAATACCTTCAATATTATTTTCGCGTTATATTTTTCCTTCACACTAATTTCTATCAAGATTAAAATTTTTCCTAGTAAATACCTAAATAAAAATAAACTAAAATTGCTTTTTCTGATATTTTTGTTTTCCATCAACCATAAATTCTTTTATTTTAAAAAATTGAATGTATTTTTAATTTCATGATTACAATCATTTTCCCATTTGTAACCTGTGAACCATATACTTGTTCCATAAACCATATAAAACTTTTTTTTTTCATAAACCATATAAAATTGGTTTTTCCACAATTTTTTTTGCATAATTTGTGAAAAAGATTTTCATTAGAATTTGTTGGCCCTTAAAATTGTGGCATCGTGTAGCGGCAGACTTGGGCATAATTTGGGAAAATGGGAAGGTAAGAACTGTTTGTAAATACAGAACAACTGTTTTAGGTCGTATGGGCTTCCATAGACGAATTAATATCACACGACAACAAATTGCTGATAGAAATTATCATATTTTTAGCAAAATGCACAGTTATTTATCGATTTTTTTCTTTTTTGATATCGATTCTTCAAAGCATTTCTTATATAATAGTATATTAGCAATATTGTGTTCATTAAAAGAAAATTATTCATTTTATTTTTCAAAGATTTAAAGTCGTGTTTTTGTAAAAAATATAAAATTCTTTTTGCTAATCTGAAAGAATAATTATTAACATATTCAACGAATTTCAAAACAAAAGATGAAAAATTAAACATTCAAAATTCGGATTTTCAGCCTTAAAATCTGATACGTGTGCAGTTTTTTTGTTTTTTTTATCTACAATCCTCACCCTCCCTAAAATACAATATATTTTGTTCAGCTTCGGCTGATTATTTTAAGCATCTTTGTATCCACAAATAAAGAAGGGGGATATAGCAAAAAATATATATATTTAAATATAGATCATGAAAAAAAAAAAATACACCAATATGAAGTTCATTTTTCACTTAATAATCGGTGAAAATTTCGTATTGATTGGATAATGATTGATTTTTGGTAGATTTTTAAAGAGAGACTCTGCCAAAAAATACTCCCTCCTTCCGTTTTGGCGTGCCGCGTATCTCGTGTACATTTATTTATTTTTTTTTATTAAATTTTCGCTCCAAACAAGGCACAGTGCCACTTTGAAGTAAGGGGCTACTATCGGGGACATAATTTGTGGGGGGCATTATGAAAGAAGATGAGTAGCAAGATGTTTGTTCACATTAAACTTGAACGTCTGCATATCAGTACAGTTGGGAAAGCAGAATCCCGGAAGGGAGTTCCAAAGATTTGCAGTTCTAGGGAAGAAACTATTGGAGTAAAAGGCTTTCTTACACCTAGGGATCTCTACTGTAAATGGGTGGGATTTAGTTGCTTGTCGGGTTTGTCGGGGGGTAGTCATGTTGAGGAGGTACAAGTGTTTGCAGTTCGTCAGAGCATTATCCATTAAAGTACTTGTAGAACAGGCAGAGGGATGCAACATTTCGTCGATAGAACAGAGGCTGAAGCCTAGATGACAGTTCAGGACCTATCAGATTGGCGACTCTCTTTTAAACCCTGTACAGGAGTGAGAGACAAGCAGCAGATGCACCAGCCCAAATGTGACAACAGTACTCCATACATGGGCGAATGGTGGCCTTATAGCGGTACAGGATATTTTCAGGCGTAAGTAATTTTCTAGCATGGTAAAGAGAGCTTACCTTTTTTGCAGCAGCCTTGGCAATGCTCTCAATGTATCTATTCCAGTTCATGTTCCCTGTAAACGTTAGGCCGAGGAGCTTAGAAGAAGTACTTTCAGTCAATGTGTTCTTGGCCATTGCTATTGGTGGTAGAGAAGGTTTCTTGTAGTTATTGAAGGAAACAAGCTTAGTCTTGGCAGCATTGAATGTGATCATCTATTTTTGTCTCCATTCCACTACAGATTGGAGGTCACCCACTAGTGTTTCTGCCATTTCCTTAGATATGTGTTCATTTGTTTTCCCCTCATGCCTATTTTATAGAGAGTGCTGTCATCGGCAAATATACCCATCTCCGAAAAAAATTAATCAGGGAGGTCATTTATGAATATCAGGAATAATAAAGGTCCAAGGATAGACCCCTGAGGTACTCTCGTATATCATATTGTTTTTATTTGCAGTATGGGTTTCTTTCAACTTCTTCTGGTGATAGGAATATTCAGAAGGTATGTAGAGAAATTTTTGTATTTTTTTCAAATTTCCTTGTAAAGTCTTGTAACTTTCAGAAAAATATATAGGAGTAAATAAAAATAAAAAATAAATAGGAAACAAAAAGAAAAAAAAGAAAAGTGACAAACAATGGTGAGGACGGCATGCTTAGTGTGAGGGGAGGGGGAGAAGAATTCAAAACAATATTTTTTTAAATATATTTCTGTGGTTGTTGGTGACAGATAAGTATGACACTTGTGTTTGTCAAAGTGACCCTTAGATTCCGCGGATCCATAACACTGGAAACTTGAAATATGATCATTGCTAGACACAATGAAGTTTATGTACGGGGATATGCTAAAAGAATTTTTTCTCGAGGTGGGGGACGACAACTACTCTCTCTCTCTCATATATATATATATATATATATTTTATTACCGTTTTATCTGTTTGGCTACATATGTTTCCGATGTTGGACCATGTTTACGATCCGACAGTTTTGTCAGGCCTTGCAGAATAACTTCTGCGAGGTCTGACGAAGCTGTCGGATCGTAAACATGGTCCAACATCGGAAACATATGTAGCCAAACAGATAAAACAGTAATATATATATATATTAGATATAGATATAGATAAATAGATAGAGAGAAATTAAAAATAATTATTATACAATAACATATCAAAAACAATATATAAAAAATAATATGTGTATATGTGTGTACGAAAGACAAAAAGAAAATACAATTAAACACAGGATAAAAAAGTAAACAAGATATTTGACCGGCTTCGTTCGGATTAACGAATGTCTTCAGAATATTTGATATTTATACTTTAGGCGTGTAGTAACTTGCGAAAAATATGTTGATTTTAAAAAATAAAGAAAAATAGAAACACGAGTAAATAGCAATAAAAAAATTAAGTAATTGGGGTCAGAGTTGACAATTCAGTGATGGGGTATGTTGCATTGTTTTAGTGCGATTGTGTGACATATTTGGTTAGGGAGTAAATGCTAAGACTTAGTAAGGTTTACATCGGATGGTGATGAGAAAGATTATAACACTTTCAATACACTTGCAGTGTGGGGGGTAGGATTCACTCTTGAAGAACATGTCGTTTGTAAAGTCGAAATTGTAGGTAAAAGTGTTCCTGCATATCACTAGTGCGTTAATAGGATTGTTGTCTATGAGGTCCTGTTTATGCTTATTGATATGTGATTTGGTATTTCTGACTGTGTTGCCGATATTACATCGGATACGAATGAGGCAGACTGTATTTTATAGATGTCGGACAGGGAATGTGTCCTTAATTGTTTGAAAAGTTAGTCATTATTTTTAAGTCAGGTTTGAATGGTTGTTGCAAGGAAATAGAGTTAGTGGGGAAGACTATAAGATTTATTTTTATCAATCTTATCCGTATTATTTGTGCTGATCGTATTGCGTGGGGAATAATCACACACGGACTATTAAACAGTTGCTTTCGGCATTGTGAAAGAAAATGTGAGAATATTTTAAACATCTGTACGTACTCTTTGATGAAAGTTTCTTCATTATGTTAGTATGCAGATCTGCAAATTATGAGTTTTAGGAAGCAAGCATTCCAGATCATTCCAGATCATTTCCGGAAAAAAAACAAATTGACTCCTGATTTCGTTTCATGACAAACAAAATTAAAAAAAAAACTGAATTCAGAAAAATTTTTCTAATTAGATTCTATCTTTTAGGCGATTATGAATGAATACCCTGAAAAACTTGCCAAAAGAAGAAAAGGAAACAATTATTTTATAATTTAGTTTCACATATGGATTAAGCATACAATTGTACTCCATTTCCGTGTTATTCTAGCGTTTTAGGACAGTCAACCATTTTTTGGCTAAGGGAAATAAATTCTGTACATTTGGAGGGGGGGGGGTCTACTTTTTAGTAGATTATGTATGGCTTGTCACTCAGACTTAGGGTTAAAAAAATGGTCATTTTCTACTCTCTAGGTTTTGCCTTCACACACTTTGAGGAGTTAGTTTACTGCTAATTTCCTGAGGACTCCCTGCTGAGGAATGCCGATGTGCCTGCCCAGACATCTTTTGCAGTCCAGAGTGCTCTTCCTCTAAGGCGCTGGATTTTCAAATCTCGCTTTTCTGACCTTGTGTCACATCTTCCCGTCGTGGGAGGGAGATGAACATACCAATGGCACTGGTTAATAAAACTCCAAAGTTTTGTGTAGGTGCCGCTCGAAGTTGGCAAGCCTTCCATTCTGCCGGGTGGTGAGAACAGGTAACGATAAGATAAACCGAAGTGGGTATTTTCGGTCTGAAGTGTTTACGAAGGTGAGCTTATTGATATGAGGTTTCAGTGAGCATACCTGGTTAATGTCTAGAAAGAGGCGGCTACCCTCTCCCTCCCCCCCCCCAAAAAAAACAGCACAGTTTAGCCGGTAACCCGGAAGGAAAACGAAAGACCTTGACGGCGAGGCGAATCAGATAAGTGAAAACTGATACACTCGCATTAAAATAAGTAGAAAAATAAAGAAAAGAACAAGGAAGAGTTTTCTTAGGACGAGTCTTCTGTTTTTGTTATTTTTTTTTGGGGGGGGGGGGAGTAAATTTCGATTTCAAACTTAGACTAATGGATGAACTTAAGGAGAGACAGAGTGATAAAAGGGACAGAATCTGTTATAGGGACGCGTTTAAATATACCAATGTCCCTATTAACTTGCCTCCCCACGAGGGTAGTTTTCTTTGTTTTTATTAGGCACCGCCAAAACTGGGGGGGCAGGTCAGTACTTTTTGACGGACCGTCTTTTTAAAAATCTACCAAAAATCAGGTAATTATCCGATCAATACGAAATTTTCAGCGATTATTAGGAGAAGAATGAACTTTATAACAGTGTACTTATTTTTCATAAACGATATTTATATATATATATTTTTTTGCTTACAAAACCCCCCCTTGTTTTGAAGTGGGAACAAATATGCTTAAAATAATCATCTGAAACTGAACAAAACATATTGTGTTGTTGTAAGGGACAGAATTATAGATTAAAAAAAAAAAAAAAAAAAAATTGTTTGCATACCTTATTTTGACGTCTGAATATCAGAACTTCGATTGTGTTTAATTATCCCGCTTTTGAGTTTTGAAGTGTGAAATTCGGTGAATATGTTAAGTAAAATAATTAATTTAAGTTAAGCAAAACAAAAAAAAATTTTTTTTATATTTATACGAAAAAAGCCATTTTAAAATTTTTGATAAATAAATTAACAATTTTTTTTTAGAGAGCCGAATAATGCATGACCATTATTAAACAGAGCATGCTTTGAATAATCGATACAAAAAAAAAAAATTCGATAAATATTGTGCCCTTTGTGTTAAAAATAGCATCATTTTTTTCGATCTCGTTTGAAAACGTTTGCCGCCTTTCGACTACGGTGGACCAAACGCGCTGAAATAATTTTTTTTTATTCTGCTTTAAATTGCCCCCTCCCCCCATTTTGGGGAGCCTAGCCCCCACACACATACACATTAAAAACCAAACTCATACAAATGGTCACCCATCTGGTACTGGCCAGCCTCAGCTTAATAATACATTGAAATTTTCGTCACTGAAAAATAAGTTTTTTTGGCCTGTTTAGTCTTCCATAGTTTTCGTCTCATCGAAAGAAACTTTAAACAGAGTCGATCTGAACTCTTCGGCGACGCGAAATATCTGGTTACATATATGAATAAGTGGAATTATTTGAAATTCAGGTACTTATATTATAATATTTTTGCATATTCTCTTAGAAAATCATCCTAAATCTTAGTTAGACAATAAATGAATAAATAAATTATTTCAAAAACCCTTTTTTTTTAAATATTTAAGTACGTTTTTTGTGCAAGACAAAAAATAACAATTGTTAACTTTTTGGGAAAATTTAACATTTAAAATTGAATTAAAAATAGTAGAAAAAGTTTTACATTATTCTGTTTTCTATATAATAAAATTCAGGGTTTTATCTTTCTGGAAAAAAAAAAGTTACTCAGAAATAATGGATTTTAATAAATGTAATTTAGTTTTAAAAAACAACAACAACTTGATTTTGCGGCCATTTTTGGCGGTGCCTAGTTTTTATGGAAATCGCTCGAGTCAAGGCTTGAAGCCACTTGATGTAAGGAGCTTGCAACAACAAAATATGATTATTGCAAAGACAGGAGATGCCTATTAATCTTAGTCTTAAAAAAACAAGCTGTAGATAGAAGGAAAACAGTGAGCAGGAAGAGAGTTCCACAATCGTGCAGTCCTTAGAAAGAAACAGTTATGGTAGCAAGATGGAGTCCGAAAATCCAGCCTTGTTCTGAGTTTGGAGAAAGGTGGGTCACGTTGTACTCTGTCACTGGTATCTAGGCAGAACCTAGCCCCTTTGAATAAAGTGCCGTTGTTAACTTCAAACAACAGAAAAGGTGTAATATACAAAAAATAAATGCTACCAAAGGCAAGATAAGAGAAAAACAAGAAGCAGTTCAAAGAATTTTCGAGCATTTATTACTATAGACAAAATTTAAGAATTTATTTTTTTAATTCAACAGTTAAAAGATTAAAAAAAATTTTTTTTACAATTAAACAGTTCCAAAAGATTAATTAACACTATAAAACTCTGTTAATTAAAACAAAATCTAATTCTAAAATGTTGTTTATAGTAATAAATGCTCGAAAATTCTTTGAACCACTTCTTGTTTTTCTTTAAATTTATCTTGCCTTTGGTAGCATTCTTTTGTTGTATATTTCACTCTTTCCGTTGTTTTGTTGTTTGAAGTTAACAGTGACACTTTATTCAAAAAGGCTAGGTTCTGCCTTGATATCACGTGACCCACTTTTCCCCGAACTCAGAATGAGGCTGGATTTTCGGACCCCACTTTGCTACTTCAACCAAAGAAGCTACTGAAATGTGAAGTTGTATTACAATGAAGTATTAAAACTGCAAACTGATGGAGATCTCTAGATCAACAAATCAAACAAGCTGGAACAAAGATTTGTAGAAAAGACTGAGATTAGCAACATCACGTCTGTGAGAGAGAAAGGTTCCAGTGAAGAAGAAAGTGTGGGGTCAATCAAATTATAGATACGTTTTTGCAATTTATTAAGCACCTTCAAATAGCACACAGATTCGCCAACCCAGATATGATAACAATTCTCTATACATGGTCTGATAGTGGATTTGTAGAGATAGCGAAAAGTCTCGGGCGTGAGAAAGTGTTTAGAATGATAGAGAGAAACGATTTTACGAGAAGCAGAAATAGCAATGAATTTAATATATGGTCTCCAAGAAAGATTTGATGGGGGGAAAAGACCAGAGTTAAACACAAGGTCGTTTTTTTTTAAATGTGGCGAAAATCCAGCTCCTCCAAAAGGGGCACTCTGTTAGGAGAAAAATAAAAACCTTGCCTCAGTCTAGAAGGAGTTCTACTTTAATGACTGAAGACAGAAAAGATCAAATGCGATATCAGAATAGATATTACACTTTGCTTCTAATGAAAAGAATCTTTCGTGTTATTCATTAAAAAGACAAACGCTTCTTCAAAATGATCTTTTGATACCATTTCTGTTTTTTTTTCATTCATTTTTTCCTCCCTTTTTATTTTCGGTCCTTGTTTATTTTCGTCTTCCTTTTTGTTCTGTTCCCCTTTCCCACACCCTCATCTGTCTCTTGGTTGGCCTCTCTCTTCCACCCCTCTATCGGACTGTCTTATCTCTCTATCTGTGTCTCTCTCTTCTCCCTCATCTGTCTTCCTTGATTGACCTCTCTCACACAATGCCATCTGTCTCCTTTGACCTCTCTCAACGCCATCTGTATCCTTTAACTGACCTCCATCTGTCTCCTTTGAATGACCTCTCTTACACATCTTCACTGTCTCCACAGCCTCCATCTGTCTCTTTTGGCCAGCCTCTCTCCCAAATCCATCTCCTTTCATCGAGCTGTTTCCTATAAATACTTCCATTTTCTTTCCTTCTATCTACTTTTTATCCCCACCCCATCTCTCTCTCTCTACTCATCCAATCTTTGATGTTTTCTTACCAATCATCACTTAACCCGAGATCCTCTCATTTTTTTCTTCCTTTCTTTGCCCCTCCTCCTCCTCCTCCTCAACTTTTCTCATTTTTTTATCCTCATTTTCACTCATTTTATTTAGTTTTTAGCACCGTTTCATATAAACTCCTGTTTGCCTTAAATAGCAATAGACGTTTCCCAATAAATTCCAGATAGATTAGGAATTTAAGGAGTCTTTCTCGTTTATATATATGTATGTGTGTGTGTGTGTGTGTGTGTGTGTGTGTGTGTGTGTGTGTGTGTGTGTGTGTGTGAAATGTAAAATATACATTTAATATACCTTTTTACGATATTTTTAATGGTACTTGGACAAAATGTTAAAATAAATACGATCATTCAACAATATAAAAAAAAATGTTGAAAAATTAATTTAAATAAAATATGTAAAGAAAAGCTTTTTTGTATATTTGTAACATCAATTAAATTTTATTTAACTGGGAATTTCTTCCTTATTATTTTAGTGAGTGCACTAGTTACGCGTGTGCTCACACGAGAAAGAACCCTTTTTTTATTTAATAAAGGTATCACCTCCCCTTCCCAAGATAAAATTAATTCGAAGATGTAATAATGCTAGAATGATTATGCCAATTTTCATCAAAATCCATTTTGACAATAGAAAATGTCCAAAATTTAAAGTTTAAGCTTAAGGGGTCTTAGAAAGAAATTGAAGTTCAGGGAATCTTGCTTTATTGGGCAAGTATAGCTATGAGTCAATGTCGATGCAAATCCGAGATATTTGAATTTTCAAATGAGAGATTGTGCACATATGTCCCCCACTGCCGTATCGTTACTTTTATGCTCGACTGAGCTCCAATTCCTGTGAAACGCTCGTAACAAATATTCATCTATCTACAACAACCGTAAACAATTTCTCTCACTCTCTGTGCCTAAAACTAAACGAAAATTCCATGAGCAGAATTTCTTTCCTAGAATTGTCCGTCTGTGGAAATAAAATACTGTGAGGCTGCTTTCCGACTGACTATAACATGGATGTTTTCAATTCCAATGTAAATAAGTTCTTGTTGGCCAGTCCTCTTAAATAATTAAGCTCTACCCAAGTTCCACCATGACTGATCATCATGGCGTTGTCTCAGCATCTACATTACACTCATTAACCCTCATCCTGGCCTTGATAAGTGGTGGACCTTTACTAAAAAAAGAGAAAACTTAAGATATGCTAAAGAAACTGAAATCCAGGGGATATTAATTGAGGTTTAATACCAATACTAGTTACTGAAATTAACAAGAAATAGTAATCACTATGACAACAGCATATTCTTTTCATTGTTTTGACTCGAGTATATATCCGACAGTTAGACACAGTTAGTCAACCGAGAACCACACCACTCTATATAAAAGCATATAAGATATTAACAGATACACACTGGAGTCAACACAATGAAAAGAATATGCTGTTGTCCTAGCACTAGTAATCATGCACCAACTTGTCCACATAATTCTATTACTTTCGCATATACACAAATTCATTCATAGCTTGAATTGGTTTGATTTTAAATCTTTCTTATCTATCTGTTGATAGCTCAAATGGTAAGGAACACAGCTGATGTGCTAAATGTTTTGGTTTCGTTTTAGCTGATGGTACCCAAATTATTTTTTTTTTCAACTTTTGAAATCATGAATACACCAACTTGTTAAAGATACAGAATTGACTCTGTAATAATAAATACGAAGTCTGCATGAATTAAAATATATTTAAGCATATTTTACTATCGAGCAAGCCCCCCCCCCCCGCACCGCTAGTTAAATGAATAAAACCATTTTTTTTTTAACTAGCAGTTCAGCCGGCTTTGCTCGGGCCCTATGTACTATTCATAACTTTATGTGCATATGTATATATATATATATTAAAAAGTTTGATTTATGTCTAGGTAACCTACATCTAAAATTTCAAGTGTTTAAACCCAAAACCCAAGGAGTTTGGTAGAGCATCTAAATCTACATCTAAAATTTCAAATGTTTAGACCCAAAATTGGCGGAGGAGTTTGGTAGAGTTTTCAAAGGTCAAATTGTTGAACTTTGACCCCTTGACAGCCAAATTTCTGTCCAAAAACTGATTAAAAAGATTTTCCCAAATCTCAATACCCCCCCTTATGTCAAATCTCGAGTCTAGACTGAAAATTAGTAGTTTGGTAGGGAAATGTACACACAGAGACAATTGAGTAGTTTGGTAGGGAAGTGTACACACAGAGACAATTTCACTTTTATAGATATATAGATTACTTTTATTTCTGAAACATTCGGTGGTATACACTTTTTTCAAAGAAACTTTATCTAAATAGTTATTTTGTTGGTGGTATTAATCGCAACGAGTAGACCTCTCGTAGAGACAGTAAAGTATACGTCTAGTCTTGTTGACGATTGTTGCAAAGTTGGCGCGATTTCTGAATAGGTGTTTGGTCACTTTTTTATTTTTATTTTTTTTATTTTTGATTAATCTTACGGATTAATGCTTTCAAAGATGTGACGATTATTTTATTCATTTAACTAGCGGGGGTAGTTTGCCGGGTGTTGGTATGTGTGTGTGTGTGTGTGTGTGTGTGTGTGTGTGTGTGTAAAGTAAAGAATAAGTAAAGTAATAATCCTGTTTCAATATTAAAAAAAAAAAAAACGATGTTAAACTTCCTAAAAAAATCGGAAAAACGAAAACAAACAAACAAAAAGAAACAGTGAACAAACGTAAAACTTTAAAAAAGAAATCGGAAAAACAAAAAGCAAAAAAAAAAGGGGGGGAATTATGAACGTGGTTGGAAAAACAAAAATAAAGAAACACAGCGAAAAAACAGAAAAAATGGCATAAATAACCCTTCGTTTCGGTTAAGTCCATGGTGTGTTTCACCCAGTAGAAAGCATAGAACGAAAAGAAAAGTTAAAATTCCATTCCAGTTTTTTTTTTAAGCAACTACAAAACGAAATGAAACGGAAATTATGTATTATATGTTTATTTCATTAAAAAAAAAAAAAATGGAAAGATCCTTTTTTTTTTTTAGTTTATAAATATGAGGAAAAAATGGTAATTAAGAAACGTAAAAGTAAGCGTGGGATAAGAATTACTGTTTGTGGGAATGTCGCTATCTGTTAATTCCGTGGTGCGTTTCACCCAATAGGAAGCATAGAAGAGAAAGGCACGGTGAAATTCCATTCCAGTTTTTTTAAGTAACTACAAAGTACAGAAAACCGAAACCGGCGTTCGTTCATAACTGTCCCTTGTGAATGATCACGCAACAGTGTAAATGGGTGGCGGGGGAAAGAGGAAATAATTAGAGAGAAAAAATTTTACTACTTCCAGAGATTTTAACCGATTTTGGCAGGGAACTCTCACCAGAAAAAATATAGGAATCTATGATTATCGAGGAAGTGGAGAGGTAATATGCCTATAACACACCTCAGATATTGTGCTGCAGTTTGTGCATATTACATTTGCATTTTTAATCCTATTAGAGGGGAAAATATGAGTTCATTTTATATGTAGAGAGAAGATTAAAAATTTTATAACATTTTTTGATATTCTAAATTTTTTTCCTTCAATTTATCTTACGAAATAAAAGAGGTGACCAAAAACTCCTATTTCTAAATATGTATTTAATCGGTTATTTTCAAGCAAATAAAAAAAATTATTTGGATAGTTTTGGGTAGATCAAATACTGGAAGATAAAAAAAAAAATCGGCAGATCACACACGTGATTAGAAATCATTCGACCGATCACGGATTACGTTATATATTTAGTAAATAGTGATTATGTTAGTGTGAAATTTGATAAGGGTCACATTAGTACATATCAGAACGACCTAATTGCAAACAGAATTGTACTCACAGACGGGTGACATGATTTTGAAGTAGAGAGTAACAGGTCAAATGCGCTAGGCACAACACATAGTCGAACAGCAGATGATATGACGTGGCGTCATGTTTTTGAGCAAGAGAAACAAAGGTTTTTTAAATGAGTCTCTCTAGGGAAGCAATAAGAACGGAACACGTCCAAATGATGTAGAAATAATCTAAGCTGATTGTTACCGACGCCTCTATCCATCTATAAATATAAAAGCGAAAATGTATGTATGTATGTATGTATGTATGTGTGTTCGCTTTTTCTGTGTGTCTACAAAAGGCTTTTTTCAGAGAAGCGGTCGCTCGCTTCACAACTTTTTAAAACTTTTTATATCACATATAAATCGTAATATCTCACAGTTAACAACGAAGCTCACCTGTCTATTTAATTTGCTCGATTTCAGGAAGATAAATATTCAACATTTGTCGCTCGCCGTATGTGGGTTAGTCTTTTTCCTATAACATCTTGGGGGGGGGTGGAAGCGTTCAGCAGTAAATGAAATCCCGCAGTCAAACTTGACCTCATTAACTCATTAAAACAGGCACCTGCTAAATTCAAGTAATTAAATAAATTCAAACGTGTTTCCGTTAGCATGTTGCGGTGAGGCAATGGTTAACGTCGCACGTTTTTTTTTGTTTTGTTTTTTTTCACACTTTAATTTACAACTTTGCCTCAAGGGTTCGGGTTCGATCCTCATAATTACTTTTTTTTAACCCACCCACCCCCGGAGTTTCCACACACACCTCCAAACACCCGAGCAACGCCGGGTACCCCTCGCTAGCCTGCATATAAAACGATTTCGTTAGATAGAAAGTAATTTTAAGAAGTAAGCAATCAAAAGACAACTTTAGTCTCTCTCTCTCTCTCTCTCTCTCTCCATAAATCAATTCTCTTTAATAAAACCTTGGAGAACTCAGCAAAATATCATTTTTTCATGTATGAGTAGTTTATTTGTGATGACAAAACAGACGAGACGATCACAGTCACATGTGGAACAACGACAGGAAACAACTATGAAAAAAGAAACCCAGTATGGACACGAGCATGTATGTATAAAAATACTTTTATATTATTCCGTTTCTTGATCGCTTATGGGCGAGAACATAATTAGAGTACACTTAACTTTCTAATATATAGTAGAAAACAAGATACATAAAATAACATTAGTATAAAAGCCTTTCGTTTTCCGTGTATGTTGTATGAATTAATCCAGTCGCACAGCATGCATATTAATATAAAAACGGGGTGATAGGTCGTAAACATACCAAAACTGTAAGAATCGTCTTGTCTTGCCAGGCGGAGAAACTCCAAGGTTACAGGTCAACATGCGTCACTCAACGACACAAAATAAAAGTTTAAAGAATAAAACAGCGTTTCTAGCTGACTATTAAAGGATCACACTTGAGAAAACACGACAGAAATACACAATGTGGTGAGGGGAGAGGCGAAGAGTGCAGTGGTGTGTGTGGGTGTGGGACACTGAGCCAAACTTTTTTTTCAAACACAAGTTTATAATTAGACATACAATGTCAATCTTATAAAACGCTCAAGATTTTTAAAAAAAACTCCTACATTAACATCTTAACTCGAGGATTACTAGCAAAACCATAGAAATTCCACGGTGAATGTGGATTTAGAATAATAACGATACATATTTCTCAAAAACATCCGGGCTTGATGAAGTGCATACTGAAACTTGCTGCTATAGTTTCAAATGATCTGAAATAATAGCAAAGGGAGACTTGATTCCAAATATTTCTCATATGTTATATCTCCCCTCTGTTGGAAATAGGGAACGATTATGAATATCTCCAGTGTCAAATAATCCTTATACACTGTGAAATTTACTTTGTATATGAAAACCAAAGAGGGGGAGATATAATAACATAGAAGAAATATTTGGAATCAAGTCACCCCTTGCTATTATTTCAGATCATTTGAAACTATAGCAGCAAGTTTCAGTATCCCCTTCATCAAGGCCAGAGAAATATCAGATATTTTGTAATTCATATGCAAAACTACGAAGACAAATGACTATGATTGAAATATTGGTAAAGGTGCAGTATCTTTACACCCACAAAAAAATCCTTTAAATTACAAATATTACACGTTTTCGAGGATGCTAAAAACGAAAATAACAGTTAAAATCCTAGGAAACGAGCAGTTTCCAAAATATGAAGAAATTGTAGTTTTAAAAAGTAGGGGGTTAACTTTTCTATATTAAATGTAAAATGAACACACACTTTATAGCCACTTTGACAGAGTAGTTTAGTAGGGATATGTACACACACACAATTTCACTTTATATATATATTGATAATTATAAAATTCTGTGGACCGTCGTTGCTTGTGTATCAAAATGCATACAATTTATTAATACAGAAATTTAAATTTTAGTGACTTTATTTGAAAATTCAAAATGGCGTAATAAAAGAAAAGATAAAAGGTAATTGCAACTTCTTTCCCAATTTTCAGATTTTGTAATCATGCCCAAATGCATTTATTTTCTTTTAATGGATTGGTGGGTGCTATTTCTTCTGAAGAGTTAAGGGCAGAATAGACTCATTTATTGATATAGTAATTAAATGAATGATTTTGCGCTATAAAACAAGATTTGTGAATGTCAACGTACTTAAAGAAATAAATAGTAAGATAGTCAACATCTAGAAATTTGGAATATAGACTTTTGTCATTTCTTATATATATATATATATTAGTGGCCTGGCAAGGCCACAGGGGAGACAACCAAAGCAGCAAAACCGACAAATGTAGAAGAGACAACCGAAGCAGCAAAACCACCAAATGTAAGGGAGACAAGTGAAGCAACACAACTGAAGTTGTCTGCCAGGATAATATATACACAAATATCTGTTATTTTTTAGGGGTGATGTTTATTTGGTAATTGTGGCCTGGTAGACCAACACAAAATCTACCTTAAAAAACTTGCTTACTGCAGGTTTTCAGGTGTGCTGAAAATGAATATCGCATTTAAATTTTCGGCAAGTAAGTATTTTTCCGGGTATCAAGCGATCTAATTCTTTATGCTATAAGTGGTAACCATTGTTGTACGAAAGAGCGCACATATTTTTGCTTAATAACCAGAAAAATATTTATGTGTGAAAAATTTAAATGCGATATTCGTTTTTAGCACACCCAAAAACCTATAGAGAACAAATCTTTTAAGGTAGGTTTTGCATTGGTCTGCCAGGCCACAATAAACACCACCCCTAAAAAAAATATATAAAAAAGTGAGTCCCCACTTTTTGAAACGATGTGCGGCCTTAAAAGCAAATGTCACATAACCCACTATTAAATCTAGGCACCGCCAAAAATGGCCGAAAAATCAAGTTGTTGTTGTTTTTTAAACCGAAATTACATTTATTAAAATCCATTATTTCTGAGTAACTTTTTTTTTCCAGAAAGATAAAACCCTGAATTTTATCATATAGAAAACAGAATAATGTAAAACTTTTTCTACTATTTTTAATTAAATTTTAAATGTTAAATTTTCCCAAAAAGTTAACAATTGACATTTTTTGTCTTGCACAAAAAACGTACATAAATATTTAAAAAAAAAAAAGAAGGTTTTTGAAATAATTAATTTATTTATTTATCGTCTAACTAAGATTTAGGATGATTTTCTAAGAGAATATGCAAAAATATTATAATATAAGTACCTGGATTTCAAATAATTCCACTTATTCATATAGGTAACGAGTTATTTCGCGTCGATCTAGAGTCTAAATCGACACTGTTTACGTTTGCGTTTGATAAGAAGCAAACTATGGAAGACCAAACAGGCCAAAAAAACTTATTTTTCAGTGACGAAAATTTCAATGTATTATTAAGCTGAGGCTGGCCAGTACCAGATGGATGACCATTTGTATGAGTTTGGTTTTTAATGTGTATGTGTGTGGGGGCCAGGCTCCCCAAAATGGGGGTGGGGGCAATTTAAAGCAGAATAAAAAAAAATATTTCAGCGCGTTTGGTCCACCGTAGTCGAAAGGCGGCAAACGTTTCCAAACTGGATCGAAAAAATGATGCTATTTTTAACACAAAGGGCACAATATTTATCGAATTTTTTTTTTCTTTTTATCGATTCTTCGAAGCATGTCCTGTTTAATAATGGTCATGCATTATTCGGCTCGCTAAAAAAGAATTGTTAATTTATTTATCAAAGATTTTAAAATGTCTTTTTTCGTATAAATATTAAAAAAATTTTTTTTTGTTTTGCTTAATTTAAATTAATTATTTTACTTAACATATTCACCGAATTTCACACTTCAAAACTCAAAAGCGGGATAATTAAACACAATCGAAGTTCTGATATTCAGACGTCAAAATAAGGTATGCAAACAATTTTTTTTTTTTTTTTTTAAATCTATAATTCTGTCCCTTACAACAACACAATATGTCTTGTTCAGTTTCAGATGATTATTTTAGTTCCCACTTCAAAACCAGGGGGGGGGGTTGTAAGCAAAAATATATATATATATAAATATCGTTTATGAAAAATAAATACACTGTTATAAAGTTCATTCTTCTCTTAATATTCGCTAAAAATTTCGTATTGATCGGATAATTACCTGATTTTTGGTAGATTTTTAAAAAGACGGTCCGTCAAAAAGTACTGACCTGACCCCCCCCCAGTTTTGGCGGTGCCTAATTAAATCTAGGTTATTAGCTTTCCAACGAGCCTTCATTTGTTCAATTCTGATCAATAGTCGCTGAAATTTTGAACTTATAAAATTGACCCGAAAGGTGGTATATCTATATATGAATATATCTATACTCGTAGCCAAATTGAATATTGAAATGCTCATATTTTTCGTTCTATGGGACGAAACTATATGAAAACTTGCAGACTTTTGAAGATTATAATACTATTCTATCTTTCAAATTTTATGACAATTGGTAAAAAAGAACCTATATTTTCAAACCAATAAAATAAGCCCAAATTTGCCTACATTTGTATATATAGTATCCTGGCAGACAGCTTCGGCTTTGTTGCTTCAGTTGTCTCCCCTACATTTGGCGGTTTTGCTGCTTCGGTTGTCTCCCCTACATTTGTTGGTTTTGCTGTTTTAGTTGTACAAATATATATATATAAGAAATAAATGACAAAAGTCTATATTCCAAATTTCTAGACGTTGACTATCTTACAATTTATTCCTTTAAGTATGTTGACATTCACAATTCTTGTCAGCAACTGTATTGTAGCACAAAATCATTCATTTAAATACAATATCAATCAATGAGTGTATTCTGCCCTTAACTCCTTAGAATAGCAACTATCAATCCACTAAAAGAAAATAAATGCGTATGGGCATGATTACCAAAATTTGAAAATTGGAAAATAAGTTGCAATGACCTTTTATTTTTTTCTTTTATTACCCCATTTTAAATTTTCAAGTAAAGACACTAAAATTTAAATTTCTGGATTAATAAATTGTATTCATTTTGATACACAAGCAACGACGACCGGACAGTCCACAGAATTTTATATATATCTACATATCTATAAAAGTGAAAGTGTCTGTCTGTCTGCCTGTCCGTCTGTGTACATTTTCACAAGATCAGTATCGTTTTGAAGCTTGACTCTTCAGACGACAAATATGAAAAAATTGGCTAAAAACATTAAATTTTTCACCTTGAAATTGTCTCTGTGTGTACATTTCCCTACCAAACTACTCCGTCAATTTTCAGTCTCAATTTTCAGACTCGCAATTTGACATAAGGGATATTGAGATTTGGGAAAATCTTTTTAATCGGTTTTCAGCCAGAAATTTGGCTGTCAAGGGACCAAAGTTCAACGATTTGATCTTTGAAAACTCTACCAAACTCCTCTGCCAATTTTGGGCTTAAACACTTGAAATTTTGGATGTAGATTACTTGGACATGGATCAAATTTTTTAATTCGATTTGACCTGAAAACAACAAATGCTAAGAGGTCAAAATTGGGGTCAAAGTTAAAAAAAAAAGAAAACTTGACCTCTGCAGTGTCTACCAAATTACTCAGCCAATTTTTGGTCTAAGCATTTGAAATTTTACATAAAGTGTATTCAGACATAGGGCAAGCTTTTTAATCGGTTTTTGGCCAAAAATTTGGCTGCTAAGGGGTCAAAGTTTAAAAGATTTTACTTTTGCAGTCTGTAGCAAAGTATTCAGCCAATTTTTTATCTAAACATTTGAAATTTTAGATATACGTTACCAGGACATGAGTCAAACTTTAAGATATTGTTATCATATATATAATATTTAACTCTGTTTATATGTTTGTACAAATTCACACATAAACGAATTAACTTATAGATGTTTATAGATTTTGGAACACAGTTGATATGCGTAGGAGTCCGAATGTTGGCTATATTTAGTTTAATTTACTTTTATGTAAAAGGGTGTAAAAGCGTGTGGTAAGCCATTTGTGAAAATTCAGATACCTGCGAGTTTTGTGAAATTTTAACAATAGGTAATAAGCATCAATTAATAAATATTCCTCAATTTTCAGGGGGGGGTTGTGGGGGGTACTTTTCAAGGGTTTTAGGGAACATAAAGCAGGCAAAATCTCTTATTCGAACATCCAAACATTTCAGATCGGCATGGAATTCGACCAATACATGAATTAAGCAAGATCCACTGATGTTCAATTTCTTAAGATCCCTTAAGCTTTGGATATTTTCTAAAATCTAAATCAAGGGATGTATTTTCAACAAAATTGAAACAAGGCTTCTAAACATAAGGTTTATTAAGATTATGTCCTGAGTAGAATTTATGGAAAGGGGCATACAATCACTGCAAAACTGTTGTTTTGTGTGTGGGTGTGTGGGGGGGGTATCTGTTTTGGAGCGAGTATTTTTCTAGTAATGAATGTTTTTAACGCTAAGCGAAACAACTCTACAAAGAATTCAACACATTATGAAACCACTAACTTAACAGGTGATGGACTAAAAAATCTGACGATCTACATATTTTTTTTTAGATATTAACAACCCATTTGACAACTAATCACTCCTTACGAACAAAATCGGAAGTCAACATCTTCAATAGATTTGACACATAATTTTATCTCTCTTGACGCATCCATCTTTCTGTTGACCAATCAGATGACTTTGAGACATCACAAACAGCAGCAGCAGCGCCTTTCGAGTACAACTACAGGGTGTCCAAAAAGTTACTGAAGGGTGGAAAATCTTTGTCATTAATATTTTTTTCTCCATTTCACTATTTCAGATATTTTAGAAATTAATAATTGAACAACATACACAAGTTGTGAAATTTTTTTTTACCAAAATCATGGGTCAAGTTTGGACACCGTGTATAATCTTTCCTCAGGTGACAATGTGGTCATGGCAGTGCTAGTCTTCCAACAGAGTTCGGGTGAAAATCGAGGAATTGACACCAGGATCCATCGTTCTCTGGTCGCCTCTACCGTAACATTAGAGTTGATTTAAAGATGATTATATTATGAGGGATATTCCAAAAGTAATGTCCCCTATTTTTATTCCGCCTGAATGGATCAGAGAACGATTGCAAATTGCATTGCTATGATGGCTAAACTTATACATTCATGACCTGAAAGCTTTATCGCTTTGTTACAGATATTGACGGTATGAGACTCTGAGAAAGCAACCTCTGTCTTGAATGTGCGTCAGAATCAGAGATGCCTCACTGAATTCCTCTATGCAGAAAAAATTGAACCGATCAACATTTACCGACGCCCGTTCAATGTTTACGAAGCCAATGCAGCTGATGTCAGCACAGTTATGAGATGGGTTCATAGATTTCAGAGTGGTGACAGAGACGTGTGTGACAAAGCAGACTCCGGATTTTTATGACTAGGGTGTTAAAAGTGACTGGCAAAAATGCATTGAGAATGGTGGTGACTGCGTAGAAAAAATAAATTCTGGAGCACAAATGTCGTTCATTTTAGTGGTATCACTCCTGCCTTTGTAACTCTTCAGCGTTTTAGTTTTTGAGTTAAAATAGGAGCTTTACTTTTGGAAATAACTTTTGTATTATAATGAAAGAAAAGGTTGGCCATGGATTTGAGACTATTAAATTGATTAAAACAACATTTAAATTTGACTAAACTAATTTTATCTTTATATATATATTAGCGGGGGGGGGGGGGCTGACTTTGCCCAGGTATAAAATACGCTTAAATATGATATTTTAATTTTTCCAGATTTTGTATACATTATTAGAGTCATGATTTCAAAAGTACAAAAAAAAGTATTTAGCCATCAGTTTGAATCAAAACCGAAACTGTAACATTCAAAGCTGGTGACGTTACCACTGTACCAACGATTAAAAATAAAAAATAAACTAAGATGAATGTACAAAATGTGTAACGATGTTTTTTCAATTTTGACCCATTTTTGACCCCTCGAAAAAAATTTTAACCTTAAAAAAAATTTTAACTGGTTAAAGATCCAGAAAAGACCGGCTCGTAAAAAATCCAATCATTTTAGGCCCTTAGCACCGCTCTGTGACTTTTAGTTTCGGAGGAGATAGAGTTTGAAAATATGGAGACAGACAGATATATAGCCGTTTATATATTACATTTTTTTACGCAAAGCTTCTTTAGACTATATATTGGGTTTTTAGATATGTATGACTAGGTTTCCTTCCTCTTATTTGCCTTTCTGGTAGCAAAGGTACTTAAGCTTTTATACATTTTTATTTGCATAGCATTTATATGCTAGATAATATGTCACAGAATAGATCTTGTAATCTTGTTACATTTACTTATATATATTATTAATAGTTTATTTTTTTTATTTTTATATATTAGCATAAAATAGTAACCGTATTATTCTACATTTTCTTATTGGGGAAAATGGTATTATCCACTGGAGAGCCATCTATTTACCAGCTATCCTGCTTTTAAACCTCCTAAACAGCTACATGGTAAGCAGCTGAGGATTCCTGTTTTCTCTTTACCAAATTTTAGTTAAGATTTTCTTTTTTCATCCTTATATAGTTGAATTCTTATTTATAATTGAAGACTTTTGAAAAATCGGCTTTTGCAAGTGCTAAGTCTATTTAACAATTTTAGTTAAGTTTTTCTTTTTTCATCCTTATATAGTTGAATTCTTATTTATAATTGAAGACTTTTGAAAAATCGGCTTATGCAAGTGCTAAGTCTATTTAACAATTTTAGTTAAGTTTTTTTTTTTTTTTCATCCTTATATAAGAATTCTCTTTTGTAATTATAAACTTTTTAGAAGTTGGATTATGTAGATGCTATGTCTGCGATAGGTTAAATTAAATTTTTTCTTTTTCCGGTAATTTTAACTGCATTCTTTATTTTATTTGTTTTACATTATTTTACCCAAAGCTTCGTCAAACTATATATAAAGATTTGCGCTTGTAGTAATTAATATTATTTTATTGTAATCTAATGCATAAATCTCACTGTGTATGTCTCCATTTTTCAAATTGTATTTCCTCCTAGACGGATGATCATTGGATGACGTGCAATAGCTCAAAAGATTGCATTTTCGGTGTAGAATTTTATTAGGTAACCGATTAAAATAATTGCTAAGGGTTTCAAAAAAGGGCTCAAGTTTGAAAGCAATAACACCTTGACGAGCGTAGTACAATGGCGTCCTTCTGCGCATGTGTAGACCGAGTAAAGAGAAATGTATTTATTAAGATATTTCACAAAGTTCTTAAAGCAGTTGTCCCTTTGGTGCAACGGATAGCGTGACCAATTACTAATACAAGTGTTACGGTTTCGATCTTCATTCCCCCCCCTTTTTTTTTTACATATTCCGATATTCTTGATTTTCAAATGCTATGTAATAAATACACAAACACTTTCACTAAAAAATTACAGAAGAATGTTTTTTATTGACGCAATGAAAATGTCATATTCAAAATATATGATATATCGGCTTATTTGTTACATTCCAAAATTCACGTAAATAGATCAAGTAATGGCATTTGTATTGGATTTAGTCCTAAACTAATTAACCGATCATTATGAATTATAATTATGTGTATATGCTTATATATTCCTATGTATTGGATGTCTGGGATCCACTCGTAAACTAAGTAACCGATCATTATGAATTTTAATTATGTGTATATGTTTATATATTTTTATGTATTGGAATCACTCCTAACCAAATTGACCGATCATTATGTGCATATATTGATATATTTTTATGCATTGGATTCACTCCTGAACTAATTAACTGATCATTATGAATGATTAGTATGCTTATATGATTATATATTTGTATGTATTGGATTTACTCCTATACTAATTAACTGATCATTATAAATTTAACGTATTATATATGTTTGTATATTTGTTTAGATGTCATATTCCAAAAATCACACACAATGATGACTTTTTAATATATTTATGTGTACAAGAAATTCTATCAAAGTAATAAGGTACTTGTGTAGATGAAAAAATAAAGAAAATATTACCTGTGACATACATAAAAGTTATAAAAACCGAAAATCATGTTTAATATTCGAGTAGTATGACTTACTTATGAGAAATAAGGTGCTTCCAGATAAAAAAACAAACAAATTCTTACCCCTGGCATACAGAAAATTTAGCACAACAGAAAATTATATAAACGTATAGAGTTCTTTCATTGTTAAATTAGAAATAAGGTACTTGTACAGTATCCTACTCGAGAAATAAGGTACTTGTACAGTGTAGTACGTATGTATGTATGTATGTACGTATGTATGTATGTATGTATGTATGTATGTATGTATGTATGTATGTATGTATGCCTGCCTAAAACTTTCGACCGAGGCAACGGATTTTCACGAGATTAGTATTGTTTTGAAGCTCAACCTTTTGGACGACAAATATTGAAAAATTGGCTAAAAACATTAATTCCTTCACCCTCAACTGGGCACCTTTCTGCAAGGAGGAGTCGTTTTCTTCGCCAATATTTTCGAAAGTCATCCCCTCTTTTTGATTGACTAGCCTTAATTTAAACCTTCACCGCTTTCGTATTGGTGATGGAGGCAACGGCAAAGACGTCACCTTTTTTTTCTTCACGTTCTTTTTGTCCTTTACGGTATGGGTTTGATCCTGCCTACTTTTTTTTTTTTTTTTTTACTCAACACACACCTCCAAATACCTGGGCAACGCCAGGCACTCAGGCTAGTAATAACATAATATAAACCTCAAGGAATTTAACAATAACTAAAAACAACATTGTAGATCTATCTTGTAGATCTGTCTATCTACTATATTATATAAAAGGCACTTTGTGTGTGTGTGTGTGTGTGTGTGTGTGTGTGTGTGTGTGTGTGTGTGAATAAGGTGTGTACGTATGCATATGTGTGTGTATGTGAGTATGTATGTGAGTGTGTATGTGTGTGTATGTGGGTGTGTGTCTGTGTGAGTGTGTGAGTGTGAGTGTGGGTGTGGGTGTGAGTTCATTCTATATGAACTCAGAAACAGTTGGGACGATTTTTTTTTTTTTTTTTTTTTTTAATTTCCCACAAATTGATGTGTCTGGGAGTGTTCCCATGCAGGTTTTGTATCGGAATACGTCTGATTAAGTATCGAAAAATCTGATTAAAGAAGGAAGTTTGATTTGGACCAAAGTCAACACTTTCATACAACCTAACATCACAAGTGAATGAGAAGTTTTATCACTGCACAAACAGAAAGGCCCGGCCTATAAAATCAACTGTAGGCTCCTTTATAAGAGATGAAGGTTTATTTTTAGAGCACAATTAAATCATGATACTTGACTTTTGCACTTTTAACTTTAATTCAAGTGATTATGTAAAAATAATTTCATAAAATCAACACAGTTGGTTCTTTCATAAGACAGGGGCGCGTTCGAAATGAATGTGTCTGCTGAGAACTCAACTGAACCATGATACTTGACTTGTGCATTTTAAACATTAAGTGAAGCTATTATTCACAGATAATTTTATAAAATCAACAGTAGGTTCCCTACAGTGCAATGTAGACTACAATGTATTGTGGTTAAGTCACTGCAGGGAGGCATGTTAAGCTTTATTCTGGTGCACTGCTGAGGTGGTGGTCTCTAACTAGAGCAGGCAATCAATCGATTTGATTGAAAAAAAAAAAAATGGGTGATTTCACCGATTTTGATGACAATAAAAGTATGAGAGAGGGAAGATTTGTTGATCCTCATTCAATCCCGGTCAACCTCGGGTCTCCCTGCTAGCTTTAAATAAATAAAAAAAAAAAGAAGTTGTCACCTTAAAAACTGATCATAATTAATGTAGATGAAGAAAGAAATTCGAAACCGTTTCTAATTGTGTAGGTTTTCAGCGTCCCAAATTTATTTTTCAAGGTGTTACCGTGCAGCTTGCTCCAGTCAACAAAAGTTCAATAGCTCTTAAATGGATAGGTATTTACCTCCTTCTCTCCACCGTGAGAAGATGTGACACAAGGTCGGAAAGTGGGAATTGAAAGGCCAGCACACAAGAGGAGGTGCACTTTAGCTCACGAAAAAATACCTGAGTAACCCCCGTCAGCATCTCTCGGTAGGGAGGGGGGCCTCAGATGATTATAAGCAGTAAACTAATTCCTTCTCAAAGCGAGAAGTGTTTTGTTTTTTTTTTGTAATTTCTTTTCATTGTCACTTGGGAATATAAGGGGCTACTATTTGGGATTTTGTCTAACAGGGAACTGTGGGGAGTTAAGCAGCGAGATGTCTGTTCACATTACATTTAAACTTCTGCATGCATGTTAGTACAGTCAGGGAAGCAGGAAGGAGGGAAGGAATTCCAAAGTCTAGCAATCTGAGGGAAAAAGCTAGGCTTTTCAGCATCTAGGGATCTTAACAGTGAAGTGGTGGAATTTTGCTGCTGGACGGGTTTACGAGTGCAATGAGTTTGTCAGAGCACATTTTATTAAAGTACTTGTAAAATAGACGCAGAGATGCAACATTATAGTGATGGGACAGGGGTTGGAGCTTGGTTGATAGTGCAAGAGAGTCCAAGAGAAGAAACTATCGGAGTAGAAGACTTTCCAGCATCTAGGGACCTCAACAATGAAGGGGTGGAATTTTGCTGCTTATAAGTATGTACATCGCAGGAGAGGGGGGGGAAACAAGTGCTATGACTTCATCAGAGCACATTCCATTAAAGAAATGGTAAAGTTTAGAACTACCCAGAATCATATCTCAGCCCAACGGATGCAAGGTCATCCTCTACTCAAAAATGACCCCGACTGTCGAAGACGTATTCTTGCATGGCATGAGTAAAACTTACCCGGCGGGTGTGCCAGGTGAGTAGGTCAGCTCGTATTCGTATTAATCATGACGAAAATGAAATGGCTCACCTACGCAGACAAGATATTGAAAAGCCACATATTTCCATTCCAGCTGAAACTAGAGAACTAGGAAGAAGGAAGAAATGGCTCCACCTTTCCTAACCAAAACGCACTCCTCCATCATAGCTTTCTTTTCTCTCTTCCTCTGACATAGCTCCCACTGTACCACCACCACGATCCTAAGCTAGAGTCCCCTTTCACCCAAACAGAAGCATAAAGTCCAAACGCCAAATGTAGCAAATAGAGGGGGGGGGGAGGCAAGCAGAGTTCTGTCATCGTTGCCTAATATGGTTCACATTCTGAGATGGAAAAAAAAAAAAAATGAACCGAAATCTTCTGGAGAAGGTGGACTAAACTAATATAAATCCCGTGTGGGGCAGGGGGGGGGGGAGAAACGTACGGCAAGTCAACCTGTATGGATCTAGAGAAGATAGGGGTGGGGTGAAGTTGTTGAGTATCCATAAAGGAAGCAAGGGTTTACAAAACTAATTTTTTTTTTTTTTTTTTTGATAGATTTACGCAGGTAAATAAAAACTTTGGCGTGGGAGAATCAAAAATTATTTATGTATACGATGGACGTTCCAAAAGTCATGCCACTTATTTTTTATTCCGCCTTAATGGATCAGTGGGGGTTGCATATTGCATTGTTACGATGACTGAACTTATGCATTCATGACCTGAAAGTTTCATCCCTCTCTTGCTGATATTGATGGTGTAAGACTTTAAGAAAGCAACCCTTGTCATGGATGTGCATTAGAAGCAGAGATGCGTCACTGAATTCCTTCATGTAAAAAAAAAAAAAAAAAAAAAAAAAGAATGAACCGATTAACATTCACCGGCGCCTGTTGGGCGTTTATAAAGCTGATACAGTTGATGTCAGCACAGTTAAGAGATGGGTTCGTCGATTTCAGAATGGCAAAAAAGGTATCAGTGACAAAACGCACTCTGGATTGAGCCATCATTCATCACTAGCAAATGTGCATTGCGAATGATGATGCCTATGTAGAAAAAATAAATTCTGCAGAACAAAAGGTTGCTCGTTTTAATGATACTACTGTCGTCTTCGTAGTTCTTCGACATTTTAGTTTTATTTTGCTATTGTATGAAAGTAACTGTGTGTGTATGTGTGGGTGAGAGACAGTTCCCTATAGACTCGGAAATGACCGAGACATTTTTTTAAATTTCACATAAATGTACTTAATGTGTCTTGGAGTGTTCTTAGGTAGGTTTTATATCGGAATGCATCTGATAAGTATCGAAAATCGAAAAATCCGATTTTCACCAAAGTTAACACTCTCATACAGCCTAACATCACAAGTGCATTTGAGAAGTTTTATCACCGCACAAGCAGAAAAGCCCAGCTTATAAAATTAATTGTAGATTCTTTTATAAGACAGCAATGTGTTTAAAATGAATGTCTCGTATTAGAGCACAAGCATGATACTTGACTTTAGCATTTCAAACTTTAAGTGAAGCTATTATTTACAGATAAGTTTATAAAAAATCAACAGTAGATCCTCTACAGTTCAATGTCTTGTGGACTAAGTTATTGTGAGGGGCAGGTGAAGCTTCTTTCCAGTACACTGCAGGGGTTCCATAGCTGGAGCAAGTAATCAATCGATTGGATTGAAAAAATGGGCGATTTCACCAATTTTGAGTACGAGAAAAGTATGGGGGGGGGGAATATTTGTTAATCCTCATTCAATCTCAGACAACTTCGGGTCTCTCTCCTAGTGTATATATATATATATATATATATATATATATATATATATATATATATATGAAAAATTGACGATGAAAATTAAAATAAATGTGTTGTACTACACTATAATCCATTTACACTTTGATTCCAGATTCTTCCTTTGACTTCACGCATTACTATTTCATTAATTGATTGATTATTAATTAGTTGATTGATTTTTTTATCTGTTATGCTATCGAAAATGCCTTTTAATTTTTGCAAAATAGTTATTTATATATATATTTTTTTAATATTTTTCAAATTTATGCTAACCATTGATGCATTTTTATTTATGTTTATCCTTTGATGAAAAGAGCTCATCTTCTTTGAAAATCCATGGATTAAGGATTTTTTATTATTATAATCCCTTATTTGAATTTTTGATGGATCACTAAATATTGTAATTTATTCAATTTTAATTTTCATCATCAAATTTTCTTATTTCTTTATTTACTTCATATTGAGCTTATGATCTTGGTAGGTTCAAATTTTAAGATAATACTTATATTTATACTTTCATATATCAATCCGAAATGTGGGAATGAAGACTCAAATGGAGATCCCAAACGCCCCATACGTATCAAGCCGAGGAATTGAAATGTTGCCAGCTATTGAGCTACTAAAGAAAAATTATGAAATTCCACAGCGTATTTTTTTGCATAAATTAATATTGAATGAAATTCAGTTTCAGTATAAATCAGATCATGTTCCTTTCTTTTTTAATATTTTCTGATACTTTTTACAAAGCTATCATTATCAATAACTTGACTCTTCGCTTGCACCAAATTGTATGGTGTCACATTCAATCGCGCAGGCTTCCATATTTTACGAAGGCCACAATGTTTTACAAGTAAAAAATTGAGGAAGTAGATTCTCGTGCAATGGTCCGACATTCCAACGATTATGATGAAAAAAAAAAAAATAAATAAAATAATAATAATAATAATAATAATAATAATAATAATAATAATAATGTCAGGAGATATTGTGTGGTGTGGCCATGACTGACCCAGGATCACGGTTTGACTTAGATGGTGTCGACGTAAGGAGGAATGAAGGCCTAAACAAGAGAATGAAAGGCAGGGTTAAGGGGGTAGAAAAAAGGGGGGGGTGAAGGGGAAAAGAAAATTAACGTGGAGGATGAATAAAGAAAGATGAAGAAAGGACAAAAAGAAAAAGAGAGGAGGAAAGAAAAGGGACAAAAAATGAAAAAGGTAAATAGAAAAAAAAAAGGAATAAAAAATAAAATGAGAAAGGAGAAAAACGAATAGAAAAATAAGAAAGGAAGTAAAAAAAAAAGCAGAAAAAGAAAAAAAGAAAAAAAAACGAAAGAAAGAAAATAAAAAGAAAGAGTCATGCATGAAACAATGACAAAGTCTATCCACAAAAAATAATTTTAATTTGATAAGTTAACAAAAAACGAAATAAGTTTTCATGAAGAATAATTTAAAGAGTTCACAAACGAAAGAAAGATGTTCGTCTCTCTGAAGAAATTGATAACATGTGTTAGTTTCGATTGGTGCCGTGTGCGTTTTTCTCTTGTTTCATTTTCCTTCAGTCGAAGTTCTCAAAAATCAAGGGGCCCCCTTCCTAGGGGGCTAACACTTAATCTCTATATTAAAACACATATTTGAATATTCCATTAACATTCTCCCTTACATCTTAAATACTGAGTTAGTAAAGAATTGGGAATATAATTTTCTTCTTCCCAAGCGGCCATTTAAATATGTTAAAGAACACATTTCTGGATTTCAAAACAAGAATTCATCTAGTCTGGTAGAGTATCCAGCTTTGTGTTGCTATTTGAGATAACATTACTTGAAGAAGGTGATTCATGCCTCATAAAAACTAATATCAGTTACACATACTGAGGAGATCTTATTTGGTTTGCGTATACAAATGTGATGCTGAATATCTAGTCAGGGTTTACTTCTAGGGAAAAGTATCCTCAAGCCAGGTTGCCATGACACACAATTGTACAGAGAGACCTTAGACACTCGAGGATAACGAGTGTTATGTATGTGTGGTTAGCACTTTTTTTTCTTTTTTTTTTTTCTTTTTTTTAAAGGGTTAGTCACATTATGAAGAACATTTTCATGAAATTATTTAAAGATTTTAGAACAGTAAATAATGTGATTTTTTATGAATGAAATTATTTATTTTAAAAATATCAATGGAGTGGGAAACGATACAAGCAGAATGAAGAAAAAAGAAAAATAAAGAAAAATCTTTAAAAATATTGGAATTCGCATTGTTTGGAGCACTTTCACTGTTGTGTTTCGGGAGTTGCCTTTAAATGCTTTTTCTTTTTCTTTTTTTAAATACATACGTGACGCACCAAATAAAGGTGCAATTTAAGTTCCCAGTGATTTTTTTTTTTTTACGCTCGTCTCTAATTCAAGAGTACTTTTCTGGAGAACTCCTGCCTTCTGTGGATGAATCCCCATTGTAGGGAGTTTGATTTAATTCCTAGTTGGGAACTTGTAAAAGAAATTACTGATTCGACTCAATTTCTATCATGGACATTAATAAGAACTTTTCAACCAATACGGCAATATAAATTCTTCCAAATTGTTGATTTGCCTAAGACAGGAAATATGGATGACCTGGAGAGACCACTAATAGGCCTGAGGGCACGCAAAGGTGCATCGCTTATGCACCTACACATTGAATCAAGAAATTCATTCAAAAGTAAGTGTTCTGGCTTTGCAAATTTTGTATCTTCAAGAGTCTTTCTTTCATCTCTGGATTTTATTTGAGAAAAAGAGACGTTTTACATCGAAAGTGTTGGATATTTTTTAAATAAATAATTTTATTCTCTCCAGTAGGGATTCAATGCACAAAGATATGTGTATTTAGTGTACATGTTTTATTAGTGACAGAATGTATGCATTCATTTCGGCTGGTGCCATGCGTGCTTATGTGTGTGTATGAACTAAATACATTTGTACGTTTAACAGTATGTATGTATCTGCTGGCGTTATGTTTAGTAGTCTGTGAAAGTCTCTCGTTTGTCTGTTGAGATCCCTTGGCCAGGGATCGTAACTAGCTTTTAAGGGCATACCCACATGTGTCAAATAGGGACGAAAAAATACAGAGACAAAAGAGAAAGAAAAACGCTGTGTTTTTTTCGTGTGTATTTTTTGTTTATATATAGTGTGTGCTAGAATTTTCCGATTGGCTGAAAGAAACTGCTGATTGGAGATTTTGTCCAATCAAGAGTTGAGTCTTAATAAATACACCATTTACTGTTGCTGCTTCCAAAATGTAAATGTTGAGCAATATTGTGTGATGTAGCCATGATTGGTCAGTATCATCGTTTTTTTTTTGTTTTGTTTTTTTGTTATTCTTTTTTTTTTTTTTTTAACTTTAATTCTCCTCAAACAAGGCTCACATTGTCACTGAGACGTAAGGGGCTACTGTGAATTAGGGGATAGATTTATAATAGCGAGTTGAGCAGCGAGATGTTTGTCTACATTACATTTACATTTCTGCATGTCGGTAGAGTGAAGGAAGCAGGGAGAGGATTCCAAACGTAAGCAGTTCAAAGAAAGAAGTTTTTTGAGTAGAATGTCCTCCAGCATCCGAGATATACTGCTCACTCTTACTTGGCCTTCGGGACAAGATCAAAGTGTAGTGTAGTATCTGTTCCGGCAGATGCTGCACTTAAGATTATTTGTACCAGTCAATGGAGGGGAAACCCTCTATACTGGGACAATTATTATTTTTGGTAACCAGAGTGCCCCCTTTTTGCCTACTTTTAGGGGAGCTGGTTTTTACCTCACATTAAAAACGGCCTTGTGCCTAATTTGCTCAGTGGGGGAGCAAATAAATACCATCCGAGATATACTGCTCATAGACTTTCGGTAGTCAACTGGACTTTCTTACTTTGTTCAATTGGATAATGTCCTAACTGTCAACCTACACTCAACAGTGTCGGTAACTTGAATAAATACAATTTCGTTGTGGTTCATAAAAAAAAAATAATGTTTTGTTTTCTTTACGTGGGATGTTTTAATTTTTAGAAATATAATAATAGAAGAGTTTTTGTTTTTAACTTTTTTTCACAGCAAACAAAGCGTATTACCACTTGAATGCAAAAGACTACTATTTGGAATCATATCTACCAGAATATTGTGAGGAGTTGAGTAGCGAGATGCTTATTCACATTATATTTAAACATTTGCATGTCAGGATAGACAGAAAAGCAGGAAACGGGGGAAATTTCAAAGTCTAACAGTCCGAGGGAAGAAGCTATTCGAGTAGAAGGTTTTTCGGCATCTAGGGACCTCAACAGTGAAGTGGAATTTTGCTGCTTGTTAGGTTAGTCAGGAGTATGTATGTCGAGGGGCACAAGTACTATGAGTTCAGAGCACATTCCATTAAAGTACTTGTGAAATAGGCCAGAGATGCAACAGTGTGCCTATCAGATTTGAGACTCTTTTTTAGGACTGTCTAGTCCTAGTCTAGATGCATCAGTCCAGATGTGGTAACAATATTGCATGCTTCGTACAGATATAGGTATAGGGAATTTTTTTTTAGTATGGTAGAGAGCTCACCTTCTTTACAGCAGTCTTGGCAATATCCTCAATGTATTTGTTCCAATTCATGTTGCATGTGAATATTAAGCCAAGGAGTTTTAACAATGAGCTCTCAGGTAGCATATTATTAATCATGGCAATCGGTAGGTGAGTAGTTTTTTTTTTTGTAACTGTTAAAGGAAAGAAGGTTAGTCTTAGTAGCATTAAGGTGGGCTCTCTCTACCATGCTAGAAAGTTACTTACGCCTGAGAGTATCCTTTACTTCTACAAGGCCACTATCCGCCCATGTATGGAGTATTGTCGCCACATTTGGGCTGGCGCATCTGCTAATAGTCTCTCCCTCTTAGACAAAGTTCAAAAGAGAGCCGCCAACCTAATAGGTCCCTCACTATCAGCTAGGCTTCAACCACTGTCCCATCGGCAAAATGTTCTATCCCTCTGCCTGTTTTACACATGCTTTTATGATAGGTGCTCCGACGAACTACAAGCCCTTGTACCCCCCCCCCGATGTAAATACCCCTGACAAACTGGACAAGCAGCAAAATCCCACCCCTACACAGTAGAAATCCCTAAATGTAAGAAAGCTTTCTTCTCTAATAGTTTCTTCCCTAGGATAGCCAGATTTGGGGATTCCCTTCCAGGTTTCTGCTTCCCCGATTGTACTGACATGCAGAAGTTCAAGCGTAATGTAAACAGAAATCTTGCTGCTCAACTCCCTATATAGTATCCCTGCATATTATGTCCCAGATAGTAGCCCCCTACATCAAAGTGGCACTGTGCCTTGTTTGGGATGAAAATGCAATATAAAAAGAAAATAAATAAAAAATAAATGTTACCATACATTTACGGTCCCATTCCACTACGGACTAAAAGGTTTTCTAAGGTTTCTTCCATTGCCTTGTATACGTGTGCATTCGTTTTTCCCTCATCTCTATTAAAAAGCGTAGTGTTGTGGTTAGAAAGAAGCTTAGCATTTACGAGTTGGTCTTAACAGTTGATGCTAAAACTAGTTATCATAATTTTCCATTTTTTTCTTCGGACAATCTTCACCGTTTTCAGTGCTTGAAACAAGGAATTTGAACACCACAATCCTGTACGCGTGGGAGTCTAAAGAAACTGACAAAAAAAGAGAAAAGTAAAGAAAACCAAAAACAAAAAGACAAAAATAAAAATAAAATAAAAAGGAATATAGAAAAAAATTAAAATAATAATAATAAAAGAAATTTTAACTTAAAAAGTTAGAACACCAAATGTTATTTTTAATGAATAAAATTTTTTTTTTTAAAATACATGAAACTTTCGACGTAAAAACGTCTTTCTCAAAAAAGACTTAAAAGGTAGCCCTCCTGTGGAAAAAACAAAATATACGTGCAAAAAACATTTTTCATTAAATTATTTAGAACAGTAAATAATGTGGGGGGTTTTTTTATGAATAAATTTATTTTAAAAAAAATATAATTGAGAGGAGGGGGGGATTATACAAGCAGAATGAAGAAAAAAGAATAAGGAAAAATATTTGAAAATGTTGGAATTCGCATTGTTTGGAGCACTTCCACTGTTGTGTTTCAGGAGTTGCCTTTGAACGCTATTTCTTTTTTAAATACACACGTGACGCACCAAATAAAGGTGCAATTTTAGTTCCCAGTGATTTTTTTTTACGTAAAAGGACGTGTTACATTCGTCTCTAATTCAAGAGTACTTTTCTTGAGAACTCCTGCTTTCTATGGGTGAATCCCCATTGCAGGGAGTTTGAATTAATTCCCAGTCGGAAACTTGTAAAAGAAATTACTGATTCGGCTCAATTTCTATCATGGACATTATAAGAACTTTTCAAAACAATACGGCAATATAAATTCTTCCACGATCAATAAAAATGGGCGACCCAAAGAGGCCACTAACAGGCCTGAGGGTACGCAAAGGTGCATCGTTTATGCAACTACACACTGAATCCAGAAATTCATTCAAAGGTAAGTGTTCTGGCTTTGCGAATTTTGTATCTCCGAGAATTTTTCATCTCTGGATTTTCTTGATAAAAAAAGGCGTTTTATTTCGAAAGTGTCAGATATTTTTTTAAATAAATGATTTTATTTATTAAAAAAAAAAAAAAAAAATCTGATGTCCTAACTTCTTGAAATAATTTTATGAAACTGCTTCAAGATGTGAATAACCATTTTCGTTCAAAAAAAAAAAAAAAAAAAAAAAAAAAAAACTGTTTCGATTAAAAGAATGCACAAAAGAAAATTCCACGGTGAAGTTTATTTTACCTGAGTTATTATCTGATTAAACATTGGCTAAAAAAAGATTGGCGTTTATTTGACAAGGACAAAGTTTGTGTGTGGTTCTGGTTTATTTTAAGTGATTATCAACACGAAACAAGTGTTCTATTTTGAGAGAAGATGTTTAGTTGAAATGAGATAGGAGTTCAGTGAGGAGGGAAGAAGGGGGGGGAGAGAAGAAAGAAGGGGCAGAGAGACAAACAGAAAGAGAAGAGAGAGAGAGGACAGAGAGGAAAAAAAGAGAAAGGGAAAGAAGAGAGAGGTAGTTAAAGAAATGGAAACGTGAAAAAGAGAAACAGAGATGCGGAAATAGAGTGATAAACGGGCAAGGAGTGAGATAGACGAAGAAGAGAGAGAGAGAGAGAGGGAAAGAATAGAATAGAAAGGGGGAAAAAGAGAGAGAAAGAAAAAAGAGAAGTGGAGAAACAAGAAACAAGGAAATAAGCATGTGTTTTATTTTGAAAGAGAAAATATTCAGTTGCAATGAGATGTGAAGGGAGGAAAGAAGAGAGAGACGCGTGGATATAGAGAGGAGGGAGGAAGAAAAGAGAGAGGGGAAGAAGACGAAGAGGAGGAAAGAAGAGAGAGATGGAAAGAAGAGAGAGAGGAGACAAAAAGAGAGAGAAGAGAAAAGAAGAGAGGGAAAGAGAAAGGAGAGGAAGAGGGAAAGAAGAGGAAGAGGGGGAAAAAGAGGAAGAGGGGGAAAAAGAGGAAGAGGGGGAAAAAGAGGAAGAGGGGGAAAAAGAGGAAGAGGGGGAAAAAGAGGAAGAGGGGGAAAAAGAGGGAGAATTAAGAGAGGAAGAAAGCAGGGAGAGGAAAGAAGAAGGAGAGGCCATACGAGAGAATGGGGAAAAAGACAAGAGGGAGGAGAAGACGAGAGAAAAAAGTAAATAAGAAATAGAAATGGGTAACAATAGAGTGAAAGGAGGAAAGAGAGAGATAGAGAAAAAGGGTCAAGAAGAAAGAAAAGAAATTGAAAGGAAGGAAAGAAGGAGGAGAGGAGACTGTAAAAGGAGAAAGAAGAGGGGAAAGAGAAAGATAAAAAGAGGGGGGAAGAGAGACAGGCAGAAAAAAGAAAAGCGAAAAAAAAAAGAAGAAATAAAACGGTAAGAAGAGAAAGAAAAAGGAAAGAAAGAAAGAAAAAGGAAATAAAGGGGGGAATGAAAAAAATAACTAATGACCGTACGTAATATCTTGTTTTGGCCTCTTACTCCCAAAAGATGGAAACAAAAATTGACAAATGATAAAAAAAAATCGGTTAACGGGATCATTTTCAAAAAGCCTCCAAACATGAGGTAATCATATGATATAATTAATACATAAAAAAAACAGAAAAAGAAAGAAAAAAAAGAAAGAAAAGATACTTTTAAGGCTAAAGGACAAAATGTTATTCATGTATCACATGAAACTAACCGAACTTACTACCTATACCGGTGTTGCCCAGGAGTCTTCCTTCATTTTTGTTTTACTTAAAAAAAAAAATTTTTTTAAGAAACTATTCTAAGGATGATTCTTATAGTTAATAATTACGTTATGGTTTGGTTAGTAATTATTAACTAGCGGGACCTATGGAAATTCCACAGCGCATCTTTCATATGTAATATATTGATGCTGGGCATTCTGTGGGCGTTCAGCATGAATGAAGACACCATCATATTATTCTAGCCCTTTTGTTAAAACTGTATCGCTCAATCCTTCCTGAAATAATAACTTTGATATATTGCCTGGGCTGATTATTTCATTACAAAAGCACCGATCAATTAACTCACATTTCATCATTTTTCACAATTCTTGGATGTGTTACTAATTTTGACAATCATTTTTCATAATTTTGACCCACATTATCGCCCCCTCCTTACTTTAATAATAACTTTGATATATTGCCTGGGCTGATTATATCATGACAAACACACCAATCAACTCACATTTCATTATTTTTCATAATTCTTGGATATGTTACTAATTTCGACAATCATTTTTTCATAATTTAAACCCACATTATTGCTCCCCTTCTAAAAATAATAACTTTGATATATTGCCTGGGCTTATTATTTCATTACAAACACACAAATCAATTAATTAACATTTCATCATTTTTCATAATTCTTGGATATGTTACTAATTTCGACAATCATTTTTATAATTGAAACCAACAGTATCGCTTTCCCCTTACTAAAATAATAACTTTGTAATATTGTCTAGGCTGATTAGTTAATTACAAACACACCAATTAATTAACTCATATTTCATCATTTTCATAATTCTTGGATATGTTACTAATTTCGACAATCATTTTTTGATAATTTTAACCCAGGTTATCGCCTCCCTTATCCAAATAACTTTTATATATTATCTGGGCTTATTATTTCATTACAAGAACAACAATCTATTAACTCACATTTCTTCATTTTTCATAATTCTTGGATATGTTAATTTCGACAATCTTTTTTCATAATTATTACCTACATTATCGACCCTCCCCTTACTAAAATATCAACTTTGATATATTGTCTGGGCTGATTATTTTATTACGAACACACCAATCAATTTACTCGCATTTTATCATTTTTCATAATTCTTGGATATGTTACTAATTTCAGCAATCATTTTTCATAATTTTAACCCACATTTAAGCCCCACTTACTAAAATAATAACTTTGATATATCGTCTGGGCTGATTATTTCATTACAAACACATCAATCAATTCTGGGTATTCTCATAGTATATATGCTCCACCAATGCCGGATGACGCCACGTATTCTGCTTGTATATATCTTTTACCTATTTCATTCTATCTAGGGTGATGCTAGATATTCTACTACTATATGTTTTCCACCTATCTCATTCAATCCTGGACGACGTTGGGTATTCTGCTAGTATATATTTGCACTTCTCTCATGCAATCCCAGGACTGACTTCATGTTCGCCACCCCACTGTTAAAAATATACATGAAATAAAGTAATGTTTAAATCGTTAACTGTTTCAGCCATTTCCGGGACTGACTTTATACCCCAACCCACTGTTAAAAATATACATGAAATAATGTAATGTCTAAATCGTGAACTGTTTCAGCCATTTCTGGAACTGACTTCATATCCCCCCCCCCACTGTTAAAAATATACATTAAATAAAGTAATGTTTAATGCGTAAATGGTTTCAGACATTTCCAGGACTGATTTCATATCGCCCACCCCACTGTTAAAAATATACATGAAATAAAATAATGTTTAAATCGTAAACGGTTTCAGCCATTTCCGGGACTGACTTCATATCCCTTAACCCACTGTTTAAAAAATAAACTTGAAATAAAGTCATGTTTAAATCAAACTATTTCAGTACCTTTTCGAAATTAATACATAAAAACATTAACACGGTTAGAGATTAGACAACCATTACTTCAACATAAATTTCTGAGTATAGTATCAGTCTCAGAATTCCAATGACTTTAACCCCCTCCCCCTCCTTAAGAAGAGTTTTTGCAATTACTGCCATGAGGATATTAAGGGCGAAAATATGAAGTCAGGATTAATTGATATATTTACGTAATTTTTGGAATGTTAGAAATAAGCCCCTGGCGTGCACTGATCCATTTACCTAATTTTGAGAATCAGCAGTACATCCATGTGATTTTTTGGAATATGACATCTTATGTCAATGTAATACATCATTGTAACCATATTTTTGCACCATAATAGGGTATGATCCCGCATAGTTGGTAGATTTTATTTATAAACGATGCTGCTAGGAACTGACGAATCGAATTAATTCACGTTCTGCTACCAACCAATCAGAAACCAGAATTGCTCCATAGATATTAAACCTTTCTGTAGCAATTTCGCATATGTTTTTTCCATCTCGACACGAGAAGAATATCTTTTGCTTTGTGGATTCCAACTCGAGAACTGTCTACTGCAAACCAGTCAACTCCCAGGACTTGTGTAGAACAACGAACCATCAGAAACTGTTCTGAAACTAAACATGGCTTACACTTCTAGAATCATAAATATATTATATGCGTCTTTTTTAACAGAAGATAATGACGTCATCACTGGAAGTAAACACGTCAGACTATCATCCCCCCCCCTACTTGAATAGAAGGAGGAAATTATGCCTGGGATCTCATTTAATACTCACCAAATCCATTAACTCACATTTAGTATAATCTATAGATTAATACGATAGCGTATGTGTTCTTAAATCTCGACCAATGAAATTTGCCAGAAAGCGCAACACACAAAAGAACACACACGCTATCATATTAATGTATAGATTGAAGAAAAGAATGTTCTAAAATTATAACTAATGATCTTAAGGTGCATGAGGACTTTCCAAGAATTTTGTTGCCAGAAACGACTTTCTATACGACAGTTTAAATGTTTCAAAATTCAATGTTTCAAGTACAGGGTGGAACGATAAAATTGTGGCTCTAAAGAAAACAACACTACAGCTTTATTTTAAAACTTTTATTGAAAAAAAATCAATTGAGGTAATTTGATTTATGTAGTAGAGCTGACAACTATTCATTGTAGCCGCCTACAGCTTTAATCACCGCCTTTTCCACAAGCACTAGTGGCGATCAGGCTGACTTTGGTGTTGTGCGAGGTCAGGTTGGTGATGTTCTCAATACATGAAGTAGTTCAGTGGGTTCAGGTCAGGGGAGGAAGGGCAGTGAGAGAAGGTACAACTGAAGCTAAGCCTCGATCTTTTTGGACTTGTGGGCCGCCACCGAGTCTTGCTACCACACCCAGAGTCTGACATCAGCCACCTGATTACATCAGGGGATCACCATACTCTTCAGCACATTCAGGTACACTTTGGTGTTGACCTTCAAGCCGATTTCGAAGATGTGAGGTGGCATGATGTGGCCCTCACTTGAAATCATATCAAAGACCATAATCATAGCCAGAAACTGTGGCCTCAAGCGTTGAACTGTCCGGATTTGCATTTTGAGGGTGTTGGCAATGGTCCTGTTGTCATAACTTGGATCAGTAGAGAGCACGAGTGGTACAGCGGTGGATCATTGTATCACTTTCAGGCATGATAGGAGGCTCCTATCACTCTTGGGATTTGTACACAACTGGACAACTAATAGATGGTCTACAAAAAAAAAAAAAAAAAAAAAAAAATCGGTTTTCATCAAACGGAAATGGAATCATGTCTTTTCCAGGGCGACAATTTTATCGTCCACTCTGTATTACAAAGTAATTAATTATTTAGTTGAAACAGAAGATTTTTTATAAATGCTTATTAATTTAAAAAAAAAAAAAAAAGAATTTATATAATTTCATGCATTTCTTTCATATTAATGAATATAAAATTAAAAGTAAATAAAAAATAAATAATTCAATGTGTTATCAAAGTTAAATAAGATTTTCATGAAAAAATCAAAAGCAAAAAACGCTTAAACTACGAGTTAATAATGGTAAATCGCACAAAGAGTATATTAATAAATTGGTTTATGAAATAATTGTGAGACAGAAAAAGGATTTCTAATTAAGAAAAATAACTCTTCCCCCCTTCACACCAATCGGAACTAAAATATTGATATGATTTAATATCTATCCATATATTAATACAATATCATATGTTATTTTCTGTGTCACGCTTACATCCGGGTCGTTTAATTGTTATGTACTTCTATTTCTTGTAATAAATAATTTTACCAAGAATTCTTCATAAGTTTTGGTTTCGGTTATAGCTGATGGTATTCAAGTCATTTATTTTTTTATAAATAATTTTACTAAGTATTCTCCATGGTTTTGGTTTCGATTATAGCTATCGCACTCCAATAATAATCTATGTTTTAAAAATAATTATATCAAGAATTTTTCATAAGTTTTGGTTTCGGTTAGGATTTTTTCTTTCTGTGTATATATATATATATATATATATAATAGCATGGGTGCCCGGGTGTTTGGAGGTGTGTGTTAAGCAAAAAAAAAAAAAAGTGGTAGTAGGAAGGCAGGCTCGAACCTGTACTGCGAAGGAGGAAAAGAACGTGAAAAAACGTGATGTCTTTGCTGTTACGACTATCGCTAAACCGGAAGTGACGTAAGTTTAAATTAAGGCGAGACAATCAAAAAGAGAGGCTGACTTTCAAAAATATTGGCAAAAAAAAAAAAGCGACCACTCCCTATAGAAAAGTGTCCAGTTGAGGGTGAAGATATTAATGTTTTTAACCAATTTTTCAGTATTTGTCATCTCAAGGATCAAGCTTCAAAACGATACTGATTTTGTGAAAATCCGTCGTCTCTGTCGAAAGTTTTAGGCAGACATGCAAACATACATAGATTTATATATTTGTAGCTCAAATTTTCGACCCAAACCGATTAAAAAGCTTGCCCTATCTCTGAATACCCTTTATGTAAAATTTTAAATGTTTAAACCAGAAATTGTCTGAGTAATTTGGTAGAGATCGCAGAGGTCCAATTTTTTTTTTAAATTTTACCCCTATTATGACCCCTTAACATTTGTTTTGGGCTCAAATCAAGTTATTAAGTTAGATCCATGTCCAAGGAACATATATCTAAAATTTCAAATGTTTCGACCAAAAATTGTCAGAGGAGTTTAGTAGAATTCTCAAAGGTCAAATCATTGAACTTTGACCCCTTAATAGGCAAATTTCTGGCCAAAAACGGATTACAAAGATTTTCCCAACTCTCACTACCCTGTATATCAAATTTCGAGTCTGTAGACTGAAAATTGACAGAGTTATTGTGCAGGGAAACGTAGACAGACAAACAAACACTTTCACTTTTATAGATATATAAGTTTGGGATTTGGTTTTGATTCAAGCTGATGAACCCAAGTCGTATAGATATTATTTATTTTTGAAATCGCAACTTAACATATAAAAATCGATAGAACATTAACTCTATAAGTATATATATGAAAACTGCACGAATTAAAATATCATACTTAATTGTATTTTACGACCTAGCTATGCTGGGTGTCCCTGCTAGCTTGGATAAATACTTTTGCAGTTTTAAAAAAATAGCTACCATAATATCTGCCGTTCTCCATTTACGCTGAACATCTACAGAAAGCCAACATCAATATATTACATATGAATTAGTCTCCTGTGGAATTTCAACAGGTCCCACTAGTCTCTATTATTATATAAAAGTCAGTGTGTGTGAGAGAGAGAGAGAGAGAGAGAGAGAGTTCTTTCCTTGTACGTTCCGAAACGGCTGAGGCTATCATTTTCAAATTTCACACAAAGGTAATTTATATGTCTGGTAGTGTTCTTAGATATATTTTGTACAGAAATTCATTTGATAAGTATCGAAAATCAAAAAAAAAAATCCGATCTTTAATGTAATCTTTCTTCTCTTAAAGATAAAAAAAGAATTTTTACAGGAAATGTTTTAGATTACACTGGTATAATCTTGGCCGAAGTAACGTAAAATATTCCCTTATAATAATTCTTCTTTTTTATCTATAAGAGAAGAAAGACTATTTTTTAAGATCGTCAAGCCCAAATATCAGCTGACATGATATTGTAAACAAACACAGACGGAATTTGATGAACGACATTATCATTATTATTATTTTTTTATATTTTTTTTCTAATTAGTCCAATAAGCAAATTATTTCTCGTAATATAATATTCAATAGAGGATTAATTCTATAATAATACATATGCAATCTGCAGAAATCAAAATATCATTTTTAAGAGCATTGTACGACCGGGCAACGCTAGGCGTCCATTTAGTGGAATCAATAAAATTGATTTGAAGTGCATTTTTTTTTACATGGTTTAATGTTTGCCATAAATAACTGTCGATAAAAAATTAAATATTAATTTGAATGAGAAAAAATAAGATCATTTTGCCGCAGCGAAGTCTGGCACTAAGGAACATTAAATCGTACGGTATAACTGGACATATACTAAATATTAGTGATGGGACGATTCCAATATTTTTTCCCGATACAATTACTGATTCCGTGCTAAATTACTGATTCCGATTCTTTACAAATCTCTAATTAATTTGTTTTTTCAAGCAATACCTACGGCATCATTACTCAATAGTAGTCTGCAAGTAACATTTTGTTTGTCGAGCAGTTACTTGCTTGACTAATTTAACTATAAGATTGTTATTTTCCCCGATTTTCGTAAAAACACATGTTAAATATGCAGATATTTTCCTAAACGTCAAAATACACTTGTGGAGAATGATCTATCGATTTTAGTTTCACTGATATTCTAAAATCAATCAATATTTATTATTTTATCATTATTACCAGCAATGGAAGATTTTACTTCAAACAAAATCAAATAAAAAAAGACAATTAAAAGAATCGATTTGGCATCGGAAAATAGGCACCAATATTTCTGATTCCGATACCGATATTCACAAATGTTCCGATTTTTATGATTCCCAATTCCGATTAATCGTTTCAACCATCCTTCTTAGACAATAGAAGCATACAGGTTGTCATTGACAGTATAACATTAATGCAGGAGGGCCTCAGGAGTCGATCCTTGGACCATTATTATTCCTGATATTCATAAACGACCTCCCTGATAATATTGTGTCCAAGATGGGCATATTTGCTGATGATACAATGCTCTATAATATGCATGAGGGAAGAATAGATGTACATAAATCTAAAACAATGACGGAATCGTTAGAAAATGACATCCAGACTATAGGGGAATGGGGCTGCAAATAGATGGTAACATTTAATGCTAGTAAAACTAAGCTGCTCTCCTTTAACAATTACAAAACGCCTCTCCAACCCCCTATATCCATGACAAATAGCACCCTACCTGAGAATTCTACCTTCAAACTCCTCGGCCTAACATTTACATGCAATATGAACTGGAACAAACATATAGAGGATATTGCAAAGACTGCTGCAAAAAAGGTGGGTTCCCTCTATCGAACTAGAAGACTACTCACACCTGAGAGTATCCTGTACCTTTACAAGACCACCATTCGCCCATGCATGGAGTATTGTTGCCACATCTGGACTGGTGTATCTACCACTAGTCTCTCCCTCTTAGATAAAGTCCAAAAAAGAGTTGTCAATCTAATCGGTTCCACTTTATCAACTAAGCTCCAGCCCCTGTCCCATCGCCACAATGTTGCATCACTGTGCCTGTTTTACAAATATTTTAATGGAATGTGTTCTGATGAACTCGGTTCATTTGCACCCCCCTCGACATACATATCCCCGACAAACCCGATTAGCTATAAGATCTCACCACTTCACTGTTGTTGTCCCTAAATGCCAGAAAACTTTCTATTCTAATAGTTTCTTCCCTCGAACAGCTAGACTTTGGAATTCCCTTCCCGCTGCCGGCTTCCCTGGCTTTACTGATATGCAAAAGTTTACATGCAGCATAAACAAATATCTTGTTAATCTTCTCTAGACATGGCCCCAAACAGTAGCCTCTTATGTTCAAGTGGCGATATGCTTTATAAGGGGTGAACATGAGTACAAAAAAAAAAAGGGTGAACATGAGTACAAAAAAAAAAAAGGGTGAACATGAGTAAAAAAAAAGGGTGAACATGAGTAAAAAAAAAGGGTGAACATGAGTAAAAAAAAAGGGTGAACATGAGTAAAAAAAAAAGGGTGAACATGAGTAAAAAAAAAAGGGTGAACATGAGTAAAAAAAAAGGGTGAACATGAGTAAAAAAAAGGTGAACACGAGTAAAAAAAAAAAGGGTGAACATGAGTAAAAAAAAAAGGGTGAACATGAGTAAAAAAAAAAGGGTGAACATGAGTAAAAAAAAAAGGGTGAACATGAGTAAAAAAAAAAGGGTGAACATGAGTAAAAAAAAAGGGTGAACATGAGTAAAAAAAAAAGGGTGAACATGAGTAAAAAAAAAGGGTGAACATGAGTAAAAAAAAAGGTGAACACGAGTAAAAAAAAAAAAGGGTGAACACGAGTAAAAAAAAAAAGGGTGAACATGAGTAAAAAAAAAGGGTGAACACGAGTAAAAAAAAAGGGTGAACATGAGTAAAAAAAAAGGGTGAACATGAGTAAAAAAAAGGGTGAACATGAGTAAAAAAAAAGGGTGAACATGAGTAAAAAAAAAAGGGTGAACATGAGTAAAAAAAAAGGTGAACACGAGTAAAAAAAAAGGTGAACACGAGTAAAAAAAAAGGGTGAACATGAGTAAAAAAAAAAGGGTGAACATGAGTAAAAAAAAAGGGTGAACACGAGTAAAAAAAAAGGTGAACACGAGTAAAAAAAAAAAGGGTGAACATGAGTAAAAAAAAAGGGTGAACATGAGTAAAAAAAAAGGGTGAACATGAGTAAAAAAAAAGGGTGAACATGAGTAAAAAAAAAGGTGAACACGAGTAAAAAAAAAAGGGTGAACATGAGTAAAAAAAAAAGGGTGAACATGAGTAAAAAAAAAAGGGTGAACATGAGTAAAAAAAAAAGGGTGAACATGAGTAAAAAAAAAAAGGGTGAACATGAGTAAAAAAAAAAAAGGTGAACATGAGTAAAAAAAAAAGGGTGAACATGAGTAAAAAAAAAAGGTGAACATGAGTAAAAAAAAAAAGGTGAACATGAGTAAAAAAAAAAGGGTGAACATGAGTCAAAAAAAGGTGAACATGAGTAAAAAAAAAAAAGGTGAACATGAGTAAAAAAAAAAAAGGTGAACATGAGTAAAAAAAAAAGGGTGAACATGAGTCAAAAAAAGGTGAACATGAGTAAAAAAAAAAAAGGTGAACATGAGTAAAAAAAAAAAAGGTGAACATGAGTAAAAAAAAAAGGGTGAACATGAGTAAAAAAAAAAGGGTGAACATGAGTAAAAAAAAAAGGGTGAACATGAGTAAAAAAAAAAGGGTGAACATGAGTAAAAAAAAAAGGGTGAACATGAGTAAAAAAAAAGGGTGAACATGAGTAAAAAAAAAGGGTGAACATGAGTAAAAAAAAAGGTGAACACGAGTAAAAAAAAAAAAGGGTGAACACGAGTAAAAAAAAAAAGGGTGAACACGAGTAAAAAAAAAGGGTGAACACGAGTAAAAAAAAAGGGTGAACACGAGTAAAAAAAAAGGGTGAACATGAGTAAAAAAAAAGGGTGAACATGAGTAAAAAAAAAGGGTGAACATGAGTAAAAAAAAAGGGTGAACATGAGTAAAAAAAAAGGGTGAACATGAGTAAAAAAAAAAAGGTGAACATGAGTAAAAAAAAAAAGGGTGAACATGAGTCAAAAAAAGGTGAACATGAGTAAAAAAAAAAGGTGAACATGAGTAAAAAAAAAAAAGGTGAACATGAGTAAAAAAAAAAGGGTGAACATGAGTCAAAAAAAGGTGAACATGAGTAAAAAAAAAAAGGTGAACATGAGTAAAAAAAAAAGGTGAACATGAGTAAAAAAAAAAAGGTGAACATGAGTAAAAAAAAAGGGTGAACATGAGTCAAAAAAAGGTGAACATGAGTAAAAAAAAAAAAGGTGAACATGAGTAAAAAAAAAAAAGGTGAACATGAGTAAAAAAAAAAAAGGTGAACATGAGTAAAAAAAAAAAGGTGAACATGAGTAAAAAAAAAGGGTGAACATGAGTCAAAAAAAGGTGAACATGAGTAAAAAAAAAAAAGGTGAACATGAGTAAAAAAAAAAAGGTGAACATGAGTAAAAAAAAAGGTGAACATGAGTAAAAAAAAAAGGTGAACATGAGTAAAAAAAAAAAGGTGAACATGAGTAAAAAAAAAGGTGAACATGAGTAAAAAAAAAAAGGTGAACATGAGTAAAAAAAAAAAGGTGAACATGAGTAAAAAAAAAAAGGTGAACATGAGTAAAAAAAAAAGGTGAACATGAGTAAAAAAAAAAGGTGAACATGAGTAAAAAAAAAGGTGAACATGAGTAAAAAAAAAAGGTGAACATGAGTAAAAAAAAAAGGTGAACATGAGTAAAAAAAAAAAGGTGAACATGAGTAAAAAAAAAAGGTGAACATGAGTAAAAAAAAAAAGGTGAACATGAGTAAAAAAAAAGGTGAACATGAGTAAAAAAAAAAGGTGAACATGAGTAAAAAAAAAAGGTGAACATGAGTAAAAAAAAGGTGAACATGAGTAAAAAAAAAAAGGTGAACATGAGTAAAAAAAAAAAGGTGAACATGAGTAAAAAAAAAAGGTGAACATGAGTAAAAAAAAAAAGGTGAACATGAGTAAAAAAAAAAAGGTGAACATGAGTAAAAAAAAAAAGGTGAACATGAGTAAAAAAAAAAAGGTGAACATGAGTAAAAAAAAAAAGGTGAACATGAGTAAAAAAAAGGTGAACATGAGTAAAAAAAAAAAGGTGAACATGAGTAAAAAAAAAAAGGTGAACATGAGTAAAAAAAAAAAGGTGAACATGAGTAAAAAAAAAAAGGTGAACATGAGTAAAAAAAAAGGTGAACATGAGTAAAAAAAAAAGGTGAACATGAGTAAAAAAAAAAAAAAAAAAAAAAAAGGTGAACATGAGTAAAAAAAAAAAAAAAAAAAATAAAAGGTGAACATGAGTAAAAAAAAAAAGGTGACCATGAGTAAAAAAAAAAAGGTGAACATGAGTAAAAAAAAGGTGAACATGAGTAAAAAAAAAAAGGTGAACATGAGTAAAAAAAAAAGGTGAACATGAGTAAAAAAAAAAAAGGTGAACATGAGTAAAAAAAAAAAAGGTGAACATGAGTAAAAAAAAAAAGGTGAACATGAGTAAAAAAAAAAGGTGAACATGAGTAAAAAAAAAAAGGTGAACATGAGTAAAAAAAAGGTGAACATGAGTAAAAAAAAAAAGGTGAACATGAGTAAAAAAAAAGGTGAACATGAGTAAAAAAAAAAAGGTGAACATGAGTAAAAAAAAAAAAGGTGAACATGAGTAAAAAAAAAGGTGAACATGAGTAAAAAAAAAAGGTGAACATGAGTAAAAAAAAAAAAAAAAAAAAAAAAAAAGGTGAACATGAGTAAAAAAAAAAAAAAAAAAAAAAAAAAGGTGAACATGAGTAAAAAAAAAAAGGTGACCATGAGTAAAAAAAAAAAGGTGAACATGAGTAAAAAAAAAAAAAAAAAAAAAAAAGGTGAACATGAGTAAAATAAAATTTAAAAAAGCACCAAATTAACAATCTACCAAACACTGGTGAGAACAATCATCATATGTTTGTCTTGGGTAATTTGTGAGCCATTTAATAGATAAACCAAATATCATCGTAACCTCTCAAAATTAGACAGTTACTTTTTGAAGCCAATTGACCTCCCCTGCTTCTGCTGTTTTGCTGGAATATACTTAAAAGTAGCCTGATCTCTCCAATCTTCTCTCAACAACCAACTGACACCACAAGACAAAATACGATTCTTTTTCCAACAAGATGGCGCTACATACCACACGTCTCACAGATCACTGACATGAGTTCATGGCATGTTTACGGAAGAGAGAACAATAAGCAAAGGGTTATGGCCACCATGTTTCCCCGGACTTGTCATCATGTGATTTTTATCTTTGAGGGACTTTAAAACAAAAGGTTTATGCAAATAATCCTCACAATCTAGACCAACTAAAGGAGGACATTACTAACGATATCAGGAGAATCACCAGAGAAGATCTACAGGCAGTATCTGCAAACTTTGTTAAACGTGCCCGGAAATGCATAGATGTTAACGGGGAGCACTTCCAACATCTTTTATAACACTACAAGTAATTTAAACAATAAAAGAATGTTCCTCGTCTTTACATTTTCTGGGCCATTTTTAAGTATATGTACATAAATCAAATCACTCCATGAGACCATTCAAGATTTATCAGCTCTTAATCTATGGACAAAAAAAACTGGCTATGGGGGGGATCACCATGTAAAATGACATAACTTTTGTAAAATATTAAGTGGCTCAGAATCACAGCACAGAACCTTGTATCCAAGAAACAATTATTTGGTTATAGTCAAGTTTGTCTTTTCTTTTTGACTTCCGGTTTCTGCTATCTATTTGACTGAATAATAAGACATGGTCAAGCAGACAAGAAAAGGGGGAAGCTTTCACGTTATCTGAGAAGAAGATGATTAATCAAAAGGGACCATATCTTGCTTATCACATTGTCCTGTCTGCAGAGCAGAAACCAAAAGTAAAACCGGAAGACAAAAAAAAAAATTCTGGGGCACAAAAGGCCACTTGTTTTAATGGTATCGTTTCCGTCTTCATAGCTCTTCAACTTTTTGAGTGATTAAAAAAAAAAAAAAAAAAAAAAAAATAGGAGCTTTTACTTTTGGAACGACCCTCAAAGCGTGCTCTGGACGCCCATGCGCAGCCATTATTTATTGTTGGTAAATGTGCATTGAGAATGGTGGTGACTGTGTAGAAAAAAAATTCTGGAATACAAAAGGTCGCTTGTTTTAATGGTATCATTCCCGTTTTTGTAGCTCTTCAAGTTTTTGAGTTTAAAAATAGGAAACTTTACTTCTGGTATAATACTCATATATATATATATATATATATATATATATATATATAGCACATAAAGTTGAGTTCTTCATCACACTGACATTAATATTAACAGCCTACTTTTTATGTTTTAAAAATTATTAAAACAAATTCCTTAAATACTCATGTATGGGTGTGTGAGCGACTTCATAATGGTTAACTAATTTGCATATTTCTTTGAAAAACGAACTGTTATTAATTAATCAATTTTATCGTTTTGCGTAGCATTTAGGACGAAAAAGTTTTAGCAAACGCACAAATATATATATATATATATATATATATTATTTTTGAAAACAACAATTTATGGACATACATGTTTTGAGGTCCTATCTCTTCAACATAGCTTAACTGTTTCTAGGGATCAAACTTTGGACCATATGAATTACAGTCCAGTGCACAATCCATTACACTATGAAGCCAGCTAATTTTACTGTTTTTATATATATATATCACACACACACACACACACATATATATCAAGGTAACCTTGTCTGTGTATGTGTCTGTATCGAACAGTCTCTACCAAACTCCTCTCTCAAGTTTTGGTCTCCAGACTTGAAACTTGATATTTAGATCTGTGGAACAAATTCGATTTGTTTTTTTGTTTTTTTTTTTTTTGCTGCTAAAAAGGCAAAACTGAAAAAAAATTAACGTGGCAGGCGTAAGTTGACTAAATCTTACTTCTATGCATCCACAAATATACATTAATAGTTTTAAGCCGCTTAATTTTTAACATTTTCTTATCTTTTCTTCTTGTGTGTGTGTGTGTGTGTGAGTGAGAGAGAGAGAGAAAGAGCTGGCTCCTAACTTTTACTAGCGATATGCCTTGCTTGGGTTAAATAATATAAATATATATATATATATATATTTATATACATTAAGGATAGTAATAATATATAGTAATAAATAGTAAATATAAAATATATATAAAGTGTTTTTAGAGGCGACAGTTTTAAATAAAAAATAAATCACAGAAAAATATTATCGATACTATACAAATATGTGGTTTATTCCATCGATTAAGTTTTGGCATTCATAATTTAAATAAAATGTTAGGAAAAAACCTAAGGTAAAAGTCCTAACCCTAACGCTTTTCTAACAAGCCTCCCCCCAAAACTGCTCCCACTGCATGTCCCTAAATAACTTTGAGGAGTGTAAATATTCATTAGATATATAACCTCTACAAACTAACCCTGTAACATCAACCAACAAGCCGCCCCACAAAACCGCTTCCACTGCATGCCCCTAAATCACTTTGAGGAGTGTAACTATTCATTAGATATATAACCTTTACAAGCTAACCCTGTAACATTAACTAACCACGCGGGGTCGCAGAAATACCTGGAGTAGGACCCAGGCGTGGAGCAAACCCTCTCAGGGCTGATGGACCCAGTAGATCTTCCCAGATCACCCGTCTAGCAGAAGGAAAACTCTGAAACTAAACCAAAGGGGAGGGAGGCCTCTCCAGTCTTGGAAGACAACCTTCCTAGAGCTGGTGACTCACACAAATTACCGGTCTGCAAACCTAAATTGCTTAAGGAGTAGATAGGCTCTGTCTATCGCCGGCTTCCATACTCCTTCTTTCCCTATTAGTCAGGCGCAGAGACACTATCACAGGTGAATCGACAAAACACTTAGTGGTAGATCTTGTTTCTTCTCTAGGGCATTGAATGCCGTTCCCCCACTCCCGACATCCCACCCCTCATAACTGGGCACTTGGGAGTGCTTGAGTACCACGCATGCCTGTGCAATTAGATTGGGGTGATCTTCTGATGGGCTGAGGGTACCGGATTTGACAGTTCCTGGCTGCTGTTTCCGACTGGTAGTACAGGAGCCCTAACTCTTTGGTAGCGCTTAGAGCGGCTGCTCCATCAACAGTTGTATAATATCGGGTTGTTTGTAGTGCCATGTCGTGCATGGAAAGGGACCCTGCACTCATCCCCGATGGGCTTTCCCGAGGCCACAGTCCTAGTTGAAGAAAGGTCAGCCAATGGTCTGATTGTGTTGCATGTCTGATATCCTGCATAACCTCTTGTTCAGCTCCCCCTAACCTAACTGAAACTCTTTAAAAACATGATGACACTACAATCAAAAAATAAGCTCAAACCAGGCCTAGAGACAAACAAATTCAACTTGCGTCCTCCCTTGAGGCTTGCATTCACTAACATCCGTGGGCTTAGAACTAATTTAGCTGATGTTGAAGCATTTCTCCTAACAAATACTCTGGATATCTTAGCACTAAGCGAGACTAACCTACACTCCTCCATCCCCTCTAACTACTTTAACATGCCTGGCTATCTCCCACTCTGCCGTAAGGACTCTGACAGACATATGCACGGACTTGGAGTCTACATTCGTAACACCCTCCCCCTGACTAGAGAAACAAACCTAGAAACGGACGATCAAGCCTTTATGTGCTTTAGACTAAACATACAACACAACATTAGCTACTTTTATTTTCTCTACCGCTCTCCCTCGACCCAGGACTGCACCATAATAAACAAAGTCTCTGACAGTATAGACACAGCACTCTCCCTCAACACTAGCGCCCAAGTCCATGTATTTGGTGACTTTAATGTTCACCACGAAAACTGGCTTGGATTCTCTATTCACACAAATGCAGCGGGCAGCACAACACATGGTTTTGTTATATCTCACTCCCTATCACAAATGGTTACGTTTCCAACCCGTTTCCCTGACCAGCAAGAACAACAAGCATCACTTCTAGATCTGTTTCTGACTACAGTTCCCAAGGATTGTACAACAAATGCTGACAGCCCACTCGGGAACGCTGACCATGCAGTGATAATGGTAGAAATCGCCCTAAATTCTAGACCCAAAACTGAAGAGCCAGTGCTCAAAACAACGAGATATTATAAAAAGGCTGGGAAGCCATCAGAGATCTTATCAGAGATGCCCCATGGGGAAATATTTTTTCTCTTCCTGCTGAACAGTGCGCAAATGAACCACTGAATGGTTCAAAACCGCAATGGAAGTACATGTTCCCATGCGGAAATTTTATAGCCAGCCCCACTCTCCCCAATGGTTTACTTCGACTTGCGCAACTGCCATTGCTCAAAGGCAGCATGCATACCGCAGATTTAACCGACATAAGTCCAATTCAAACAAACAGAAGTACATAGAAGCTAGAAATAATGTTAAGAAAGAAATAGCGACAGCCAAGAGAGAATTTACTGAAACCACTAAAAAACGCATCGAAGCACAAAAATTAGGAAATCGTGACTTCTGGAAAATCTACAACAGTGTAGTAAATAATGGGCAATCAACAATTTCCCCACTAACCAACAATCACGAGGTTGTTTGCTCAGCAACCGACAAAGCTAATATGCTTGCCAGCCGGTTTGCCTCGAACTCCACACTGGACCCTTCCAACCACCCCCTGCCTGACTTTCCTATGCGGACAGACGCCACGCTAGACGATCTAAAAATCACCCCTGCTCAGGTACATGCTATCATAAAAAATCTTGACACTTCAAAAGCATGTGGACCTGATCTCATCCCAGCTGTGCTATTTAAAAAGTGCTCAGCTGAAGTAGCTCCAGTTCTCTCCAAACTCTACAACAAATGCCTTAATGAATCATGCTTTCCGGGCTGTTGGAAAACCACTTCTGTGGTACCAATATTCAAGAATTCTGGCGAAAGAACTGACTGATCAAATTATCATCCCATTAGCCTCCTCCCACTTTTCGCCAAAATATTTGAGACCATAATTAACCATGCTCTAGTCCGGCACCTTACAGATGCTAAACTTCTGACTGACAAACAATATGGATTTAGACAAGCCCGTTCCACAGCTGACATCCTCACTGTAATCTCTGAACGTATATACCATTCACTGGACAAAGCGGGGGAGGGCAGAGCGGTAGCTCTAGATATATCTAAGGCTTTTGACAGGGTATGGCACAAGGGTCTCCTCAGGAAAATTAAATCATACGGTATCACTGGTAGAATACTTAGCATAATTAAATCCTTCTTAGATAAGAGAAAAATCCAGGTTGTCCTCGATGGTCGAACATCTAAACAGTGTGATATAAATGCGGGAGTGCCTCAGGGGTCTATTCTTGAACCTCTATTGTTCCTGATATTTATTAATGACCTCCCCGACAAAACTGCCTCTGAGATGAGTATATATGCTGATGACACTACACTCTATAACAGGCATGACAGGAAAACAAATGAACACATATCTAAAGAAATGGCAAAAACACTAGAGGATGACCTCCAGTCTGTAGTGGAATGGGGACATAAATGGATGGTCACATTCAATGCTGCCAAGACTAAACTGGTTCCTTCAATAACTACAAGAAACCTTCTCTGCCACCAATAGCAATGGCCAGTGACTCCCTGTCTGAGAGTACATCTTTCAAACTGCTTGGCCTAACGTTCACAGAAAACATGAGCTGGAACAATTATATTGAAAACATTGCCAGGGCCGCTGCAAAAAAGGTAGGCTCTCTCTACCATGCTAGAAAACTACTGACACCTGAAAGTATCCTGTATCTCTATAAGGCCACCATTCGCCCATGTATGGAGTATTGTTGTCACATCTGGGCTGGTGCGTCTACTACTAGTCTCTCGCTCCTAGACAAGGTTCAAAAACGAGTCGCCAATCTCATAGGCCCTGAACTGGCATCTAAGCTTCAGCCTCTGTCCCATCGACGAAACGTTGCATCCCTCTGCTTGTTCTACAAGTATTTTAATGGTGAATGCTCTGACGAACTGCAGACACTTGTGCCCCCACGATGCAGACACCCTCGACAAACCCGACAGGCAGCTAAATCCCACCCCCACACAGTAGAGATCCCTAGATGTAAAAGATCTTTTTACTCCAGTAGTTTCTTCCCCAGAACCGCTAGACTCTGGAATTCCATTCCAGGATCCTGCTTCCCTAACTGTACTGACATGCAGAAGTTCAAGTGCAACGTGAATCGACATCTTGCTGCCCAAATCTATACATAGTGCCCCAGTAGTTGCTGACCCTGATAGTAGCCCCCTACACCAAAGTGGCAATGTGCCTTGTTTGGGGTGAAAATGTAATAAAAAAACAAAAATTATGGCCCTAATAGCTCGCATGTATAAAACGCATTAAATTAGGCTATATCTTGACAATGTTGTCTTCCAAGTGGTCCATTGGGTCTAGTTTATCAGTGTATACATGGAACTTTACGTATCCCCAAAGAAAATAATCTAATGGGATTAAATCGCATAAACCAGTTGGCCAGTTGACCGGGCCATTTTGTGAAATTCATCAAATGTTTCTCTCAGTAAATTGATTGTATCATTTGCAATTTGAAAATGCTGCTCAGTTGCCAAACCAAGCCAAACTCAAAATTACTGATAGTTGTCAAATCTGCAATTAATGAAAGAGTTGTCAATTTAAAGTTTGCCATCTCTAAAAATATACCCTATATACATATATACACACACACATTATGAGTAAATAAATAGTGAAGTATATTGATAAATAGTAAAAATTCAGATGTGAGCTACACTCTTCTGGAGGTTGAAAGTTTAAATGATACAATTTTGAATTACTTAAGATTTCTACCCAGTATGGTTGATGGAACGAAGGACCCCACGGATTATATAAAAGGTTCCGTTCGAAATTCCATGCAGATTCCCAAGTTCAACAAAAAGTTTTCAAGGAGATACATCCGAAGAAGGTCAGCGATTACATCAACCGAAACGTTGTGCAAATTACTCTCACGATGAGAACAGTAGTTTGAAGAATCCAAATTATATGAATTCGCACAAGTTTTGAAAAAAAGAAATGCTAGTGTTAAATAAAAAAAAAATCAAAATGTTATAAATAATATATCAAAATTAGCAAAGATTTGATCCCTTTGTGATTGCATATGATCGCCAGCCTGGAAAGATAACAAACAAATACTACACTGAATTGACTCTGTAGAATTGTGATATTGATGGAATAAAGATATAAGTATCACCACATTCAGAATAGAAACATGAATAACAGAAGCTGTATGAACCTTTATGTGACAAGATCATCTCACCTGACATAAAGAGCCCAATTATGAATAGATGTTTAACCAGTTTTGCTAGCTTATCTCGCATATTGGTGGTGGTGATAGTGGTGGTGGTGGTTATGGCGGTGATGGTATGAATGATATGAGAGAGTAGAAAGGTTCTTTCTTGCTTTCTCATAGAATTAGATCATGTTTCTATCTATTCAAACGTTTGTATCACCTTCAGAATGCTTCGTTAATACATTTAGGACATTATTTTGTTCACTTATTCAATCCCAGTACATAAAAAAGAAAAGAAAATTACGCTGGGTTGATTTTCTTTTTTGGGGTTTTTGTTGTTTTTTTTTGTTTGTTTTTTTTAATCAATTTTCTTATCATTCTGTTCTAGATGGGAATGGAGCTGCCTACTGGATCTCTCGCATTCCAACCGAAACATCTTTTTAAGATTCTAACTGCCCATTTAAATACAATTGTTTACAGCTTTCTTGCATTTTTTTGCCAGATAGTCTTTGAATTTGTTTTTCATGAATCTGGTTGCTCCTATAATTACTGAAATGATGGAGATCTTCCTAAGATTCCAGTTTCTTTTTATGTCGTGCATAAGACATGGTATTTCGTTTGTTTAACACAGCATGTGTGTGTGGGGGGGGTGCAAATCAGAAGGCTACCTGACTCAACAGTAACGGTATTTCGTCAGTTCCTGATATTAAACTTCTCCATAGTACAACTTCTGCAAAGAGTGTAGGTTTCTGAAATTATTTCAGAAATTGTTAGGCGAACATGCAAAATAGTTAACAAAGCACCCCACCTCATGTTAAGAACGGTTTTCTAAATAATAACGTTATTATTTCAGCAGTCTATATACTGCAGAAGATTATTTAGAAAGCCATTCTTAACATGAAGAGGAAGATGGCTTAATTAACTATTTTGCACTTTCACCTAACAATTTAATAAACGAATTAATAAATAAAAATACAAAACTCGTCAAGAGTAAATGACCCAAAACAGGAAGTCTTTAGTATCAGGGACTAAATCTGAGGGAACACCGTTTGCTGCTAAGTTGGAGTCAAGTATCCTTTTGGTTTACGATTATTTATAATGCCGAGTTTTGTTATACTTTTTTATAATCCGTACTCATAAAAAGAAACATTCCATCTATTGTTTTTGACCCTTTCATAATATTCTTCATCCATCTCATTAAACCCTATCCTTGAGTGGCTTTTGACCTTAATAAATGTTGAACTACTCATTAACATTAGTTTTTCCTCTATATATAAATAATTAAACAGTAAGGCAAACGTTATTCTCTCTGGTGAGAGAGAACATAGAAAATTCACAATGAGAAAAAATGAGAACCGCACAGGATTCAAACCTGTTTTTACAAAAAGGAACCATTTTTTGCCATTTGTCCAATCGTCTATCCAAGTCAGAGCTTCATATGCAATTAAGTTGTGGCCAACAAAAATAACAACAAATACAAGCACTGTAATTTTCCTCTATATATAATTAAACAGTAAGGCAACAATTTATATATATTATTATTTATATATATAATTACTTATAATATATTTTCTAATTGAGATTACTCAATTGCTGAAAAAGTGTTTTTCAATATTATCTGATGTCGCTGTTGTGTCAAACATGGAACTCAAACCAAAATCACTTTCTTAGCTTTCAAACTAAGATACAAAATTTTTGCTTTATTTTTTATGTTTGACTCTTTTTTCGCCCCAAACAAGGCATATTGCCATTTGGACGTAAAAGGATACTATTTGGGATCATGTCTACAAGGGACTATGTAGGGAGTTGAGTTGTGAGATTTCAATTCGCATTGCATTTAAATTCCTGCATGTTAGGGAAGCAAGAAACGGGGAGGAAATTCCAAAGTCTAGCAGTCCGTGGGAAGAGACTATTTGAGGGGAAGGCTTTCCAGCATCTAGAGACATAAACAGTGAAGAACGGGATTTCGCTGTCTGTCAGGTTAGTCGGGAGTATGTACATTAAGGGGGCACAAGTGTTATCAGTTCATCAGAGCACATTCCATTAAAGTTCTTGTAAAATAGGCAAGGAAATGAGAACTTGGCTGATGTTGCAGGACTTATTAGATTGGAGCCTCTTTTTTGGACCTTGTCTAAAACAAAAGCGAGAAACTAGGGGTGGATGCACTAGTGCAGATGTGGCAACAATACTCCATGTATGGGCGAATGGTGGCTTTGTAGAGATATCAGACACTTTCAAGTGAGAAAATTTCTAGCACGGTACAGGGAGTCAAACTTAGCAACATTCTGAATGTATTTGTTTCAATTCTAAATTTTCAAATGAATTGTTCCCAAATCAAATTATGTTGTCCTGTGGACTAAAACCGTACAATTTTTAAATAAAAATATTTTAAAATGCGATTTTCGCTTTATTGATTTGAAGACTATTTAGCTTACAATCATTTCTAAGGTAAGTTCGCAGCGCACATTGTTTAAAAAAAAAATTAAATTGCATCAATTTTAAATAAATACATAAAAAATTAAATTGCACCAATTTTAAATAAATACATAACCATATTCATTTTATTTACTGCGAATTATTTTTACATAAGAAAATAAAGAAAGAATCATGTTAATAGAATTGAACCCGAAGGGAATATTATGAACTTTAGTCTTCACATTCCATAAGCAATGTTTCTGACAAAGGGGAAAGAACTGCTGTTTTCTGGGTCGAAATCTATTCACCTAACAATTATCGTTGGCAATTTTTTTTTTATCTGTAAGTAGTATATTTTTAGCTCCTTACATAAAGTGCCTATATGCCTTATCTGGAGCGATTTCAATTAAACTTAAAAAAAAAAAAAAAAAAAAAAAAAAAACGGAGAATTTTCACAAGGTTCGACAAGTAAATATACATTTTGGTACTCCGGTACTTATTTAGAAAAGGTACCGTCCTGAAATAATAATGTTATTATTTAAGAATTCATTTTTAAGATTGGGAGGGGAGGGTTTTTTGTAACTATTCTGTACTTTCACTTAGTAATGTAATAAGCAAAAATTAAGAATTGGGGTACAAAATTGATTGTTTCGTTTAACTCTTAAGATTCAGTTCATGTTTTTTTTGTTTTGTTTTTCACCTTGAGATTCTCATGGATGAAATTGACTCTGAAACTTCTTGGGTTTTTTTTTTTGTTGTTGTTTTTTTTTTGTTGTTGTTTTTTTTTTGTTTCTCATCAAATTTTTCTTGGAATTCATACTCCATAATCCATTACTCTCATGAAGTTGGTTCTCTCTATCGTTCCAAACATTTTCTCACGCCTGGAGAGATTCTTTATTAAAAGGCTAAAATACAATTTTTGAAGGCCAAACTGTTAAAAAAAAAAAAAAAAAAAAAAAAGAAAGAAAAAAGAGGCCAAAATTGCAAAATTTGGCTTTAAAAAGACCAATCGGATAACCCGAGACAAGAATATGAACGTGACCTCCTTTGATGTAGCCTCGTTTTCAAATATCATAACAATATATGATCATTGGTGTGGGAAAGAAACGTGTAGTAATTCTGACGTGCACTGCAGCAGTTCTTCACTGAAGAAAATTAGCAAAACGAAAAAAATTCAAAAGAAATAGGAAAAAAAAAAGAAGAATATTGTTGGCCAAAAGGTGCTGGACCGAAGGAATAAATTCAAGATTGTTTTTCACAATGTGATTTTATTATTTGTATTGAACTATGTAGCACAATATTACTTTCTATTTATTAGTACTTATTAATTTATCTCATTTGGATCAGTTCTATATTGTAAATTACAATGGACACTATTTTCATAGAAATGATAATAAACTCGTATTTTCTGTATGTTATTGATTTTTCTGTGCAAAAAACTTTTTTTTTTTGCTATCAAAACATATTTGTTGATTAAATAATTTCCACGACTCCTGCTATTAATCTAATAACATGGAGTACTGTTGTCATATTTTGACTGGTGAATCTCTGTCCCATCTGAGGGTTCTTGATAAGATTAAGAAGCATATCTATAATTTGGTTGCCCCCACCCCCCAGTGACTCTTCTTTACACCTTAACCTCTCCCACAGACGTGATGTTACTAGTCTCAGTGTTTTCAGAGGCAGATTAAATCTGGAGAGTACAAACATATGCAAAGCAGGAGACTTTGATGGCATGGCCACGATCAAAGAATGAGAGTTCTTCGATTAGCAGACGTTGAACAGTTGAAGTAGCAGGGTCAGTTAACAGGAGACGACCAAAAAAAAAAAAAAACATGGGAGGAAGTGGACTTGGGGGGAAAGAGAGATAAATAGCAGACTGTCCAGAAATAAAGTAAATTTTTAGACGCCATTCAACATATGAAATATGAACTGGAATAAATACAGTGAGGATATTGTGAAGGCTGCTGCAAGGAAGGTGGGCTCCCTCTATCATGCTAGAAAACTGCTCACATCTGAGAGACCTCTATAAGGCCACCATTCACCCATGTATAGTGTATTGCTGGCGCATCTACCTCTAGTCTCTTCCTCTTGAATAGAGTCTTAAAAAAGGGTCTACAATCTGATAGGTCTTACTCTGTCAACTAAGCTCCAACCCCTGCCCCATTTCCGCAATGTTGCATTTCTGTGCTTATTTTACAAGTATTTTAATGGAATGTGCTCTGATGAACTCGTTGCACTTGTGTCCCCCTCGACATACATATCGCTGACAAACCTGCTTATCAACAAAATCACACCCTTTCACTGTTTCACTAAATGTCCAAAAATTTTTTACTCAAATAGCTTCTTCTCTAGAAATGCTAGACTTTGGAATTCTTTTCCTGCTGCCTGCTTCCCAAACTGTACTGACATGCAGAAGTTTAAATGCAATGTAAAACAACATTTTAATCTTTCTTAGGCATGACCCCAATTAGTAGCCCTTTACGTCCAAGTGGCAATGTGCCTTGTTTAGGGTAAAGGTAAGTAAAAAAAAAAAAAAATGCTACCATGTTAAACCGATGATGATGATCATAATCATCATGATAATCATAATGATTATGATGGTGATGATGATGAGTGACAATATCTTCTTACCCAACGTAGATGTGTTTCAACTAGTAGACATTTTAATCATGAACTACAAAGTGAAAGACCAGTTAAAAAAAAAAAAAAAAAAAAAAAAAAAAAGTGGGGGAAAAAAAGGGGGAAGAAAACAATTTCTAAGTCTGTGATTGCATAGAATTGGAATGTTACGGTCAGAGTCCTAATCAACTAAACGCCTGTGTGTCAGCTTCCCGCCCTCAGCAACACAAAGGGGGACTTTGTCGAGAAGGTCAGTCCACTTTTTACTTAGGGGAAAATTGCCAAATATCACATTTACACAAGAATATGTAGACAATGCGAAACCTATAGAGAAATGTCTTTAATGATTTTGTATAAGACTCGCAGACAATCCTGGTATTGTTCCAGAATGAATAAGGAACCACTGCTCCCAGCCCTGAACTCTATGTTACCTAGCACGGCTACCCTGCTTTGCTTGGAGGCATGGACAAAAAAATATAAAAGTGTAATATCTTTCTTTTTAAACTTCTTTTTCCTCCTATCTATCCTTCTTCTCCCTCTCTCTTTTCTCTTATCTATCTGCCTTCTCTCTCTCTCTTTTTTTTTTATCTATTTGCCTTCTCTCTCTCTCTCTTCCTCTATCCGCCCTCTCTATTTCCCTATTTATCCTCCTTTTCTTTCTTCCCTTGTCTATCCTCTCTCTCTCTCTCTTTCCCTATCAACCTTTCCCTCTCTTTCTTCCCTCTATCTTCTCTCTCTCTACCTACCCTCTATCTTCCACTATTTACCTCCTCTTTCTCTTCCATCTAGCCTCTTTCTCTCTCTGCCCTACCTATCCTCCTTTCTTCTATCTATTCCCCCCTCTCTCTCTCTGACCACATCTTTCTCTATCACTCTTCTCTCACTTTCTCTGGCAATTGGAAAAAATCGGTCACAAATTATTATATGTAACAATATTACTACTACTACTACTACTACTACTACTATAGAAGAAATTCTCTTATTTTTAACAATGTTTAAATGAAAAAATGCTTTCTAAATACATACGGCATCCTCTTCATCTCCAGATTATCTCCTTTTCTCATAATATTTCTCAGTACTAGGACTTATACTTTAGTCTTTGGAGCATACAAACCACTGCTCTTATATATTGCCTTTTTAATTTTTGATTTTTTTTCCAACTCTTAAAGCCATGCATTTGTTTTGTTTGCACGGTTGGTTGGTTAGTTGGTTGTTAACAAGATTACCGTCTTTGGTTGGTTGATTGTTAACATGATGGTAATTTTGTTAACAACCAAGAAATAATTAACAACCAAGAAATCGAAAATTGAATAAAAAAAAAAAAAGAAAAGAAAGAAACTGATAACTTTTGCTAAATGCATTGACATTTTATTTTCTACCGACCTGTGTAATTTTCAAGTGTGGAAACTGATTGTAAGATTAATGATCTATGAATTTGTTATCGTTAAATTGACTTACCAAAGCACAAATTTTTTTTTTTTTTTTTTAAATAGTATTGATTTTTTAGATAAATTTACATTGAAAGACAGTAAAAACACTGAAAAGATAGTAAAAACTTACCCTACTACTAACCTTAAATCTGGGGAGGTTGCCATTCGGACTTCAGGTTAGTGTTAGAAAAGTCATTTTTTTTTTTTTTTTTTGAAAGAACCAAACAGCCATTTTATTTCTCATGTGTCAAAGCTGAAGACATTTAACAACATTTAATTTTAAAATAAAAATCTTAAATAGTTTCAGAACGTTCAAACTATACAGGTTAGTAGAAAATTTCATTTTAATGCATTTGGTAAAAGTTATTGTATGTAGGATATTATCACGTTGACACAGCAGTTCTCGGTAGATCACCAAAGTTAAACAACGATCAGAAACAGAAGGTTCCAGGGGCGTATTTAAAACCACTAGGAGAGATGCACCCTTCGTTAAGACATGCATCTAGGAAAAGTAAAACTCTGATGTAAAACCTACTGTCTGCTCTGTCTTATGGCAATCATTTGCACCGACTGGGATTAACATTAGAGTCCATTTTTTATATAGTGGGGCAGGTTATCTCATTATTCCATAAGAATCTTTCACTTAGTGATACAAGCACCGAAATTGGCACAAATGACGTTCAAAACGTACATTTTAAGAAAAGAACGTTAGCCATCAGAAAATTCAAGATGGCTGCAGAAGCAAACCTGACAAATTTCAATTTTGGTGCTTGTATCACCAAGTGAAAGATTGTTTCAGCAATCTGCCCCACAACTATATTATGTTTCAATTTCTCAGTTATTAAATACTAGCAGGGAGGCCCGACATTGCCCGGGATTGAATGATGATCAATGAATGTTTCACGCTCCCTATTTTTATTGTCATCGAAATCGGTGAAATCTATTTTTCAATCAAATAGATTGATTGCTTGCTTGAGTTGGGGACCCAATGCGGTGCACCAGGAGGAAGCTTCACGTCTCCCTGTGGTGACTTAGTCCATGATACATTGTAGTCTAGATTGCACTGTAGAGAACCTACTGTTGGTTTTATCAAATTTTTTATATATATAACGGCTTAAATTAAAGTTAAAAATGCAAAAGTCAAGTACCATACTTCAATTATTCTCTAAACAGAAACATTCATTTCGAACGTGCTCGTGTCATAGCAAAAAACTAACTGTTGATTTTATATACCTGGCCTTACTGCTTGTGCGATGACCATGGCTTAAATTTAAGTTTAAAATTAAAAAATCAAGTATCATGATTCAATTGTGCTTTAAACGGAAACATTTATTTCAAACGTGCACCTGTCATATCAAACGATCTACTGTTGATTTTATATGTCGGACCTTTCAGCTTGTGTGGCAATAAAACTTCTCAAATGCATTTGTGATGTTAGGCTGTGTAAGGTGTTAACTTTAGTCGAATTCGTCTGTTCCTTATTTCATCAGATTATTTCGATTATCGATACTTATCGAAAACATTCCGATACAAAACCAATCTAAGAACACTACCATGTGAAATTTCATAAAAATCAGACCAGCCGTTTTCGAGTCCATAGGGAATAAACTCGCACACAGAGAAAGTTACTTTTATATAATAGTAAATACAGACGCCTGCATTACTATTAAAAATATAAAATTACGTTTCTTTTTTTTTTTTTCCTCCTCCCCTCCCGATCTCATCACATGACAGGCCAAACAGAGGCACGATGGTTTGCGCAAATAATACCTACTATTACACTTTTAGACAACCTTAGCAATCGTTAGCTGAATAGAAAACATGCCCCCCCCCCGCAGCTGACGTCACTTGGGAATGAAAAATTCGAAATCCGGATATATGAAACGAAATGCGTTTTAAAGACGTCATGAAGTCATTGTCATAAACATCATTTCCAAATCTTGCTGTTGCTTTCGTTTAAGAAAGTGGTTGTTAGAGTTAATTTGGGAGGTTACAAGTGATTGTGAGGATTAGTTTCGTGGTTTCGTATTTTGGGATGTGTGTGTTCGTTTTCGTATTTCACAATTAGTTACAACTTACATTGAAATTAATAAAATTAAATTTTGAATTTTGACTAAAAATTCAAAATAATTAAAATAATATTTCACAAGAATGTTAACTTACATTGCTATATATCTGAGGGGAGGGATTTTTTTTTTTTTTTTTTTTTTTTTTTTACAAAAATAAAAAAGTAAGTTTCGAGTATTTTTTTAATGATTCTATTTTATTTTTAAATAAAATTTCGCTGCTTTATTCAAATTCTCGTCAAATGAATCTTCCAAAAGATTTCGGTAAAAAAAAAAATCGGAAAAAAAAAGTTTGTTTTTGTTTTTGTGTCAAAAACTATTAAAACGGATTTCGCTTCAATATATCCGGATTTCGCATTTTTCATTTCCCATTGGACGTCAGCTTCAGGCAGCCATGTTTTCTATTCAACCTACGATTGTCAAGATTGCCTAATTTTAATAAATTTGACCCGTTTTGAAGGAATAGAAACATTTTCATTTATTAGTCAGTATTAAAGCAATATTTTCTTCTTGTAAAAAAAAAAAAAAAAAAAAAAAAAAAAAAAAAAAAAAAAAAAAAAAATTGAGATATTCGTTTACCAAAAATTCAGAATACGGATAGACAAACAAACAGAAAGTGCTGCTTGTATTATATAACTGGATGGCCATAACATTTCATGAATACTCCACGCATCTACATTGGCTTACATGAACATTTCTCTAATCAAACGAACAATTTCATTCTCATATATCACCATACATCTCCCACTTCCTCCCTATTCCGTATCCCACATCATCTCCCCGCTCTAACCTTTCCCCAACACACACACACACACACACACACACACACACACACACACACAATCCAAGGCCACTGTTTCGGAAAGGTCATTCCAGTTATTCCAAAATCCACTGTGGGCAACAGACCAGACACAAATAACATTCTCTAATCGGGTTGCAAATACCAAACCCTGCCTTAAATGTTCGCTATCAGCAACAACAAATAAGAATGGCCGAGAAAAGTCGAATAAAAAGTTTTGTATCTACATTGTCAATCCCGCATCGTCGTCCATTTAGTCATTTGTTGATGTAAATTGGTATGTTGATAATTTGGGGCTTGTCAACCAAAATACCAATTGCCTGCTCATTTGAAAAGGGTGGGGTTAAAAAAAAAATAAAGTAAAATTTTTTATTTCCAATGATTTGTAAACAGAAACAAAATAACTAGAATTTATTTTTTCTACTGACTGGCATATCTGTCCCTCGACAGGTTCGTAATAAAAACATCAGATGTTGAGAATCAGACTTGGGAGTTGGTAATTTTTAGCAGAATCAGTCTTTTTGAAAACCGATTCCAGGATTGGTTGCCAGATTTTTTCTAGATTTTGAGGCTAGAAATCGGAATCCAGAACTTTTTGTCAGGTTGTCGAAAAGTTTTGTTACCTAGGTGATACCATTTGAACACAGAGTGACGCAGGTACTAGTGTGATTGCAAGAGTTAGAAGTAGATAGAGTAAGTGCAGGGAACTTCTACCATTATTAACTAGCAGAATTCTCCTCCCGCCGAACGCAGTGGCCCGAGCACAGTGCCACATCACCACCTTCTAGCGACCTTTTCTCACAAGACGCCTTCGTTGGGCTGATAACGCCCTCCGCTTTCAACAAGGCGATCTCATCAGAGAAGCTATTGAGAAGGAGCAGGTGTTAGTGTCATTGGGAGAATTAAAAGAGAATCCAGTAAGTTTAGGGGACTCAGTCATTACTAACCAGCAGAGTGTTACCACTGTCGGCCTAGGGAAGAGTCTATTAAGCATGTGTACGCATTGTGAAGATGTATGGAAGTGGGACGTGTGCACTAAGGGTTGAACGTATTCTATTAATAGGCTTGTCTATATCTGGACAGGTTCATAATTACATCAGAGGTGGAGAACCGAACTTAGAAGTCAGCAATTTTTGTTAGAGTTGCTAATTTTGAAAAACAATTCCAGGATTAGTCACTAATTTTATCATTATGTCGTGAAGTTTGCCAGACTTGGATTACAAATTTTTTAAAACCAACTTCAAATAATTGAATAAAATTAGTGTACATATATATCTATTTATCTATCTATCTATATATCTATAAAAGTGAACGTGTGTGTGTCTGTCTGTGTACATTTTCCTACGCAATAACTGTCAATTTTTAGTCTACAGACTCGAAATTTGATATACAGGGTACTGAGATTTTGGAAAATCGATGTGATCAGTTTTCAACCAGAAATTTCACTGTTAAGGGGTCAAAGTTCAACGATTTGACTTTTGAGAATTCTACCAAACTCCTCCGACAATTTTGGGTCTACACACTTGAAATTTTAAATATAGGCTTCTTGGACATATATCTAATTTAATAACTTGATTTGAGCCCAAAACAATAAATTTTAAGGGGTCATAATAGGGGTCAAAGTTTAAAAAAATTTTACCTCTGCAGTCTCTACTAAATTACTCAGACAATTTCTGGTCTAAACATTTGAAATTTTACATAAATGGTATTCAGAGATAGGGCAAGGTTTTTATTTGGTTTGGGTAAAAAATTTGAGCTACAAATATATAAATTTACATATATGTTTGCATGTCTGCCTAAAACTTTTGACAGATGCGACGGATTTTCACAAGATCTGTATTGTTTTGAGGCTCGACCCTTCAGACGACAAATACCGAAAAATTGGCTAAAAACATTAATTTCTTCACCCTCAACTGGGCACTTTTCTACAGGGAGAGGTTGCTTTTTTCGCCGATATTTTCGAAAGTCATCCCCTCTTTTTGATTGTCTCGCCTTAATTTAAACCTACGTCACTTCCGGTTTGGCGGTGGTCGTAACAAAGACGTCACGTTTTTTTCCCATTCTTTTCCTCCTTCGCGGTACGGGTTCGAGCCTTCCTTCCTACTACCACTTTTTTTTTTTTGCTTAACACACACCTCCAAACACCCGGGCACCCATGCTATTATATATATATATATATATATATATATATATATACACACACACACAGAAAGAAAAAGACAATATAAAGATATATACTAATGCATATAAATTTAATTGTTCATTTAGTAGCGAGATTACACCATTAGGGGTACGGGATATATATGCTTTTTATACCAAGGCATTTCAAAGCCTAATGTTTCTCATCAGAAGAGGAGAGAAGATACTTAGATAACAGATTAGAAATGTGAGTTTAGCCCTTTCGCATAAAATCATGTTTAACTAAATAGAACCAACATTACGACTCTTTAAGCCTAGCATGTGTGTTCAAAATTCATAACGATCTGTTAATTAGTTTAAGACTGAATTCTGTACATACAAATATATAAACATATACACATACGTAACTTTGTATAGAGATTGGGTACCTATAGTAATGACCACGTGAAGTTTGCAAACACAAACTTGTGAAAGTGGTGTAACAGTCACCAGATAACTTGACCACTAGCATGAGTACCCGGCGTTGACAAGTTGTTTGGAAATGTGTGTCGAGTAAAAAACAAAAAAAGAGTGGTAGTAGGCAGGCAGGCAGGCTTGAACCTGTACCACAAAAGAGGAAAAGCATATATATCCCGTACCCCTAATGGTGTATATAAAAGCCAAGTACGTCCAAGGATGGAATACTGCTGCCATATCTGGGCAGGAGCTGCTAAAAACAGCCTATCCTGCCTTGACAGAGTACAAAATAGACCGTGGCTTAGTGGGGGATGCCCTTTTCTCTACCCTGCAACCTCTCTCCCACAGAAGAGACGTTGCGAGCCTATACTTGTTTTATCGTTATTTCCATGGCAGGTGCTCGTCTGAACTCCAATCTCTGGTCCCCCCTCGCCAATCTTTCACAAAAAACACCCGTCTAGCTGAATCCACTGTGAAAAATTTCCCCCACTCTATATCTGTGCCTAAATCAAAACGTTGATTCCATGAACAAAGCTTCTTTCTTAGAACAGCACGCCTGTGGAACTCTGTTCCGTCTTCTGCTTCCCACCTGACTACAACTTGGATGTCTTCAAGTCCAACGTTAACAAATTCCTAATGAACCGCCCCCTTAAGTAAACACTTCATCAAATCTCCACACTAACGTACTGTACTTGCAATAACCCTTATCCCTGAGTGGCTTCCGGGCCTTGATAAGTGGTGACCACTGTGTAAAAAAAAAAAAAAAAAAAAAAAAAAAAAAAAAAAAAAAAAAGTAACGTTTTTGCCGTTGCGTCCATCGCCAAATTGGAAGTGGCAAAGATTTAAATTAAGGCTAGTCAATCAAAAAGAGGGGTTGACTTTTGAAAATATCAACGAAAAATGCAACCCCTCCTTGTAGAAAAGTGCCCAGTTGAGGGTGAACGAAGTAATGGTTTTAGCCAATTTTTCGATGCTTTTGTCCAAAAGGGTCGATCTTCAAAAGGATACATGTCTCGTGAAAATCCGTCGGCTCTGTCAGAAGTTTTAGGCAGACATACATACATACATTTAAACAGACAGGTGAGATTTATATTATAGACTAGCCTGGATGCCTAGCATTGCTTGGATGTTTGGAGGTGTGTGTTAATCAATAAAAAAAGAAGTGGTAGTATGCAGGTAGGCTCGAACTGCAAAGGGAGAGAAGAACGTTAAAAAAAAAAAAGTGACGTGTTTGCTGTTGCGCCCATCTCCAAACCGGAAGTGATGTAGGTTTAAATTAAGGCTAGTCAATCGAAAAGAGGGGATGACTTTCGAAAATATCGGCGAAAAAAGCGACCCCCCCCCCCGTAGACAAGTGCCCAGCTGAGTGTGAAGGAATTAATGCTTGTAGCCAATTTTTCGACATTTCTTATCCGAAGGGTCGAACTTCAAAACGATAACATTTTCATGAAAATTCATCGCCTCTGTCAAAAGTTTTAGGCAGACATCATGATGATTGCAACGTCTTGTCAGACGAGTGCCACTCCCTCAGACATTTAAAATCCATGAGCCCAAATGTCTGAGGGAGTATCTATACAAATATGATGTTACAGAGTCTTAGCTTTGTACGACAGCTAAGTCTCTCTCTCGGTTCAAAATGTTGAGATCCAGCAACAAGCAAGAGCAAGATAGCCAGCAACAAATTAAACTGCAGACCAGCTTAATGCGGGTACTGGTCTTCCGCTTTGTTTTTTTAAATCAGAGATTTGCTTCTCCTAGAAAGGTTGCCTTCACCACGGCTTATGGGAGCCCTCTACCCCAATACACATATACACAGACACAAATATACACGGTGCTAGTTGGCCGTTGACCCAGAAAAAGAGTTCATTCGCCCTTTGGAAGGTCTTATTTTTAATCCTTCAGGGAGACTAGCCGCCCTCCTCACCAAACAAGTCTGGTGGGGGAACCAGTTTAGTCGCCGGTGACCCAACCATGAGGCAGGTAGTACTGGGTTACATGGTACCAGTAGCATATGACATGACCTGACATAGGCAGACATACATACATACATACATTTAAACAGACAGCTGAGATTTATATTATAGATAATCCTGTCGACATACCAAAGTTAAGCAAATCTGAGCCTGGCCAGTACCAGATGAATAACCATTTTGGAAATACTAGGCTCTGTATGTATTTAGATAAGTGGGTATGTATAATACCTCAAGGAGACGAATGCTCTTGTCTTGCACAATTTTATGTTACCCTTGAGCAAGGTGTAGCACCTGTTAGCCTCTCTCTGATAGGAATACAGGAATAGATGGAGTTTCTCAGCCGTAATGAAGACAATACATCCACGAAAGGGGCTTCTGTTGAAAAACCATACCAGATAGAGGGAGCCCGTTGGTCCTGTAGGATAATCTTCTAGTAATGGGTATTACAAACAAAAAGTTTGTCATAAGCCAGCACAGAAGTAGTAAGGCTCAGAAAACTGGCATATCAGTGTACAATCTGGTCTATCAGATATAGCAAAACATTAAAAAAAACTTGGAAAATAAAAATTGAACACGGCCTAGTCTGATGTCTGCAGCAGCTGTAAGCACAGCATTAAGGCCACTCGAAAATCGAAACAATAAATGTTCTGCAATTTACAATGAAACAAAATTCTGAAAAGACACACTATACTTATTGCACCACAAACTGACAGGTCACTTTGACACAAAGAGAACAGGGAGGAGAGTTGAGTGGGTAAGGTGACCAAAGGAAACAAAACACCTCCTCTTGCATTTTGTGATTTTTTTTTTTTTTTTTTCAATATAGACAGCTGCTACCCAACAATCGACCAGTAGGTGGCGGGAGGCGGTGAAGCAAAAACTAAAGACTTCAAATTGAAATCTTGTGAGAAAGGAACTAAGTTAACATTTAAAGACATTTTTTTTTTTTTGTCATTTTTGCACTTTTTTTTTTTTTTTTTTAGGGGTGATGGATTTGATTTCGTTGTTTTGTTTTATGGCATATCAACCTTTTTAGATTATTTTATACCGAATTCACTAATTTCAGAAGTTTACATCAAGTATTTATGGTGTTTGATTTAATAGCTTTACGGCAAATCAACCCTTTTGAATCATTTTAATTATTTAATCATTTTTGGTAAAAGCTGTTACACTTCAAGTTCTTTACATCTTCAAATATTTATTCATCGTGTTTAGTTTGGTTGTTTTGTAGAGAAAATTGCTGCTTTTTACTTTGCAGAACAAGATTGAGTTTTTTTTTAGGAAAAAGGAAAAAAAATTAATCACATCAATGTTTGGTGCATTTTGGGTCAGGAAGCCAGTATCTCCAGACAACCCGATCTGGTAGCACCAGTTCGAGAGGTAATCAGATTCGACCATGGCAATATTCATAAGAATTCTCTTGGATTTTGCCCAATGTTTAAGCTGGCTTGATCCAAAAATTAATTATGATTAATTTTTATTTACCACAAAATGACATTACATTAGTAAGGATTTTTCAATTGTTCAAGGCCTGTATTTTTAGTTATACACTGTAAAATTTACCTTCTGAACTAATAGTATAGAAGATAATTTTTTTCACAATTGTCTAATTTGGGGGGGGGGGGAAGGTAAGTGATTTTCCTCCAAGTTTGTACTAGTTTCATCTAATATTATTTCCATTATGATTCATTTTTATTTACTACAAAATAACGTTACATTTGTAAGGATTTTTCAATTGTTCAAAACTGCAGTTTTACTTGTACATGAAGTATATCATTATAAGTCATATGGAAATCTAACTTCAAGACAGATAGTAAACAAAATTTGAATGGTCATAATCTGTTTGCTAATTGTTCTCCAATCCTGAAATAAATTTTGTATCATTATTCATGGTTTGCGAAAATATACCTGTCAAATCCAGGGATCCCATAGAAATGTCAAATTGGCTGACCTGGTCTTTTTTGGTGCATTGTTCGTAATTACTTAACATTAATAGTAACATGGTTTAGCACCTAACAATTTTGATTTCATCCTTGGAAATGTCCGAGAGAAGTGTATTATCAATTCCTCCTTTAATATTTGGCTTTCAATTGGCAGATTTATTATTTCCGGTCATATAACACACATGGGCGTTCTGACATAATTTAAGTAACGAAAGACACCTTCATTATAATTGATTAAAATAGCGCCCCTTTCTTAAAAAAAAAACAAACAAAAAAAAAAAAACGTGCGTATCCAGGTTTAATTTGAAGAAAAGCTCTCCAAAACTTTTTTCTTCCCTTTCTTTTTTCTCTTTCCATTTTTTCATATTCGGTTTCCATTTTCATTAAATGACTGCCCTTGAGTAAGACTAGAGGTATACTGTCACCAGATGATGTCTTTTAAGATTAAAACAGTAGATTTATTATAGTGACTTATGGTAATTTTGTTTAACTGAATTGAATAAAATATCTTGCTCTTTTAACAACCTCATTGAAATTCAATAATTTTTTTTTTTCTACTTTTGGATATTTCTGACCTGGAATAAATAAATAAACAAATATAGTGCTTGTTAAGACAGAGTTGACAGATCAATTTTTAAAAATATGTTAAGTAAAAACAGCAGTACTTACTTGTCATGTCGAAAATAGTAATATTGAAAAATTCATTGAGCAGAAAATTATTTATAGTTAAAAGTAATTTTTACGGAAAATTAGAGGAAACAACATTTTTCCTAGATGTAAACATCTTGACGAATATGATGGACATACTTATCTCCCTTTTCACTACTTTAACGGCAACGTTTCATTTTAGCCAATAGCGATAGACTTTTTTACTAAAAACACAATAGCAGTTATTTAATTAATTGGAATGTTTATTGAGATGAGTATCATTTATTTATTGCGGACTATTATCCTCATCTTTTTTTTTAGTTGTTTTTTCATAATGTTTCAGCCAACTATTCCTCTGGCCTTCGTTAGGTGGTAACCGCGACGGAATAGGACCTCCGAATCTCCTAACTGCATTCTCAGCAATTACTGTCTTCTGTAGTTGTTTTTGTCTCAGCACGTTTTGGCTAATTAAGCTTCTGGCCGGCTTTGGGTAGGATTGAAACCACTATCTTCAAATAATGCTCACCTGGAACCATCGAGATTCAACATCTATCCACTGTGCCACAGGCCCCGAAGGGTGATTAATGTTGGAAAGCAGTAATTGCTGAGAATGTAGTTAGGAGATTCGGAGTTTCTATTCCATCGCGGTTATCACCTGACGAAGGCCAGAGGAATAGTTGGCTGAAACATTATGAAACAACAACTAAAAAAAAGTCCGCAATAAATAAATGAACAATAGCAGTTGTTCTACTCCATGAATTTTCATAATTTTTGGATATATCACTATTTTCGACAATAAAGTAAGTACTGTTGTTTTTGCTTAAAACCACGTATTTAACAAATCGATCTGTAAACTATCTTAACAAGCAAATATGTATTACTCAAAAAGTATATACACGAATCATTTCACACTTTGTGTTTTTTTGTTTTTGTTTTTTTACATTTTCACCCCAAACAAGGCAAATTGCCACTTTGGTGTAGGGGGCTACTATCAGGGGCAACAACTACTGGAGTACTATGTAGGGATTTGGGCAGCAAGATATCGGTTCAGGTTACACTTGAACTTCTGCACGTTAGTACTGTTGGGGAAGAAGGAACCTGGAATGGAATTCCAAAGTCTAGCGGTTCTGGGGAAGAAACTATTGGAGTAGAAAAATCTTTTACATCTAAGGATCTCTACAGTGTGGGGGTGGGATTACACAAACGTATATAAATTAATGCTAAAATCAAACAAACCACACAATATGGTCATCTTTACCAACATATTAAAATTTATATTAAATATTGTGAGAATTAAATTGATATTAAATATTGTGAGAATTAAATTCTCTGGCAGAGCGAAAAATAGACAACATCAAAAAGCGCACTCACCTGGTTGATTAAGGCAGGTCGTCTCATCTTCTCAATTACAAAATTATGTGTCATTTTGCTGCTCAGCCAATCCTGATAGTTAAGACTTCATAAGAAATTGTAGGGGAAAAAATCTTAAGATTATCATCAATCCATGGCTTTAGGTCCATTTAAACAATGCTCTAATAGAAAAAGGTAGATAATTCCGCCAAAGAGCTAAAACCAAAATCAGCTTTCTCTGCTGATTAGAACGACGATATTACGCCAGGAAAAGAACAAACTTAGTAGGTTAAATTGTCTCGAAGGTACCATGACAATATTAAGCGCCAAAGCCGTTAAATTAATATGAATATTATAAATAAGTCTGTCATGCATGAAAAGTTTGCTCAGACTAAAGTTTTCAGTTTAAACATACTCACACTTGCAGGTTAAAAATTTAAATCAACCAATGAGAAAGGCTGTAATTAAAACAATGTGTTAAATCAATCAACCAATGAAGCGAGTTTGTCTCTGATGTATCGTTATTTTCATGGAAAGTGTTCGACTGAGCTTCAGTCTATGGTCCCCTCTCGCCAAACTTTCACAAGAAACACTCGTCTAGCTGAAAACACTATCAATAATTCCCCCCACTCTTTATCTGTGCCTAAACCTAAACGTAGATTCCATGAACAAAGCTTCTTTCTTAGAACTGCACGCCTGTGGAATTGTCTTCCGTTTTTCTGCTTTCCGGCTGACTACAATATGGTTGTCTTCAAGTCTACCGTAAACAAGTTCTTGATGAGCCGTTCCATATAAGTTAACAAATTTACCGAATTTCCATTACTAATGATTACTATATTGTCCAGTTTCTACTGTACACTCTTTAACCCTTATCCTCGAGTGGTCTCTTGGCCTTGATAATGTGGTGATGCCTGTGTAAAAAAAGAAGAAAAAAAGCGACACGATTCTCACATTATTTATTAATAAAAATCTTATTTGCAGTTTCATTACTATCTACTTCGCTTAACTTATTTCTACAGTCCACACATCCTCTCAATGTAGTTTATTAATTTAAATTACATATTGAATCAGTTAGCTTAATTTAATTACAATGATACGTGCTTATTAGAATAGAAATCTTTATGATGTAAGCATTCGTCACAGAATGAAGATGTCATATTACAAAAAAATCACATAAATTGACTAAGTTTTTTATTTTTAAACTAAGAAAATTAAAATGTACGACTTTTAGCGAATTTTACTACTAAACTACACTGAACATAAGGCTGATTTTGATCTAGACACTTCGAATTGAATTGTCTCTCCCTTTATTTATTTCATCGGATTTCATCATAGCTGACGAAAACACTACAACTAACTTAGCTGTAAAATTTGATTTTCTTGAATAAAAAAAAGTTGGTAATGTCCATAAATAGGGTTTGTGGATGATATGAGAAAAATAAGGCATTAAAAATGTTGCTCATCTTGTTCTACAAGTATTTTGATGGTGAATGCTCTGATGAACTACAAGCACTTGTACCCCCTCGATGTAAATACCTCTGACAAACCCGATACGCAGCTACACAGTAGAGATCCCTAGATGTAAGAAAGCCTTCTACTCCAACAATTTCTTCCCCAGAACTGCTACATTGTGGAACTCCCTTCTGGGACTCTGCTTGCCCAACTGTACTGACATGCAGAAGTTCAAGTGAACAGACATCTTGCTACTCAACTCCCTTCATAATATGCCTGTAACTTATGTTCCCGATAGTAGCCCCCTATTTCAAAGTGACACTGTGCCTTGTTTGGAGTGAAAATTGAATTTTAAAAAGAAAGTATTCCATGAGAAGTCATTTCGTGTAAAAAGTTAATTTATTTTACCCATCGAAACTCGAGAAATGCACGATTAAATATGTGTGTAAACATTCAATATGCAAGGAAAAGAAAAAAATCAACATGGCGTCTACTTGCAATTTTCATAAACCAAGAAGCAACCTTGACCTTGTGATCAAAAACCAAGACTGAGTCAACACGGCACGAATCAACAAGACTTCGGTGAATCTGTTTACCTTGTATGCAGTGGCGTATCTAGGGTATGGCAGGCATGGCCCGTGCCATGGGCGCCACTCTGACATGGGCGCAAAAATTGCTTGACAAAAATTAAAATTAGTAGTTAGGTATATCTAAGGTATAAATTATTAAGAAGGGGCGCACATTCAAACTTTGCCATGGGCGCCATTTTACATAGGTACGCCACTGCTTGTATGATAAATAAGTTAAAAAAACTTTTAAACAATTTTTATTTTAAATTATTTTTTTCTATACTTTAGAATGACAACTAAGTTAAGCAACTCTTAAAAAACTTTCATTCGTAAGTAACAATTAGTTTTAATTTAAAATGAAAAATAATTGATGTAGAATAAATGCACGTGGATGCAGCAAAGGATTTCGCTGAATTTATTTGTGCCATTCGCTAGGTGTGTCAGAATTTTGAGGGAATTTTTGACACCCTTAACACAAAACTGCGAATAAAATATACAAAACTCATAATTTCTCTTTTTAAAGTGGTTTGTTTAATTTCTTTATGGAATATACTTCCAAAATAAACTATTAAAGTTTTTTTGAAAAATAATAAAAATATTTTTTATTTTTTAAAAAACAGTGTTTACAAAGTGCCTGCGCGCGCTCATGCAGCCATTTTTTTTTTTACGTAATGAAATGAATTGAATTTTACGAGTTAATTTTTTATTATTTTTTTCAATTTAAAAATCTATCAATTTTTCTATTGGTTCAATTTTTACAATATTTGCAGGTTTAATGCGAAATTTTATGCTCTTTCCAATAAACCGAATATGATATTCTAGACAAACGTTTTTTTTTAACCCCCCCTCATTTTGAAATGTCTATTAAAAATGAAAATAATTTTCTCACCTCAGATTTATATATCACAAATTGAAGATAAAAGATCAATAAATAAAATAATATAATTTAAAACAAAAAAAGAAAGAATAGTTTTGTGCAAATTTATCTGTAAAGTCAAAAGTTTAAACCCCTTTTTTAAACCACGTTGATTTTTTTTAAGTGAAACCTCACATTTTTAAAAATTTGGTCCCGAAAAGATTGAATACCTACAACATTTTTTTCTGCTTCATTCAATGTTTTTTTTATTTATTTTAGATTAAAAAAAAAAAAAATCACTCCATAAAAAACTCATGTATTTCTTTAAGAGAATTAAAAAAAAAAAAAAAATGGAAAATTGGTCGAGTGGAATTTGTTTAAACGGCAAAAACTGATAAGTGAAATGTTTTCAAGTACGGTGGCCCATATTGACTAAGTTTTGTTTACAGCAAACACATGCCAGAAATAGAAAGGGGAGATTAATTCTGGCGCTTTTGAGTTCTCAACTGGAAGAAAGGGAGACGTTTGTCTCCCCTTTCTTCCAGTTGTGACCATCTGATATCACGGTATTTTTGAATCCTTGCTTCAAAAATTATTTTATTTAAAAAGTACACGGAATATAAAATATAAATATGGATAAATTCTTAACAATGTACCCATTGATTAGTATTTTATAGGTAAGTGATTTTTTGGAATTTATATTTATTATATTCAAAGTAAGTTAAAATTCGTTGATTTTCTTGAAATCTTTTTTAAAGAGAACCGATTAAAAAAAAAAACAAATATTGCATTTTTTTTTTTTTTTTTGCTATTAAACCTGTTATTTTAAAATTTCGTCTTTGCTCCTTTTATTGAAAAAAAAATAGGGTTTAAATTACATTTTTCAAGTAGTTATAAGCTTTGAAAGATAGTAAGTCTAATTATTAAGTTTTTATCACGCATTTTAATGGCGATTTCTGATACTGCTAGCCATTCGCTCTGTCCATTGTTCCGTTTTGACTCAATCTTGGGTTTTGATCGCAAGGTCAAGGCTGAAAATGCCAACTTAAAGTCATGTTTTTTTTTTTTGCTTAGTTATTATATATTTATTATTATTATTATTTTGCTTATTACACATATTTAATCGTGCATTTCTCGAATTTTGATGGGTAAAATAAATTAACTTTTTATACGAAATGACTCCCGAAAAAATATTTGCCCCAAATTTAACTGATATTTGTTGTCAGCATACCCGAAAACCTATAAAAGTTGACATTTCGAATCGGTGGCCGTGGTAGAACGCCATCATTATACACATTAATTAGTGACGTCATCATTTGGTGCGTTTATTATAGTTTGGGTCAATTTCTATGGAAGATCATTTATGCAGAAATTTATGAATAAATAAGATGCACAATAAAAAATGGATAAAAAACAATATAAGACTTACCTTTTATAAAACAAATAGATTTTTAATAACGAACTACACAGACGATAAAATTAATTTTAATCTGTTCTGTTGATCTAAAGATCATGTCGCTACAGACCTCCGTACTTTTCTGGGGGGGGGGGAAAAAAGGCGCAAATTTTGATTATCACCTCGGTCATTTTGGTGCTAGTGCAGAGTCCGCGCTATTTTTAAAATCGTATTTCCAAGTTTAATTAAAGTTTTATGATATTTTTTTATTCAATTGTAAGGTTGAAGTATAGAATAGGTACAAAACACCCTCCCCTCCCCATGTTAAGAATGGCTTTTTAAATAACTTTATTTACGTCCGGATCACTCTCTGCACTAGTACCGTCATTTTAAATAATCAAATCCAAACGTATTTTTTTAGTCAATTTTGCTTTTGTAATTTTTATTATCTCAAGAATCATATATTCTATTATATAAATATATTTTTTATTATTGGAAACTTGTTATATAAAAAAAAAAAATTGTTTAAACTTCATATCGTGTAATATTTGAATTTAATATCATTTAAAGCTTTTTAAAAATAATTATTTGGCGGAGTTGTACAACCATCACCTCGATGCGTAATTTCTATACTGATAGGTTTTTTGAAATTTTTTCATTGGATTATTATTGATTGGACACTAATTAACCAGATTATAAAAAAAAAAAAAAAAAATCATTTCGACAACTGAAAAGGGGTGCTCACTTTTTAGTTACAATGTTCTGGTAAATCGGTCACTCATTTTTTTTTCTCTCTCTCTCTAAATACGGAAGTGTCTTCAGGAGATATGAAATGGTCCCATGTTGACGAAGCAATGTATCGGGAGGCGTACGATATGAAAATTGACAACGGGATGGAAAATTATGAAACATTTCTCCAGCATGTTAGTGAAATTTATAATACTTAAATCAAAAAATTGTTACATTGAATAAAAACACTAAAACTATCCAGTTAGGTAGAAAAGTACGGTACTGGTCGCGGTAAGAGTTCCCTGTCGAACACCCTCAAAAAAACAATGACTTCTCCCCGCGCAGGCGCAAAGGACATGTTTTAGTTGCCATAGTAACAACTTTTTATCGACATTGTTTTACTGTTTATGAATATTGAAATAAAATACATTACACATGTCTTAATATCTTTTTTTTTTTTACTGTTTATGTGTCAATTTTATCGACTTTTTCTTTTCTTATATTGAAATATTATATATATGAAATATTGAAATTATTCTTATATTGAATATTGAAATAAAAGACATTACTACACATTTATTAATAATATCTTCTTTTTTTTTACTGTTTTACTGTTTGTGTCACTTTTATCGACTTTTTCTTTTGTTTTAAATGACTACGTTTTACACATTTATTAATAATATCTTTTTTTTTTTTTACTGTTTTACCGTTTATGTCTCACTTTTATCGACTTTTTCTTTTTTAATAGCATTTTCTTAAAATGAATATTAAAATAATTTCCCAACTTTTTTCATTTCTATGTGTTTTTAGTTTTGTGTGTTGAATGAAACTTTTTTTTTTTTTTTCATTACAACGATAGTTATCGACCCCGGTTCTTTGGCTGACAAACGACATCTGTCGGCGGTTCTTGAAACTAAATTACACGCATTCGCTTCATGTTACTGACATGCAGAAGTGCCAATATGGTGCCATAGGTGTTATTCATGTAAATTAACACTCTTAGCTAATTCCGTAAAATGAGATTCTACTTTTTTAGGCGAATTTGCACCCTCCCCATGTTAAGAATGGCTTTTAAAATAATAACGTTATTTCAGCACGAAAAAAACATTAAACTTTAAGCTTAGAAATACGATTTAAAATATAGCGCGGATCATAAGTGCACTAGCACCCATTTTCTTATTAATAAATGTTTAGTAATTATTTTTCTTTTAATATTCATAAACAGTAAAAACGTCGTCATTTAAAAAGAAAATGCTATTTAAAAAAAGAAAATAACATTGATTAAACGTAAGTAAATTTATTATTCTATCACCATTTTGTGGTAAGTAAATTTCAAGAACCGCCGACAGATGTCGTTTGTCAGCCAAAGAACCGGGGTCGATAACTATTGTTGTAATGAAAAAAAAAAAGTTTCATTCAACACACAAAACTAAAAACACATAGAAATGAAATAAAGCTATAGGAAAGTCTGTTTTGGAGTTGCATAACCTGTCGACCCCAAAATAGAGTCGATCAAAATTCTGGAACACCATAATAGGTTCAATGTATTCTAGGATCATTAATAAATACTGAAACTTTCATAAAAATTAGTTGATTTTCTGAATTTTTATGAATTTTTAACTGCAGGGAGGGGTCTGCAACTGCAAAAAGAAAAAAAAAAAATGCTCGATAAGCCGGAACATTGTTAAATAATAATAAAATTATGTCATTAATGTGCTTCCGTACTTCTTTGAATTTTGCCGCCATGACTTTTTTTTTTTTTTGACACGTAACTAATCTTGTTGCTACCATGGCCATATTTTTGGATAATTATTACCCTTTTTAGCAAAAGTTAAGTACATTTATTGTATTAATTCATTATTTTAAGACTAACTTAATACTTCACTTGGAAATAATTCCAAAACACTTATATTTCTCTTGCCAGAAAAATGTAAACACAATCTTTGTCATGATGAATTTTTATGTGAAATATACGGTTTTCCAGATTTGAGATAAAATTATTCCATGTTTTTTTATTTCACACGCTATATTTTCTTTGAGAAATTAACTAAGCTGTAATCTTTTAAACATAATCTAAAAAGTAACCGAAAATTTTAAAAATATTATGATTAACCGGTGTTCAAAACCAGGTCCCATACCTAAGGAGCCATTAGAATTGCCCGTACCTAGGGTATTCAATTATATAACTTGTGTAGTTTAACAGGTGCTTACTGCTTCTGCAGTTCAATTAACCATTTTTCCATAAGTAACGCACCGACCGACATTTACCGAGTAGAATACCGTTTAACATTTCACAGAAATTCTATGTGGGCATTTGGGGGAGGTGGTGGAGGATATGTTGTGGCGGCCGTCAGTTTATTTAATAATGAATAAATATATCGAAAATTTCAGGAAAATATGACTTATTTGATCTTTGCTAGATTTTTAAAACATGGGTGTATCATCAACGGCTTAAAACGTCACTACATAGGAATGCTTTTTTAAAGCGTCGATAATGTAAACACGATTTTTGTCTCGCAATTTTCATTATTTTTATATGCTGTAAAAAAATTTTAAATTAGTTTATTTGAAGCTTTTTCTTTTGAATGGTAAAAAGTTAGGATGATTAAATTAAATTACAATTACATCGTGTTAAATACAGGGGGAGTAAAACTGGCGCGCGTTAAGGGTACCGTTAAGTGAACGATGAGTTGGCAAGCGCGTACAAACATGGTGGCCAGTGAATTACAGTGCATAATACAGGTCTTATGTCTCATGCCTGCAAATTTTAAATGAGATTAGTCGAAAACCTGTAAAAGTTATCATTTTAAAGAAATTGTGGAGGTGGAGATGGTGGACCTAATGTAAAAATTTACCTAATGCCTAATGTTTAAGTAAGAGAAGAAACATTTCAGCGCTTCTACAGAATTGGGACGAGATTTTTGGAAATCATAAAACTGAATTTCACATGAAAACAATGGTATCTATGTATTCCTCGTATTATATTCAAAAATTACGAAAATCGATAAGGTAGAAAATTATTTATTAAAGAAAATAAAAAATTGAATTTGATGAAAACGATTGTAAAACACAAAAATTCAAAAAAAAAAAATTTTCCGTTCGAATTAAACAAAGATTGCGGCAATTTTTCACCTGCTTACACGATTAAAGTTGTTAAATAATTATTCAGTAATATCCGACTGCATAATTCGAAAGCTACCACTGTAACTTATTATAATTGATTAAAAAAAAAGCAGTTGAAACCATTGATTTTTTTTCTTCTTAAAACTCCATTTATCGACTACAAAATCTGTAGACCAACATTCTCCTCATATTAACCGCAAACGGAACGAAGATGATATATTCCAAAAATCAAGTAATTTGATTAAGGTTTTTGTTAATGCCGCTAAATAGGTTTAGCGGCATTAACAAAAACCTTGATCAAATTACTTGATTTTTGGAATATATCATCTTCGTTCCACGACTGGTACGTACATCATGTATTTTCTTTACTTTTAATGGCTGCCATAAGTGCTAATCTAAATATGCACCCACCTTTGTAAATATCGGCTGACGGAACTTGAAGATAAGCAATTTTTGGGTGTGTATTAGTACTGTGTACACAGATTCGAAAAAGTTGTCAAAAAACAAATATATAACAAATAAATTTTATCAAAGGCAAGATAAGTTACTTTTCTACCAAACTGGATATATTTTTTGTGTTTTTATTCAATGTAACATGTTTATTCAGCTCGAAAAACATACAGTGTTTACCGATGTATTGGAAAATTCAAGATGGCGTCTTATTCTCTCTTTAACACGGTAAGTGTGGGAAAAGATGTTATAAATAAAAAACCGGATAAAATACTGTTAAAAACTCGCTCAATATATGTTACCGTGACATAGGTTGACATATATCCGGCGGGTTTTTAATAGTATTTTGACTAGTTTTTTATTTATAACACCTTTTCCCAAACTTACCGTGTTAAAGAGGGAGTGAGGCGCCATCTTGAATTTTCCAATACATTGCCAATGTAACATTGGTAAACGCTGTATGTTTTTCGAGCTGAATAAACATGTTACATTGAATAAAAACACGAAAAAATATATCCAGTTTGGTAGAAAAGTAACTTATCTTGCCTTTGATAACATATTTGTTTTTTGACAACTTTTTCGAATCTATGTGTACAGTAATACAACCCCCCCCCAAAAAAAAAGTAGAATCTCACTTGCAGGGGAGTGGGCTTATTTAGTTGAGGGTGTTAATCTTTAAACTTACGAAACTTATAGTTGTAAAAGCCGGATGGTTATAAAATAGGGGCTTAATTTATTTTTACCATGCAGTACTAAAGTGGACCCCCATTTTAGAACCAGCCAACACGTGTTACTGTTTTCAGTTTCAATTATAAAAAAAAAAATTCCAGTCAGATTTCAATAATAGAACAAAGTTATATATATATATGGTGGATTTTTTTTTTTATTTCATTGACGGAAAGAAAAGTTCGGGTTAATTTAACAAAAAACAGAACAATTTAATAGTTGTTTCTTTTTTCTTAAGTAAAAAAAAAAAAAAAATGACCTACCTGCTAATTAACGAGGATCACGCAAAGTTTCCTTTTAATTTATTTGGTAAATCCTTTAATAGGTTTGGATGCACTGAGAAATATGGTGCCGTCCCCACTTTTTTTTTTTTTTTTTTTTTTTTCTCATTTAAAATTAATGGGAGGAAGGGGGGTATAAATGAAAAAGGACGAAAACAATGTCCACGGCGTTTGCACCCTTTTATGGCGGACTTAAAGTGAACGCGAGCTGGGACAGTGAACCATCCTCGTTTCACGCATCAAGGGGCAGGGAACCAAATCTCTTCAATGAGTGTAGAAGAACCTGTGGCTTTGCACCGCGATTTCACTTGCCCCTTGGATTGTAGTGAAATCTGACCTAATTCAGACCTCAGAGATCGTCCTTCCAGGTGTTACCCCCTCCTTCGGTAGATAAATTGGTTTGTTGTCATTCAATTGAGGCGTTCCCTCCCCACCGGGGAATGCCGACTTGTCGGATAACGTCAGATATTGAACTCGTTCAAAATGGCCCCTATTTGGAAATGAAGGAGGGGTCTTTTATAAACAGGCGATAGCTCTAACCTTTTAATGAGAGGGAGAAGTGAGGCGAGGAGGCGCTATTTGAACTTTATTGACTGGAGTAGTGGAGCTATTTTTCGTTTCGGTTCTTTATTTTGTATTGCCGCCTCTTACTGATGTTGAGTCAATGTAGTAAATTTGTAGATCAATCCTCAGACACACTCAAAAAAGAACTATGAGATTCTACTTTGTTTAGGCGATTACGTTTAAATACTATGAAAAACTTGACGGAAAGAAAAAAAAATTACTTTAGAATTTAGAGTGGGGGTCAGTTTTGTATATAAATTTAACATAAAAACGAACCTACATTTCCAGGCTATTCTAACGTTATAGGATTTTCGGGTTCGTATTACTGTACACATAGATTCGAAAAAGTTGTCAAAAAACAAATAAATGTTATCAAAAGCAAGATAAGTTACTTTTCTACCAAACTGGATATATTTTTCGTGTTTTTATTCAATGTAACATGTTTATTCAGCTCGAAAAACATACAGTGTTTACCGATGTATTGGAAAATTCAAGATGGCGTCTGATTCTCTCTTTAACACGGTAAGTGTGGGAAAAGATGTTATAAATAAAAAACCGGATAAAATACTGTTAAAAACTCGCTCAATATATGTTACCGTGACATAGGTTGACATATATTCGGCGGGTTTTTAATAGTATTTTGTATAGTTTTTTTTATTTATAACACCTTTTTCCATACTTACGGTGTTAGAGGGTGTGAGACGCCATCTTGAATTTTCGAATACATCGGTAAACACTGTATGTTTTTCGAGCTGAATAAATATGTTACATTGAATAAAAACACAAAAACAAATATCCAGTTTGGCAGAAAAGTAATTTATCTTGCCTTTGATCCTCTAAACAAGATAAAAATTAAAAAAATAGCATAAAAGGCCAGTAATTTTGGTTTAAGTTTTTGGTTATCCTGACGCTTCGCACTTCTTTATTTACATTGGAAGTGACGTCACACAAATCTTATAATACGGATGGCTGCAATTGTAAAAATGATTTGTTTTATTTTTCTTTCATTTTGAGCTCCTTTTTTCTCCCGTTTGTTTTTGTTTTCTACAATTAATAAACCAGTTTACAAGTAAAAAATAATTTGTTTTAGCGAATTTAATTTTTTTTTCTCCCATTTGTTATATTGGTATTTTAGCGGAGAATCTAACATTTCTTTTCATTTTGAGAATTTGTTTTAGTTTTTAATTACTAACACAGCGGAGAATTTAACTTTTTTTTTTCTCCTATTTCTTATTTTGAGCGGAGAATTTATTTTATTTTCATTTTGAGCTCTTTTTCCGATCCGGCGTTACCTTTTATAGGTACTGCCCTGTACTCCTGCACTTTACGACTCGAGCTATTTTTTAACGCTATTATTTAGAAACCTATTATTTAACATGGGGAAGGGAGGGTGTATTATAACTATTCTGTACTTTCACCTAACAATTCAATTAAAAAAAAGGGTAAATATGAAGAATTACTCCACCCTCAAATTCCTTTAAAATTACCATTCTTAAAGGTTTTCGGGGTCGCTGAAAATGAAAATAACGTTTAAAATTACGGCAAACGAGTAGTTTCCAAGATTGAATTTACTTGTAAGCTGGTTTATTAATTGTAGAAAACAAAAACAAACGGGAGAAAAAAAGGAGTTCAAAATGAAAGAAAAATAAAACAAATTATTTTTACAATTGTAGCCATCTTGTGTGACGTCACTTCCAATGTAAATAAAGAAGTGCGGAGCGTCAGGATAACCAAGTTTTTTGCTTTAAGGACGACAACTTACATCCTTGATATATTACATAGTAGTGTTGGGACGATTAATCGGAATTGGAATCGGGAATCTGAAAAATCGGAATATTTGAGGATATCGGAAACGGTATTGGAATCGGGAAAATTTGTACTGATTTTTTGGCGCCAAAACGATTCTTTTAATTGTCTTTTTTATTTGATTTTGTTTAAAGCAAAATCTTCCACTGATAAAATAATAAATATTTATTGGTTTTAAACCACTAGTGAAGCAAAAATTGATAGATCTTCCCTCACAAATATATTTTTACATTTAGGAAAATATTTGCACATTTAACATGTGTGTTTTTACAGTAACCAGAGAAAAATACAGCTATATAGTTATATTTATATTAGAAATTTATAAAGAATCGGAATCAGGAATTTAGTATAGAATCAGTAATTGTATCGGAATTGGGAAAAATATTGGAATCGTCCCATCACTATTACATAGCAGAGCAGATCTGTCAGTTTATGGATAATTCAGTAGAGGGTTCAGCTATTGTGTTTCATATTTCAAAGGCATTCAACAGAGTGTGGCATCCTGGTCTTCTACACAAACTTGAAGCTTAGGCTATTAGTGCTAAGATTCTTGACATTTTTAGGTTTTCTTTCTAATAGAAACTTACGAGTGACTCTGGATCGTGTTTCTTTATTCTCTTTCCTTATCAATGGTGATGTTCCTCAGGGCTCTGTTCAAGACCCAGCACTGTTTCTTCTCTATATATGATGATCTTCCTGGGAATATTATTCAGATTAACAGCGATCGATGCCTCCGTTCAGTCTGAAAAGACAATGGATACCTCTGTAAAAGTAGTTGCACATGTAACTATGAGGCAAGGGTTGCGCAATCTCCAACCACACTTCTCTTGAATTGACAGTGTTTGGGTCCAGTGGCAAGAAATGCTAGACAACTGGAAACAGTGTTGAGACAAGTTGAAAGCACATACAGCACCTGGAATTCTCAAATGGTCACCCATTTTAGTACTGACCAGGCTCAGCATTGCTTAACTTCGGTGATCTAATGGGAACTGGTGTGTGAATGTGATTATGTCGTATTGATCTCCCGACTAACCTTGATATTAGCATCTATGCTGATGCTACCATTCTCTCCTATTTTTAGTCCTGGAGATGACCTAAAACTATATCCGATGGTGAGGCCCACCTTACGGGCCTTCGGGAGTGTAGAGCCACCCTTTAATTGCCATTGCTCCCAGGTCCACTCTGATCCGGAGTGGTAGTACCTGTTAGGGTCCCAACTATGGGTTAAATAGAATCCGACTTAAAAAAACAAATATACTCCATTAAAAATCGTTCCTGAAAATAACTAGATTCGGCATTAAATAACCTAAAAAAGGTTGATATGCCGTAAAACAAAAACAACCAACCAACCATCTCCTATTTTTCTGGGATCACCTGAAATATGCTGTTGATCTGAAAGTTGACCTTGACCTGGGTTCACTTGTACATTGGGGTATGAAACAACTTGTTTTGTTTAATCGTGTTAAGACTCAGCTCGTATCTTTCAATCGTAGGTGTGTCTGTTTTCCTTGAGATTCTCATCTGCAATTAGAAATTGATTCTAAAACTTCTTGGCTGTTTTTTTACTCATCAAATTTTTCTTGAAGTTCATGCGTGAGATCTATTGCTGTTTTATGCCTCTCGTAAAGATGGTTTAATTGCTCCAAAACTTTCTCACATCTGAGGTTGTTCGTTATCTCTTCTGCTATCAGACCATGTTTAGAATACATATTTGGCCTCGCGTATATCTGCCCCATTTAAGAGTTCTTGATAAGGTGCAGAAACTGTAATATGAACTAGTAGGCTGCACAGCATTGCCCATTCAAAATATGCTTAAATATGATGTTTTAATTTATGTAGATTTCATATTTATTATAATAGAGCAAATTCTATATTGATTATTATATTGTACCCAATATATAATGATTTCAAAAGTTAAAATAATATATAACAAGAGGGGGGGCATTAAATACGCTTAAATATGATATTTTAATTTGTCCAGATTTTGTATATGTTATGATTTCAAAAGGAAAAAAAAAAGTATTTAGTGCCATTCTTTCTTCTTGTCTGACATGATGTTGCTAGTCTCAGTCTTTTCTATAAATACTATTATTGCATGTGTTCTTTATAATTGTTTGATCTATTCTCTGCTTCCTTTGTTCCAGCTCGTTTTACTTGTTAGTCTAGTGATCTTCATCAATTTGTTGTTTTGATACCTCATTGCAATACAGCTTTCTGCTCCAGTAGCTTCTTTCCAAGGACTTAAGACTTTTTTTTTTTTTTTTTTTTTACATAGGCATCACCACATTATCAAGGCCCAGAGGCTACTCAAGGATAAGGGTTAAAGAGTGTACAGTAGAAATGTGAAACTCTTCTTGCCAACTGTTTTCTTCCTACCTATAGCTTTGTCTTTTTCATGATTAAAGTAATAGGTATCTTATGATAATTATCTTTTGTTTTTGTTAGCTCCTTACATCAAGTGGCTTCATGCCTTGTTTTAGAGATTCCTATAAATTCGTAAGTGTACAAAAAAATGTAAGTAAAACAAAAAAAAAAGAGAAAAATATAAAAAAAAAGAGAAAATAAGTTTATCAGCAAAACAATGGAGAGGAAGTTGTTCACTAACATACACAAAAAGGAAGCTGACAGAGTGTTCATGAAGGTGTGGCATTAAACAGGAAAAAAGACCGGATATATATTTAGAGTTATTTGATGTGCAGTTTAAGTTTTTGCGATAATTAAAGACATTTGTGGATGGCCTTGGGTTTGTGACAGTTGACGAAAGTTGCAAATTGAACACAATAAAATGTAGGTTGTGACTTGGACAAGATCGAGAGATCTTTAAGACTAATTAACACATCAACGAATAACTGTTACCAAAGTTGAAATATCAACAAATAACTGTTACCAAAGTTGAAATATCAACGAATAACTGTTACCAAAGTTGAAATATCAACAAATAACTGTTACCAAAGTTGAAATATCAACAAATAACTGTTACCAAAGTTGAAATATCAACGAATAACTGTTACAAAAGTTGAAATATCAACAAATAACTGTTACCAAAGTTGAAATATCAACGAATAACGGTTACCAAATTTGAAATATCAACGAATAACTGTTACCAAAGTTGAAATATCAACGAATAACGGTTACCAAAGTTGAAATATCAACGAATAACTGTTACCAAAGTTGAAATATCAACGAATAACTGTTACCAAAGTTGAAATATCAACGAATAACTGTTACCAAAGTTGAAATATCGACGAATAACTGTTACCAAAGGCAATAAAAGTAAATTTTCTACTCATCTCTCTATTTTTTTTTTTAAAGTACGTTTAAGGATAAGGTTCAGGTAGGCATCTTGCAGTAGGTTGCCTGCACACCATTATGTGAAGTACTGCCTTGCCACCTACCTGCCAGGCGAGTTTATTCAGGAGTGCATCAACCCTAGTGATTAAAATGCACCACCACATATCAACCTGGAAGTTTCTAGGATTTAGCACAGTACAAACAGCGCCTAGCCTTCCCAAATGATCACCCATCTGGTACTGATCAGGCTCATCGTTGCTTAACTTCAGTGATCTAGCAGGAACCGGTGTGTCAACACAATTATGCCATATATTTTCATATATAAGAACTGATGAAGCAGTTTTACATACATTTTTTATACGTTGCTTTCATAGTTTTGTAAACCTGAAAAATTCAACATTGCTGCATTTGTCAAACCTCACTCGGGTATGCTTAACAACTTTAAACTTGAAAATTAAGCAAAAATACAGCTGACACTAATTGAACCGATTTGTATATGTTTATTAGCTATGTTTTTTCTTTAATTTTCGATTTATGGGTGATTATCAAAGCTTCACATCGCGTTAAGAAGCAGCACCATGTTAACTTCATCGTCACTGAACTGCATCTCTGCTTTAGCATCCATAAAAGAAGTCAATGGGAAAATGTTGTAGCAATCGTTAATAGTGGGAATTGGGTAAATTGGATTACTTAAGGGAATGATGACTCATTAAGAATTTGTTAACATTGGAATTGAAGATAACCATATTGTAGTTAGCTGGAAAGCAGGAAAATGGAACAGAGTTCCACAGGCGTGCAGTTCTAAGAAAGAAGCTTTGTTCATGGAATCTACGTTTAGGTTTAGGCACAGATAAAGAGTGGGGGAAATTATTGATAGTGGTTTCTGCTAGATGATTGTTTTTTTTGTGAAATTCAGGGGGGACCATAGATTGGAGCTCAGATGAGCACTTGCCATGAAAATAATGATAAAGCAGAGACATGCTCGCAACGTGTCTTCTGTGGGAAAGAGGTTGCAAGGAAGAGAAATGGGCATCCCCCACTAGGCTATGAAGTCTATTTTGAACTCTGTCAAGGCAGGATAAGTATTTTTAGCAGCTCCTGCGCAGATGTGACAACAGTACTCCATCCTTGGAAATACTTGGCTCTTATACAGGTAGAGAATTACATCAGCAGTAAGATATCTACTGGAGCGGAAGAACGATCCCACCATTTTTCCAGCAGCCTTGGCAACAGATTTGATGGTTCCTCTCTCTCTGACTGAAGGTGAGATCTGAGGAAGGTGTCCGTAGAGTTGTTCACTCATAGGATGATGCCTCCGTAGGATGTCAAGAGCAGCTCTTAGCTCTCTGGTGCACACAATGTCAACTTTCTTCTTCAATCTTTCGATAAAAGTCCAGGTGCTATTTCCAAATATGATCGTTGGCAAAACTCGGATATGAGTTTACATTTTGCTCAGTAGGATTGAGCCAACCCCAGCTACAAAGTGTTTTAGGTGATCCAACTTTGTGTCGCACACACTTCAGATGTCACCATTTGCTGTGGCAAATATGTGCTTGACATGCACGTTCAGGAAGGAATCTTGCTGCAGGTTGCCTGCACACCATTGTGTGAAGTACCGTCTTGCCACCTATCTGCCAGGCGAGTTTCTTCAGGAGTGCATCACCTCCAGTGAATTAAATGCGCCACCAGATACCAACCTGGAAGTTTCTATGATTTGGCATGGTACATACAGCGCCTAGCCTTCCCAAATGGTCACCCATCTGGTACTGATCAGGCTCATCATTGCTTAACTTCGGTGACCTGGTGAGAACAGGTGTGTCAACGTGATTGTGCTGTATATTTCCATATATAAGAACTGATGAAACAATTGTTTCAAACAAGTCGCATTTCATCTTGGACGTTTTAAATTGCCATGAAAATGATAAAGCAGAGACAGAGATATGACACAATCACATTGACACACCGGTTCTCACCAGATCACCAAAGTTAAGCAATGTTGAGCCTGGCCAGTACCAGATGGGTGACCATTTTGGAAGGCGAGGCGCTGTATGTAACATGAGATAAAATATCAGGTTGAGAAACTGACGCGGTCTATCCTTCTCTCGAGGGTAGATGGGACTCTCTTAAGCTATGGTAAGCACCCCATCTAGTGTTGGTGTCAGGATAAAAAATACCCTTGATAGCCCTGGCGAAGCATCAAGTATTCAGCTACTGACAAGATTTGAATTATGCTACAAACTCGTGTAGTGAGTTCAATCTCAGCTGCAACCATGTTGGACGGATGAGCTTTAAGTTCCAGATCGCTTTTTTGAGCTTGTCGATGCTTTGCCAATTCACACATTTAGTTCACTCTACACAATTTTGCCGAGATGGGTTGATTCAGCGATAGTTTTTAGACAAGTCAAAGTCAGGGAAGAAATATTTGCGTAGTTGGTTCAGGAGAATGTGTTCTGTTTTGCCTGGGTCAACAAAAGGCTGAATACAATGTATCCGTTCAATTGGGTTTCTGCTTGTTTATGCATGTCAAAAAAAAAAAAGAAAAAAAGTTGCACACCCATCAGCGTAATCTGCATCAGTAATTTTCTTTGTTGTTTCTTTCATGTACCAACGTTTCTATTTACTTGCTTCCCCACGAGGGCAGAGTTAGACACAAGGTCAATTTTTAATGTGGGGGAACATCCTGCTCCCCTAAAAAGAGGCACTCTAGATAGGAACCAAAATAAAAATTATCTCAGTCATGAAGGATTTCTCCTTCACTGACCGAGGATAGAAATAGTGAAGTGTAGCATCAGAACAGATACTACACTGTGGTACATGATCGGGACAAGATCAATGTTAACTAAGTAATTTTCTTTCAAAGGATGTAGTCAACATGGATTACACACAGATGGAAAAACACTAACAGTAACTAAAAAAAAAAAAAAAAAAAAAATAGATTCTCATCATCATATTTGGTTTTACATGCTGGCATGTGTTGGACAGCTTTTAAAAACTGACTTCCAAACTAACCTATCTCTGGCCAAGTTTTTATGTATCCCTTTTCTCAATTCCATCCTTATCACTTCTTCCCATGTTTTCTTTGGCCTTGCTACCTCAACTGTTCTACATCTACTAACCCAAGAACTCTGATCCATTGTTTCAACATGCGACCATACTATCAAAATCTCCTGTGCTACACACATCTCTCCCTGCACTTTCCATATTTAATCTTCCTCAGAGGTTATCATGTAAAAATCAGGTTTTAGTCGAGACAGGGTATAGCTAGATATATGCAAACAATTTTGAATTACCTTCTGTCGTTTGTTTAGTAGACTTTCTTTAGATGTCATTATATGATATGATTCCAGAGTGCAAAGGTTGCAACGGCCAGACTTATTTGGTGAGTGTTTACTAGCACTTCCTCATAATAGACCATTTCAATTTGTATTCAAGATTATTTATTTTAAATTCCTTTACCCATTTTACTAATGTTTTTTTTTTTTATTTACATTAGGTATTTCAAATGATGTTATATGCTTACTGAATCTCTCCTTCAATCAGTAGCATGTTGACCCAATATATGTTCTGGTTCTGTTATTATCGATGACTTCACATGAAATTCCTCCTGGCTTTGATGTCCAAAAATAAAATTTAAAAAAAAAAAAAAAAAAAAAAAAAAAACGCTCCCACCACTCTGCTGTCTAATTTCTTCCAACTGCAAAAACAGTGGGGTTACACCAAGTAACCAAAGCCCCTAAAATAAAAAAAATAAATAAATTAATGAGGTCCCGATTTTTAATCTTGCTAGATTCAGCCACTTTGAGGAGTTCTAGATGATGAAACGCGCGTTAGTATATAATTATATTTAAAAAAAATAAATAAATAAATAATATATATATATATATATATATATATATATCCAGGTTATGAATGTATTTGTACAATAAAAATACAGAGAATATCCACCAGGTTTATATAATAGTACTATAATAGTATAATAGAGCTATTTATATTAATATATATTCGTATAAACATGTACACGCTTTGTTACATTGGCATGACAATGTTTCAATCTGTAGTTATTAATAACCAAAATCTCCTTAGGTGAAAAGTGTCTTTTCATTTAAGTGTTCATATTGAAAATTCAGGATATCTTACGATTGGCGTGCAATAAGTAATGCCCCTGACCCTCTTCCAGTTGTTTGATCTAGCTGAAATTTTGCATGTGCAATGATTTATATCTCTACGGGTTATGTTGCAAATTACAGCTCTGAACTAATTGTGGTTTCTGTTTTACAGGTGTTTGAACTGACTGAGTAAGGTGTGAAATGGAGCCTGTTGAATGTCGAGCAGTGATCCGGTTTTTGTATTTGAAAGGACGCACACCACACGAGACTTTTGATGAAATAAAAGAAACTTATGGTGATAATGCCCCATCATATGACCTTGTAAAACGCTGGCATCATGAATTCAAACATGGCCAGAAGTCTGTGGAAACAGCTCCTAGACCTGGTCGCCCCCCACCCTTCTGCCATTAATGAGGCATCTGTCCGTCAAGTTGAGGCTGCTATTTTGGAAGATCATCGCATTACTATTCACCAAATAGCCCAAGATGTCAAGATTAGTACAGGGTCTGTGGAAACTATCATTCATGACCATTTGCATATGCATAAGGTGTCTACCAGATGGATTCCCAGGTTGCTCACACCATTCCAGAAGCGAGAATGCGTCGAGTGCTCAAGGATGAATTTGAAGATGTGCCAAGAAGAGGAGTCAAAGTTTTTCAAAAGACTGATTACACAGGATGAAACCTAGGTCCATCACTATGATCCAGAGACCAAAGCCCAGTCAATGCAGTGGAAGCACTTGGACTCACCACCTTCAAAGAAGGCAAGGGTGCAGCCCTCCGCTGGCAAGGTCATGCTCACAGTCTTCTGGGACCAGGACGGAGTAGTGATGACAGATTTCCTCGCAAAGAGTACCACAATTACAGGAGCCTATTATGCTTCACTTTTGAGAAAATTAAGGGAAGCTATCAAAATCAAGAGGCGGGGCAAGATCAGCAGGACAATGCTCCGGTCCACAACTCGCATGTCGCCAGATCAGAAGCACGGGGCGTGTGGTTATGAAATCCTCCCTACTCTAACCTTGCACCCTCTGACTTTCACCTCTTCTCAGCTATGAAGTTGTTTTTGAAAGGAAAGCGTTTCCCAGATGATGCAGCCTTGATTTCTGAAGTCACGTTGTGATTGGAGGACCAACCTGGGGTGTTCTACAAAAATGATCTCCAGAACTGCATCAAACGATGGGAGAAATGCATAACTCTGGGTGCTTCCTATGTAGAGAAAGACTAATAACTGTGCCAAGTTTCATTGCTCTACTGCTATGGGAAGTGGGTCAGGGGCATTACTTATTGCAAACCCCCTCGTAGTTATTAATGATTTCAGATCAAAACATCACTAAGTATACAACGCTTGTATGAGTCTGTATATTAATATTTATTCATACAAAGTCCCTTTTTTGTGAACTAGAAAACTCAAATTGCCAGAAATATATGCTCTAGTGTATTAACATAAACTAATTTCTGAAATCAAGAAAAATAAATCTTCAAACCTCATTTGGGCTAATATTTCTTAGTGCCACTGTTTCTAACGCACTCTGCAGCATGGCCGAGTGGTGATTTGGCCATGGGCATAGAGATACAGGGAGATGCCTTCCCATGATTCCCTTTCTAGAGCTCTCTCTCTTTCTGCACGGACCACCATGGAGTGAAGATTCATAATCCTTTCTCTCTGTAAACGAGGAGGGTGGGACACTCCCTCCCTCAATACTAGTTAGGCTAGTTAATTTAGTTTTGTAAATTGTAAACGTTTTTGTAATATATATTGTATCTATATTGTAAAATAGTTAAGATTTCTCATATATATTACAATTGTGACGCATGTCGTTTTTCTTGTGTCTCCATAAATGTCTTAAGTCGAAAAGTGGCCCTGACGACGAAGAAATGAAAATTCCAATCAGAATACCACCAGGGTGAAGAGGTCAAGACGTTTCCTGCGAGAAGGAGGAGCCACACAGCACATCCAACATCTCAGGTATGATTTTCTTGATACACAGACCCTAATGACTGACCATGTTTACGTCTTCCTGAGACTGCTTTTAAGTATAACACGTGAAGCCAGTGACCGGCTGATCGTGTTATAGATTTATCCAATCTTTTAGTAAAATATTTTCACCTTTTTTTTTTCAGAAGCTCACAGTATAAATACTGGAGTCCCTCAGGGGTCCATCCTGGGCCCAACTCTTTTCCTGATCTACATTAATGATCTTCCAAATCACATCCTTACATCATTCATAGATATTTTTGCTAACAACACTGCCATCTATGGTAGCACATCTAAGAAAGTAAACGACCAAGTTCTCTCTGATTCTCTCTCCTCTGATCTTGATCACGTTGTACAATGGGGAAAAGAGTGGCTGGTTACTTTTAATGCATCTAAAACCAAGCTTCTATCTTTACATTATCAACGTTCTGATCCCCATCTGGCATCAATTAAAATGAATGGCTCTCGTCTTGGGGAGGCCTCAAGTTTTGACAGGCTTCTGGGCTTGACCTTTACTCCTGATCTTAAATGGAATACGTACATCAAATCTGTTGCCAAGGCCGCTGGAAAAATGGTCGAATCCTATCGATCCAGTAGATATCTCACTGCTGATGCAATTCTCTATCTATATAAGAGCCAGATACGTCCAAGGATGGAATAATATTGCCACATATGGGCAGGAGCTGCTAGAAAAGACTTGTCCTGCCTTGATAGGGTTCAAAATAGACTTTGTGGCCTGGTGGGAGATGTCCTTTTCTCTTCGCTGCAACCTCTGTCTCACAGAAGAGATGTTGCGAGTTTGTCTCTGCTTTATCGTTATTTTCATGGAAAGTGTTCAACTGAGCTTCAATCTATGGTCCCCCCTCGCCAAACTTTCACAAGAAACACTAGACTAGCTGAAAACATTATCAATAATTTTCCCCACTCTTTATCTGTACCTAAACCTAAACATAGATTCCATGATCAAAGCTTCTTTCTTAGAACTGCACGCCTGTGGAATTGTCTTCCGTTTTCCTGCTTTCTATAATATGGTTGTCTTCAAGTCCAACGTGAACAAATTTCTAATGAGCCGTTCCACTTAAGTTAACAAATTTACTGAACTTCCATTACTATCGATTACTATATTGTCCTTTTGACTACTCTACACTCTTTAACCCTTATCCTTGAGTGGCCTATCGGCCTTGATAAGTGGTGACATTTATGTAAAAAAAAAACAAAAAAACATTCAATGTTTAAGAAATAATATACAATATATTAAAAAAGAAAAAAATATATAAAAGAAGAAAAACATAAGATGATTTACAATGTTTGTACATTTTTTTATCTTCAATTCAAGTTTTCAAAACATCAACTATGTTAAGTGAGGGAACACTAGTGTTAATTATGTCCATATGGGCTACCATACTAATGTGGTTAATGGATAAAAGGCCAGAACAGTTAACAGTCAAGAACTCATAATCAAAACACAAACGAAAAATGTTTTTTTTCATTTTTATTCACCCCAAACAAGGCATATTGTCACAGAGACGATGGGGGGGGGGGCAGGTTCGGGGTGCTAAGTGAAGAGTTGAACGGCAAGATATTTTTCTGCATTCTATTTAAATTTTTGCATGTCGGTACAGGGAGCCGGAACTGAATTCCTAAAGGCAAGTGCATATAATTTATTGATAAATACGGTAGAATTCCATTCTCTACCGACCTGTATACTTTCAACACATGGAAACTGTAAGATTTTTTAAAAAATTTTATTTTAGAATTTTAATTTTATTCCGATGTTTGTGTATTTGATTGACAAATGAAAAACATGGCAGCCGAGGTGATCATGGTTTGACTTCATGTTTGAAAAGATAGTAAAAACATCTTTTTAATAACTTACCCTACCACTAACCCTAATTCAGAGTAGAAAGGTCTACCCTCACCTCCCAAACAAAGCAAAAACCCTCATGAAACCATGCTTACTCGCCAAAGGTGAGCAAACATAAAGACACATAAACACTGAAATAAAAACTCTTACAGTTTCCACAGGTCAAAAGTACACAGGTCAGTAGATATTTTAATTTTACTGCTTTTCTTATAAATTATTTGCTTTTATTAATTGGATTCTTTTGGATTACTGTTCTCATCTGGAATGTTATTTGATGAGAACAGTAGTCCAAAGAATCCGAATAATATGAATAACCAATCGTCATCTAAAAAAATTCAGAAACAAAATTATTTGCTGTTTTTATTTTTGGTTAAAAGTTCTCGACTGTTAACTATTCTGGACTTTATGTAGTCTATGTGAAATTAGATAATGCTAATTACATAAAAGTCTTCGTTATCGGGCGATTAGCGTAGGAACTGCCTTGTGACAAACTATGGTTAGGTCCGGTTTATCTATTTTATGCCATGTGAACCCTTTGTAGGCTATTGAATGTTGAAACAACTCATTGTATACGGTTACTTGAAGACAAGTTGCTATTTTTATCCATTGCAGGCAGGGGCAGGGGGTTGCAGCAGTATAAGTGTGCAAACAGTCACAACAGATCGGGCAGGATTTGAATTCAGCACAGCTGATTCCATAGTGCATAACGGTATTCTCCCTCCTCGGCAAAATAATATGTATTTCAGTTTCAGTGATGCTTGCTAGGTTCAACATGCTAGATGCATAAATTTCCAAATGGATGCAATAAATTTCCTCTAAGTGATGTACCTCAATTCCCTTTGAAGAACAATAGATTATGATTAAAATTTGTTTGCAGTAGTAGGAGTAATAGTAAGAGTAGTGGTAGCAGTAGGAAGAGGTTCATAACATCCATTTTACCTGCTGGCATGCATTAGACAGCTAGGTAAAAATTGACTTCTAAACTGTCGCTGGCCAAGGTTTTTAACTATCCCTCTCTTCATTATCACTTCTTCCCATGCTTTTCCTTCGCCTTCTCTCTTTGCACTGAACCTGCTACCTCAACTGTTCTGCACATGCAAACCTCTCATCCATTCTTTTAATATGACGAAACCAACAAAGTTTCCTGTTCTACATGCATCTCCCTAATACTGTCTGAATGTAATCTTTCTTAGAGGTCATCAGATCCAAGCCTGTGTTTAAGGGTTGCATTACTTATCCATCGTATCATTCTCATACCATTTCGCTACCATGCAACGCATGTCTTCAACCCTCACTGACCAAGTTCCACTTCCATAGATCATCACATTTTGTATACAAAGTAGAGTAGAAAATGGATCTTTAGTTTAATTTCAGCAACCATGTAACTCTCTCTTCCCTTATTTAGTCGTCACATTACTGACAAAGAGGAAAAAATTGCTGTTCTCCAAGTCAGAATTTATTCCGTGTAACGACAAACTGAGATCTAATGATCTCGGAGAAAGATAACATTTGGACAGTATTAGGGAAATGCGTGTAGAGTAATAGCTGTTGTTGGTTTGGTCATATTAAAAGAATGTGAGTTTTTGGATTTGCGTGTTGATGTAACGGGTTCAGTTCAAAAAGAGAAGGCCAAGGAAACTTATTGTTGGTAAGTTTTTGACCTTGAAGTATTTTTTTACCTCTTTATATTAAGTGACTTCATGCGTTGTTTGGAGCAATTTCCATTAAAAAAAAAAAATGTGCTTTTCTTTGTCAAGAGATAAACCTTCTTTTACTGAGAATGAAATAGAAAAAAAAAAACAATTAAAAAGAAAAAAAAAGTTTAAATTTCCAATGGAAACTCATCCAACTAACCATTTCTGCATCTGAGGAATCACTACCTTAGCATCATTGAATCACCTAAGTAGAAGTAGTAGTAGTTTGCGCTCAACTCATATTAGAATACAAGGAGCTTCTCATGGAACACTGAATTTCTAAGGATCAGATTCAAATAATCCGAACATTGGAAGAGTCAAGATTTCCCTTTTGGTTGCTTCTTTACTATAATCTGGCATGAAAATTGAAAAAAATAATTTTTTTTTAAATAAAAATAAATTTTATTTCATTTAAAAGAAATTAAATTTTTTATTTTTTTTTATTTTATAAAAAAAATGAAAAAAAATTTTTTTTTCTAAAAAAAATTTTTTTTCATTTTTTTTTATTGAAAAAAAAAAAAATTTAAAAAAAAAAAAAAAAAAAAAAAAAAACTCAATTAAGGGTCATATCTGAACAGAGGGTTGCCAACAATGTGTCCGAGAAAGGTTGAACTTGAGAAAACGAACTTCTGAGAAAAGGAGATAAAACTGGAGAAAAAGAAAAACGGAAGTAAAATTAGAAAGAGTAAAGACTGAGCAAGAAACTCAGTTATATAAAAAGAAGCGTTTCAGGAAAATCGACTGATTTTGACGTGGCCAAACGATCGTCTTGTTTCACTCTTATCAGATAAATGTCGAGAGATATTTCTAAGATTTTGAAAAAAACTGCCTAAAGTTTAAAATTAAAAAAAAAAAAAAAAAAAAAAATCCAATTTTTGTAATGTCAAATTCTTTGTATATCAGTCCATTTTAGTAAATTTGTATTTTTACTGGTTTCATAAAATGTTATGGGTGTCCACCACATTTGTGCCATTTGTATAATTTGAACAATTATGTCCATCAAAAACTGACCCCCCCCCTCCCAAGATTAAAAATAAAAAAACGGGGGGGGGGAGTTTTCACATTTATTCTTATCTTAAAATGAATATTTTACCATTTGCTTTTACAGCGAAATTATTTTCCAAAAATATCCCGAATGAGTTTCCTGAAGCACCTTACATCCAAATAGCAGCCATGGTCTTGTGTCTAAAGACGCAGAGACAAAAATGGTCGATCCATAAAGTTGTTATGCAACGAGCAAAAAAAAAAAGTTAAAAAAATAAGATAAAATTTGGATTATTTTTTTGTTATTTTCAAAACATTTTTTTGGTTGTTATTTTCAAAACATTTTTTTGGTTGTTATTTTCAAAACATTTTTTTTGTTGTTATTTTCAAAACATTTTGGCTGATTTAACCACTGACCTTCTCCAGGTGTAACTTGTGAATTTTTGTGGTCTAATATGAGAACCTGTACAAAATTTTGAACCGAATCATCCATTTAATCCACGTGGAGTAGATTATTCTTGTTCTTTCAGCTATAACCGGGTAAAAGTGTTAAATAATTTTCATGTATTCTTAGTTATTATCACCTAGAGTATGAATTGAACCTGCATGTGGTGCAATGGATGAAGGTATTAATCAAATAAAAGTGTGAAATGATATTTTTAGTTTGAAATGTAGCGAAAATAACAACCAAGATGAGAATAGGAGTCTGAATGATTCAAGTTAGCAATCCTCATCTCCAAATTTATAAAAAAATTATATATAATTTTTAAAATTTAATATATATTATATATATATATATATACACACACACACACACATTACTATTGAAATTTGCAGTGATACAAAGAGTTTATGATTTTAGATTATCCATGACGAAAATTGGACTATTAAAAAAAAAAAAAAAAAAGTTTTTTAAATAAGACCTTTTATTTTCATGTCAGGGTTGTAGCAAAGAAGCACCCATTTTTATTTTCGAACATCGTAACTGATGCACCGGTTGAACTCAGTGGCCATCACATAATTTTTTTTTTTTTTTTTTTAACCTTTTTTTTAACAGACTTAATAATAAGAATAAGAAGATTAATAACGACAACAGCGGAACTAGGTTTATAGCCAGTATCAAGAGAAAGCTGAATTTTTGAAATATAAACCACCCGTTGAATCCATCATCTTGGAGGACATGCCCATACCTCCAATGCTAAAAGAGCTGTCCTCCGACATAAAGTAAGAGGCGGAGGGTACACGGTTCAGGGTAGTACTGCCACCGACGCTGGAGCTAAGGAGTATTGGAGTTGATGCTGACGTGACGAGTGTTGGCGATGACGGAGAGATCAACGGAGAGGAGGATGGGGATGCCGAAGACAGCGGGGACGTGGAGGAGGAAGGGATGAGGCGGAGTCGCCGGACATAGAGGATGATTGCCGTGACAACCACCAAGAAGCAGAGAAGGATCAGGTATTCATAGTAGAAGTTGTGGGTGTGTTTAGAAGTAGCCCACAAGCTGGAGTGGAAACTGTTGCCGTCATATGTTTGGTCAATTTCCCTAGAAGGAAGAAAAAAAGAGAAAAATTAATTTTTGGATCTTGCATTAATCAATTTCAATCTTAATTTAACTTATAAATTATCAGCTGACATAATATTGTAATCGAGTTAAAAAAAAAAAAAAAAAAAAAAATGTAACTCTGCAATTAGTGTCCCAAAATTCAAATATATAAATTTGAAGGAATCGCTTATTAAAATAGAGTTATCTCTCATGAACCATTGACAACGATCGCAAAAGCACCGATGTATGTACCTGTCATGGAACGAACATGTGTCATATTCCAAAAACCACATAAATTGATAACGTGTATTTTTTTTAAGAAAATCAATTTTAAGCGATTAGTGTGGCTGATCACACAAATTTGAATTATTTTTTAGTTATATGTCCTTGTTTTATCAGGATGGCAACACGAGACGGTATCTTTTTACTTACTCATAAATAATAATAAAAAAAATTACTAGATCAATTTACGTTATCTTTGGAATTTGCTATCAGATAACTTAAACTATCAAAATAAATTGCTTAATAATTATTTTATTCACATTGTTGTATAAAATATTACATTTGCTCCTATTTTATATTTTTAACAATGAACTAAATACATAATTTTGTTGTTAGATATTTTTTAAAAGAAAACTAAAAATTATATATAAAAAATAAATTTAACCGATTATCAGGAATAACAATATGAAATAAATCAAGATAGTTATCTCCCTTGAGTAAAAACATCAAGGGAGATAATTTATCTCAATATTTTTTTTATTTAAAAAATTGGATTGGAAATAAACTATTTTTATTTGTTTTGAAATGGAAAAGACATTTTTTTATTGGTTAGTCAATAAAAAACAAACATTTTCATTGGGGAGAAACTAAGAAATTCAATACTACATTTCATCGGCTGATGGAATGGATTACGAGTGGTTTAACAATTTTGAGGTTTGCCACTCAGACTTTGCGTTTGAGATAAAAAAAAAAGAAAAGAAAAAAAAGGTTAACTGTTTTAGAAAGCTAAATTGGTCTGAAAATGGGGGATCATTTAATTTATATGCAAAACTAATCCCACTCTCTAAATGGTTGGATTTATGAAGGACACCAATTGTAACGATTTATAACTTTGAAATAACCTTTTTCTCCGATAACATTTTATTTTTTGTTGTTTCATTTCGTAAAATCAATTTGGAAAAAAAAAAAAATAAATAATAATTGAGATAAGTTATCTCCCTTTAGTCATTTCTTTGGTTGAAATTCAATATTTCGATTTTCGATATTATAACGATAGGTACGTGCCACAGTGCCCCATTCTGGGGGGAGCTGATCTTCCTCCCACATTAAAAACGACCTTATGTCTTATTTGCTTTCGTTGGGGAAGCAAATAAATAAAGCACCAAACTTTGTCACTGTAAAGTAAAAACATCGAGAATATTAAAATTGATATTACTTTTGGAAAAGTGGCGCTATTTTACAATAGTTCACTGTGCAGAGGGAGACAACTCTCTTTTACTAAGAAATTCGTTCATTTTTCATCTCCTAATTTAGGACGCTCGATTCAACGATATTTTTTTATTAAATCAAAACATTAAAAAAGAAAGCTGTGACAATTTTTTTTTTAATTTAATAAGTTGATAACATTAATAATACAAAAATGTAGTCTGTAACGCGATTATTAAGAGAAAATCAACGACATTTTCATTAGATGAAAACACTTAAAAAAGAAGCTGCAGCATTTTTTTTTTTAAATTAAAAAGTAAATGTTATGGTAAGGTTTTTTTTTAAAGAGTCTTTTACCTTCAAAAATACAAAAAATGAAACTTTAATAAAACAAGGATGAAACTTTTAAAGCTGCGGCGACTTTTTTTTTTGTACTGTAACAAAGCTTATAATATTATTAACATCAACATCTAGTTTTTAATATTACAAAAAAATGAAAATGCAACGATAGTTGTAGAGGAATTGCAAACGCAGCTTATTGAGCATCCTAAATTATGAGATGAAAAAATCAACACACCTTTTAGTAAGAGAGTTGTCTTCTTCTGCACAGTGAACTATTCTAAAATAGCACCAACAAAAAGGCTGTTTTGACTTTTCAAAAAGTCTATCAGTATGATCTAAATCAGTATACCAGCCATTAAAGTAGCGAAAAGGGAGATAAGTTCTCTGTATTCGCAATCTTCAAGGTGTTCACATCTAGGGAAAAGGCAATTCCCCCTCCCCCCCGATTTTCCGTAAAAAAATTACTTTTAACTATAAATAATTTTCTACTCGATGAATTTCGTAATTTTTTTGGATATATTACTATTTTCGACATGACAATTAAGTGCGTACTGTTGTTCTGGCTAAAAAACAAAGATTTAAAAAATCAATCTGTCGACTATTTTTACAAGTTTCAAATTCCTGTGAGCTTACAAAAAAAAAAAAATTTACAACAATAAAATTCATTGCTTATTTTTATTGAGACTCAAATGAAAAATGGCAGTTCAAAATGAAAGAAAACTTATGGATCTTAAATTTATTGCTTAACAAAGAAAAATATTAACGTCATGTTAAATAAACTTCATTTTGACTTTCGATTGAGCAAAGTGTTGTATGTGTATACGAAGAAAAGTCTCTTCTGATTAATAGTTGCATAATTCCACTATAATTTTAAAACTCTACATAAAAACTAGTTTTTAGTTTGAAACAATTTTTTTTTCCAGAACAATTTTATTTTTAAGAAAATATGTTATAAACATATTTTTTTTAAGTTTTTACTTTGAAATTTTTTTTTTTTTTTTTTTTTTTTTACAGAATTTAATAATATATTTTAAAAATTAACATAAAAAATAGTCTTTACTTTGAAATGTCTTTTTTAAATATGTTCTAATATTTATTTTAATACATTTATTTTAGGATTAAATGAAACGTAGATTAAAAAAGTGTTTTATTACAAAGAAAAATGCATAAAAATATATGGGGAAAATAAGTAGAATTTTAATAAAAAAAAATAATTATCTTATTTAGAGTCGTCATTAATATGAAGGGAGATAATCTTTTCCGACATGCTGGTTTGACGCGAATGTCGTTTGGAGTGTAAATAGTAAATTTTATTTAAATAATTATAAAACTCTGTGGACCATCCGAATCTTGTCTTCAATGATCAGGTAATTCCATCTTTTAAAAATGGGATGACAGATGAATTATATATATATATATATATATATATACATATATATTAGGTTGGTGCAAAAATAATGTTATACATGTAAATAATGCCAAAATGTTTCGTAACACTCACCGCAAAGGTAAGTATCTTGACCGGTGAATAAGTGCCCCCAGTGTCCACTGGACGTCTTTGCCATCAATTTTCTGTGTGGAGTAGAAGTGACGGTAGTTTCGCGGAAATTGGAAGCCATGGTGGAGGACAACGGATAACCACGCGGCCTTGAAACACTGTAGCCTGAAAATAAAAAGCAACAAAGAAAGAAGAGAGTAAGGATTTTGAAGAGACATCATAAACGGTTAAAAGTCATGACTTTTGCTACGATCCAATTAAAAGTCATGACTTTTGCTACGATCCAATTAAAAGTCATGACTTTTGCTACGATCCAATTAAAAGTCATGACTTTTGATACGATCCAATTAAAAGTCATGACTTTTGATACGATCCAATTAAAAGTCATGACTTTTGATACGATCCAATTAAAAGTCATGACTTTTGATACGATCCAATTAAAAGTCATGACTTTTGCTACGATCCAATTAAAAGTCATGACTTTTGCTACGATCCAATTAAAAGTCATGACTTTTGCTACGATCCAATTAAAAGTCATGACTTTTGCTACGATCCAATTAAAAGTCATGACTTTTGCTACGATCCAATTAAAAGTCATGACTTTTGCTACGATCCAATTAAAAGTCATGACTTTTGATACGATCCAATTAAAACTCTGCTAATCATGCCGATGTTCAAGCATTATTACTTACCTGAGTCTACGCGCATCTGATTTGGGGTAATACTTTTTCGTAAACCATTCTTCTAACTTGGCCCATCTCGTAGCACAATGATCCTGAAAAACAATACATCACAATTAATCGACTAATTTGTTCAAACTTGTGTTCTCATCTTAAGGATTATTCTTGCATTAATGTTCGATTTAACCTCAACTTTCTTCAGGTGTCGAACTAAAGACTCTTTCTGTCACTCTGGAATCTGGATGGAATTTTGAACAGGATCCATTATTTAATAGATGGGATAACAGACGTTATTCTATCACTTATCACTGGGTAAAAGTCTTAAATAATTTGCGATTGTATTCTTGGAATTGAGAAGAGCATCACTCGGCCTCTGTACCATTAACGAAATGTTGCATCCCTCTGCCTGTTCTACAAGTATTTTAATGGTGAATGCTCCGATGAACTATAAGCCCTTGTACCCCCCCCCCGCTGCAACGTAAATACTTTTGACAAACAACAAAATCTTACCGCTACACGGTAGAAATCCCTAGATGTAAGAAATCCTTCTACCCTAAGTTTCTTTCCCAGAACTGCTAGACTTTGGAACTCCCTTCCAGGCTCCTGCTTTCCGAACTGTACTGACATGCAGAAGTTCAAGTGTAATGTGAACAGACATTTTGCTGTTCAACTCCTTACATGTTATCCCTGCAACTTATGTCCCCGATAGTAGCCCCCTACATCAAAGTGGCACTGTTTCCTGTTTAGGGTGAAAATGGAATTTAAAAAAAAAAAAAAAAAAAAAAAAAAAAAAAAAAAAAAAAAATTACCTAGTACTTTATCCGTTACACCACAGATCCTTGCAGACAATTCTCAAACAAATTTTCGAAGCCTTAGACCTATTTTCATTTTTTAATGTACAATCTTATTTATCACTATAGAACTACTTAAGACTTTGAAACAGTCATGGCCAACAGAACAAGAGCGTTTCAGTCAAAATTCTGTACGCATTCCTGAATTTGGCATGGTACGTATTTGGTTAAACATTAGTTTTACACGCTGGCGTATCTTGAACGGCTTTTAGAATGTTTTCCTTTGCCTCCCCTGCTAACGGATCCTATTACCTCAACTGGTCTATATCTGCTAACCCAAGCATTTTCATTCATTTTTTTTTTTTAATGTGACCAAATCAACAAAGTTTTCTGTTTCACACACATCTTCCTATGCTGCATCCGGCGGTGCACCCCATTTTGAGGATTTGGGGAAATGTGGAGTCCACTCTTAGTTACTATAGCTCCCAGGTCCATTCCGACCTGAAGAAGTGGAAGTACCTTTCTTTTTTTTTTTTTTAACACAGTGATCACCACTTATCAAGGCCCAGAAGCCACTCAGAAAGAAGCTTTGTTCATGGAATCCGCGTTTTGATTTAGGCACACATATAGAGTGGGGGAAATTTTTCACAGTGGATTCAGCTAGACGGGTGTTTTTCGTGAAAGATTGGCGAGGGGGGGAACCAGAGATTGGAGTTCAGATGAGCACCTGCCATGGAAATAACGATAAAACAAGGATAGGCTCGCAACGTCTCTTCTGTGGGAGAGAGGTTGCAGGGTAGAGAAAAGGGCATCCCCACTAAGCCACGAAGTCTATTTTGTACTCTGTCAAGGCAGGATAGGCTGTTTTTAGCAGCTCCTGCACAGATATGGCAACAGTATTCCATCCTTGGACGTACTTGGCTTTTATATAGATAGAGAATTGCATCAGTAGTGAGATATCTTCTGGAGCGGTAGAAGGATCCCACCATCTTTCCAGCGACCTTGGCAACCGACTTGATGTACGTGTTCCATTTCAGATCAGGAGAAAAGGTAAAACCCAGAAGCTTGTCAAAACACGGGGCCTCACCCAGACGAGAGCCATCCATCACAATTGATGCCAGATGGGGATCAGAGCGTTGATGATGTGAGGATAGGAGTTTGCTATTAGGATTATATCTATTGGTTCAATGGAATCTATCATTTAGAAACTGTTTATTTAAAAACTACAGCACAATTACAGTGACATACCAGTTCTTGTTAGATCACCAAAGTTAAGCAATGTTGAGCCTGAAGAATACTAGATGAGTGACCATTTGGGAATACCAAGCGCTGTATGTAGAAGGACATCAACATTTCCAGCAGCTCCTGGTCTCCAGCTTTCTGGACCCTGTCCTGTTGCTGGATCAGGCTGGTTGGGATGAGAGAATGGCTCTGGCCAAACCAGCTCCACTTTAAACAAACTCTCAGCATGTGTCATTCATCATCACTTGGATGACCAAATGGTTGCGATGAACAAATAATTAGTAAAATGTGTTGGCCAACAAATGAAAGCATTTTTTTTATGTTTTACTATCTTCGGTTAAACCAGATTGTGCAGTTGACATGAGCATTATGATGATAGTTTTCTCAACCTTACTACTTCCGTGCTGCCTTATGACAAATTGGAAGCAGATATTTTGTGATACCATCATTAGAAGAGGGCGAATGTTTCCCTCTATTTGGTATGGCTTTTCAACAGAAAATTTCCTAAATGTATTGCCTTCAACATGGCTGAAGAACTCCATTTACCCACTATGTAACAGAACTACTGACGCATATTTAACAGCGGCAGTCACACGACACGTATGCAAAGGACCTTGTCGGAGGAAGAGAAAGAAAAGAAAAACAAAAGGACACACACAGGCAGCTAGCGACTGAAAAACGTGTGCGGAAACAGAGAGGAACCATGTGGATGACAAGAGAATTCGGAACCACATGTACAAGATGCAATCCGAACTTTGAACAAAAAGTTAGTCAGACCACCATGTGCCATTGGATAAGCTGCAGAGATAGCAGCGGAAAGTAAAAGAAAGATTAAAAAAAATCCACGTGGCAGGACAACGAGAAAAAAGCATGCCGACATGAGATGGACTTTTAAAGCACAGGTTTGATACAGCAGAATTCTGTCAGCTACATGGCAAACTAAGACACTTTTAAAATAAGATGCAATGCATTGTTGGAAAGTACTGTTAATAAATGCCTTTTATTTCAATTAACAAAATAAAAGCGAGACAAATTTCTTTTTTGGTTCCTTTGCGACTGTCTCTACATGCAACGTGTGGATCCAAGTGTTACAATGTAACGACACTGTTAAATTTAACGACCACATGACACCTGTAACTGTGCAAGGCAGCAGCGTTCATCTCCTTGACATATCATACATACTTGTGTATCTGAATACATTTGAAATTTTTACCGAATCCAAATCATGTAATAGATTTTGATCAAAATTGGAATAAGGATTCTAAACATAAGATTTAGTAGCATGCATATCTTGACTTTCGTAGGGGGGGGGGCATAAAAGTGGTGAAAAACTCTTCTATGCAGGGAATTGGGACTAGTATTATTCTAGTACATACATAAATACATTTGAAAATGAAAATAAGTGTTTGTATAATTTGATTTATTTTTTTTTTTTTTATTTTTTTTTTTACAAAAGAGTCACTACTTATCAAAGTCCAGAAGCCACTTGAGGATAAGGGTTAAAGAGTGTACAATAGTCAATGGGACAATATCGTAGTAATTGTAAGTAGTGGCAATTTGGTAAATTGGATTACTTAAGGGGATGGTTCATCAAGAACTTGTTTACATTGGACTTGAAGACGACCATATTGTAGTCAGTTGGAAAGTAGGAAAATGGAACAGAGTTCCACAGATGTGCAGTTCTAAGAAAGAAGCTTTGTTTATGGAATCTACGTTTTGGTTTAGGCACAGATAAAAAGTGGGGGAAATTATTGCCGTGCATTAATGATAGAATGATTCTAATATCACCTCCTTCCCTGATTCCAATACAATTACCGTGTCTGTTCTAAATTACTGATTCCGATTCTTTTTAAATTTCTAAATATTTAAGTCTAAGAGTTTTTTTTTTTTTAAATTTCCAGATGACCGCAAAAACCTGTGGAATGTGTGCGCATAATTTCGTAAAAGTAAAATGACGTAGGGAGAGGAAGGCGTACATTACACGAGTAGATATTTCTAAATATTTTTTTCTCAAATGTAATTCACTGAAAATAGTGTGACAACTTAAGACTTATTTCTCTTTTAAAAACATAGCCGATTTGCAGTAATTCAATGTTATTGGAGTTTTTCATGAAAACAATTGAACAAAGCTTTTTAGTCACAGAAGCAGTCAACAATTTATTTTCACAATTTAAATGCTGCAAAGAGAAAAGAAAAAAAAAAAACAGTAAAATATTCTTGGTGCTTATTCAGAATTCTCCCCCCATGTTAAAAAAAAGTCTGTGTGATGTACACACTAGTGTGATTCTCCAGCTGATTTTGACATATAAGCTTGGCCCACAACAACTAAGTTGTTCGGACATCTACACATGTTTGTAGTGGTGAAGGCTTTGTTAAGAACCAACCACACTTTTTTGTATGACTTAATCTCAACATTTATGCACGATAGGTGTATTGGGTAAATGCTAAAAGTACGGAATGAAAAGATAAACAGTGCGATCGGTATTATGAAGTTAATGTAAGGAAAGTTCATGGTCTCTTTGGGGTGCGTAACAGTAGATATTTTAAAGAGAGTGAAATCACTAACAACCTTCTCCAAGTATGACTGTTTTGAGAGAGTGAGTCTTCTCAGAAATATTATAGGAATTTACGATATTAAAATCAACGAATAATATCCACAAAACATGCAGCAGATATTGGCAGATAATGTAAGCATATTGAATTTATATGTGGCATTTGTGTATGTATTGCTATGGGTTATTTTCTTAGAATGGAAAAATCGTCTCTACTTTATTAATCATACAGATACAAAAGATACAGATAAGAAAACCTAATTTTATGAGCATCAAAGGAGTGAATGTCTCACTTGCTATTTTGAAAAGGATCACAAAAAAAGGGCGATAATATATCTGTGTTAATGCCCATGAATTCCGATTAATCACTTCAAAATGATTTTATTTATAAAAATAAAACTGCTAGATCGATTTGTGTTTTTTTTTTAAGAATATGATATTTTCGTTTAGTGTATTATGTATTATACATCAAAAAGATTTTTTTTTCTGCATTTTTATTTTTTTTTTTAATATAGGGGAAGTTCTGGACAAGAACAGAATTTTTTAGAGTCTGATATGTTCGGATTTTTCTGATTCCGATTAATCATCCCAATGCTGATATATAAGTTATTGCAGTTTGAAATTATGATTTTGCTTTTATTTTAAATTCAAACCATTTGATAATTGCTTTAAAGAATGACTTGCAAATAAAACTTACGTTAGACATTTTATCAAACTTCATGGCATCGTAATGTCCTCCCGTTCGATAGACATCCTCCATGGAATACCAGAACTCAGAAAAGCCGTAAAATTCACTGTTGTTGAAATTGATGTTTGCTTGGTAGATACCATTCATCGAACATGGTGGTTTCTGACAGGGGACAGTCAGGTTGAGCAGGGGTAGGAGACTCCTCTTGCATTGGTTGTAGTCTCCCAGCCCTACGAAATAGGTTTCATGGTGGACTCGATCGGCGGATTTGTGGTGCAGCCCCAGTGGGAGGCACGGATCGGGAATTGGGCTCAACTTGTGATATCCTTGAGAACTGTAAAATTAGATGAGAGAGGGGGGGCAATGAGACTATTATGCATCTCCAAATTGAACAAACAAACAAAAGTAATATCAAACACTAGCAGGGTTATCCGGCATAGCTCAGGGCAAAAAATGTAATGCAACTTCTATCCTTTTCTCTTTCCCCCTCCTCAGTTTTTCTCATCCCCATCCCATTCCTCTCTTGGGACATACACACACATAACTTTAATCAGCATAAAGGGAAATAATTCTGTGACAAAAAAAAATTACTTCCCTTTACATGATAACTAGCGGGAGCAGGGATACCCGGCGTTGCCCGGGTGTTTGTAGTTTGTAGGTGTGTGTGTTTTTGGGTAAATGAAAAGAAAAATCGTTGGCCGGGTGTCCTGGGTGTTTGCTTTAAAAAAAAAAAAAAAAACAAACAAAAAAAAGCGAAGCCTTGACGCGCAGTTGGAAAATAATAAAGTGTGAAAAAAAAAGTGCAACGTTTAATGGCAGGTGCCCGTTTTTGACGAGTTAATGACGTCAACTTTGAGTGCGGGACAGTGTTTTATTTACCGCGAGTCTGTTCGCTCCTTTTTTTTTTTTTTATACTGTTACAAATATGTGGAAAAAATATATAATTTGAGACAATAATTACTTTTAATATTATAAAAAAAAAAAAAAAAAAAAAAAGGTCGAGAGAGAAAATTCTGTTTTATCGCACTTTATATTGTCGTCTGCTCTCAGTGAATTTGTAAACATCCGGAAAAAGAAAAAGAGAGAGAGAGAGAGAACATACAAAAATACAGCGAGGGGACACCTATAAACTGTAAAGAAAGAGAGAGGGGGAGAGAGAGGATATGAAACTAGAGAGAGGGAAAGCCGCAGGCATCCGCCTCGCGTATTATTGAGCGAGTGACGCGAGAGAGATGCAGGTACATACAGTGAGAGAGGGGACGCCAAAGAGAGAGAGAGAAAGGTATACCATTAGAGAGAGGGAAAGGAGCGGCACAGGGTGGCGAGTCACTGACGACATAGCAGCCGAGGAGGAAGGTTAGGGAAGCGACAGTGTTGGCGATGGTGACAGCGTTTGTAGTGCTGATGGTGACGAAGAAATGAACGATATATTTTGATGACAGAGAAAACGAAAAAAAGGCGATAATGAGAAATGACGATGTATCCCATGGACGAAGGAATGAAATTGTTTCAAAAGAAAGGAATGCGACAGAAATATTTAAAACCCGACGCTGAGTGAGTCGATTGTTTATTTTTCTCTCTCTATATCTCTCTCTCATATATGAAAACAATAACAAAAACAAAAACACAAAAAGGCTGTCCTTCCATTTTGGAGTTAAAAGCAGACGACAGGGTGTGAACTGTTTATTTCTTTTGTGCGGAAATTCTCTCTCAAATCTATTTCAAGTTTGTTTGTTCATCCAGTTACACATTCTCTTTTACTTTCGTTACAATATATTTTTATATATGTAAATAAAATTGTGTTAATTTTTCCATTGGCCTTGGTATTGTTACTTGGATGTGTTTTTCCTGTCTTGTGTTTATAAATGTCTTTCGAGAAAATGGATATATCCCTCCCGTATCTAAAAACCCTGGAAAACTAATTTCTTTTAAATAATTTTTTATATTTTGTGTTACGACTTTTACCCCTAGACATTCCGGGTCGTAACAATACAAAAAGGCTTAATGCACATGCGGTGATCGAAAATTGTTGAATATTTATCTCTTCAAAGTCAGACAAATTAAATAGACAGGCGACCCCGGTTGTTAACTCGTAGATATTATCATTTATGCGTGATATAAAAAGTTTTAAGTTGTGAGGCAACCGGTTTCTTGGACATACATGAAAACGCACACACACACACAAACATTTTCGCTTTTATATTTATAGACTAGCAGAGGGTACCTGGCGTGGCCCGGGTGTTTGTAGGTGTGTATGTTGGGGGGGGGGGTGATAAAAAAAAAACCTGTGTTAGAAAAAACGTTGGCCGGGTGTTTGGAGGTGTAAAAGAAAAAAAAAAGTTTTAGCAGCAAAGAAGGCTTGAACTCCGAACCTTTGACGTGGAGATGGAAACGAAATGGAAAAAAACCCTGGGACCTAGCCATCTCGGCCACGAGAGAAAAGGAATGAAAAACCTCTTAATTTAACGTTTATAAAATGAAATTAACAGGTGCGAGAAACTTAAGTCGCGTGATGTTTGATCTTGAAACATGTGACGCGGCTGCAAGCCAGTTTTTGCTTGTTTTATACTGAAAAGCGAAAGATACAGGGACGCTCTAAAAATCTGGAAAAAATAGCGCGTGAAAGTCTGGCAAATTAAATAGACAGGCGACCCCCATTGTTATCTCATATATATTATCATTTAGACATGATATAAAAAGTTTTAAGAAGGAATGAGCCGACCGAGCAGTCCAGCGAAAAAAGCCTTTTACAGACATACACAAAAAGCGAACACACATACATACATACATACATACACACATACATACACACATTTTCACTTTTATATTTATAGATAATAAAAGAAGTGTGTACATCTCGATAACATTAAATGAGATGACCAGTTGACCCCCAGATAGTACAATACAATAAAATATACGGTGAGAAGGAATAGCAAAGTAGGTGATTCTTTCAATGTTTGTCTAGTCTGGCTTTGCAGGTATTGAGGGACTCTGAAGATACCACTTCTCCCGGAAGCTCGTTCCACATGTTCACCACATGTTGATAATGAATCTACTTTAAAATTTTAGATATTATACATCCAAGGTTATGCCAATTAAAGAAAAAGAAAATACCAACTTTGTGGGGTTTTGCTGTGTATTTTTCAAGTTTTAGCTGGACATGCAGATATTTGCCCTTTATACAACAGATTAGCAAAATCACCATCATGAACCTGCATTTGAATGCATTCACTTCACAGGCTGCTATCATTTGCTTGTTGTCCGAATTTGATGTTTGCTTTAAACACTGACCTTAATTTCAATCATGTGATCTCGGTCAGTGTGTTGTAACAAGGTGTTTTCGCTTCCAAAGTAAAATTGAGTTTTAAAGCAAACAACAATATTTTATTTTGTCTCGTTACAATGATACTTGGTTTCTATACCAAACAACAGGCTGAATGGACATCTATTTCAACTGAACACAAAGAGGCCATCAGCTTCGGGTGCAGAGGCTGACATCTCAGACAAACAAAAACCTTAACCAACAACCCCTCTACCCGTTTTGATAAAATATACATTGTTGCAATATTTTTAATACATAATTGGGTATTCTCCCTCAAAGTTGGGAGATTCTATTTATAAACGCTGCTGATAGGAACTGACAAATCAAATTAATTCACGTTTTGCTTTCAGCCAATCAGAAACCAGAATTGCTCCATAAAAATTAACTCTTTTTTAGCATTCCAGCACATAATTTTTTTGTGTCAACACAAGAAGGATTTTTTGCTCTTTGGCTGCAAAATTATAAAGTCTAGAACCTGCACAGAACAGTGACCCACTGAGAATTCGTCATCTCTAGGACTTGTATAGAATAACTACCCATCAGAAATGCTTCTGAAATTAAACATGGCTTCCAATTCAAGATACATAGATATCAATTGGATCACACCAAGATATATATTTGTGAACCCATGCTTGTTGCCTCAAGAGTCGAAGTGAGATACGATAATATGGTGAGAAAAGAAAATGAAAGCGAAGACAACTACGACATACGGCAATTGTTGTTGAGGGGAGACACTTGGTCTTTTTTTGATCTGATCATCACCATCAGGTGAACACCTCATCTGGCAGTCGACGTCAGTGTTTATTGAACATATAGAGCCTCCAGCCGAGCTCCTTGCCAATGATGCCACTGCGTTCTGCAAATAAGATACTGCATGGATGAAGTGGGCATCAGGTTCAAAACAAAAACAAGCTACACCTGCTGATTAAATAAAGTGTTCCATTCAAAATTATGTACGAATTCTAGAGTTCGACAAGACGTATCTGAAGGTGGTCAAAGGTTAAACTGGCAAAACTGTTGTGAAAATAACATTCAAAATAAGAACAGTAGTCGGAATAATAAAAATAATACAAACTATCAATATTTATCTGTAAAAATTTCCAAAACACAAATAGGAATCGTTGGGTTTTCGAATTTCTGAGATGCGTATAAATTTGGATTATTCAGACTGTTGTTCTCATCTTGAATGTTATTCTCCCAACGTTTCGGCTGAGGTATGCTTCGATCATCATCAAGTGTATCTGATTTGAAATGTTTCTGCTAAACTCAGGAATTTGTATGCAATTTTAAACAGAACTCTTAATTTAAGTGACAGGGATAGCATGCTCTTGTTCAGTCAGCTATGACTGGATAGAAGTTTTAAGCTATTTGTAATTGTATTTTTGGTATCGCCTACACTGAAGATTGAACCTTCAACTCTCAACGTCACTTAAAACCAAATTTTATTTAGTACTTTATCCATTACATCACAGGTCCTGCAAAATTTTGTAAAGCTTCAAAATTCGACAAGATACACATGAAGAAGGTTGAAGGTTACATTGGCCAAAATGTTATTAGAATAACACTCAAGATGAGAACAGTAGTTGGAATAATCCAAATAATACAGAAATTGTTATGTTGAATTGTTTTTGCGACATAAGTTTCTTTACGAATTTAGCCATTACTTCTCTTTCCGCTTACCTGTTAGCATAGAGTTGTAGCAGCATTTGTTCGTATCTTTCTCGAGCTGAATTGGCACCAAAACCAAGAAATGTGGAGACATACAGTTGATAATTGTGGTCAAGGTCGGTGCTTTTACAGCCAAGGTTGAATTCTGCCATGAGATTTTTTGCAGGACCTTCCTGAAATCAAGAAATAAATTAATTACTTAAAAAATAAAAATAAATTCAAGAAATACGACCAAGCTAGATGACCTACCTGTCTATGGCAGGGGAGAGTTTAAATCTAATCGAGGAGGGATGATTTCTTCTTTCTTATAGCTCCTTTCTCACAGAAAAGATGCTGCTACTCTTTCTTTTTTTTTTTTTTCTTTTTTTACATGGGGAGGGGGGTCACCACTTATCAAGGCCCGAAGGCCACTCAGGGATAAGGGTTATTGCATGTACAGTAATCAATGGGATAGTATTGTAGTAATCATTAGTATTGGGGGTTTTGATAGAGTGTCTTAAGGGGGCGGTTTGTCAGGAGTTTGTTTATGTTGGACTTGAAGATGTCCTAGTTGTAGTCAGGTGGGAAACAGGCAAGCGGCAGAGAGTTCCACTGGCGTGCAGTTCTAAGAAAGAAGCTTTGCTCATGGAATCTACGTTTGGATTTAGGCACAGATAAAGAGTGGGGAAAATTATTGACAGTAGTTTCAGGCAGACGGGTGTTTCTTGTGAAAGATTGGCGAGAGGGGATGAGGGATTGGAGCTCAGACGAGCACCTGCCATGGAAATAATAATAAAACAAAGACAGGCTCGCAACGTCTCTTCTGTGGGAGAGAGGTTGCAGGGAAGAGAAAAGGGCACCCCCCACTAAATCACAAAGTCTATTTTGTACTCTGTCAAGGCAGGATAGGCTGTTTTTAGCAGCTCCTGTCCAGATGTGGCAGCAGTACTCCATTCTTGGACGTACTTGGCTTTTATATAGATAGAGAATTGCACTAGTAGTGAGATATCTTCTGGAGCGGTAGAAGGATCACACCATTTTCCCAGCGTCCCTGGCAACAGATTTGATGTACGTGTTCCATTTCAGATCAGGAGTAAAGGTCAAACCCAGAAGCTTGTCAAAACATGGAGCCTCCCCAAGACGAGAGCTATGTATCTTTCTCTGCTCTATTGTTATTGTCAAGATAGGTGTTTGACTGAGCTTTAGTCTATAGTCCCCCTCCCTTGCAAAACACCTGCAAAACGTGCTGCACATGTTTTGCAGGTGCAAGTCTATTGCAGATGTTTTGCAGGTGCAAGTCTATTGCAGATGTTTTGCAGGTGCAAGTCTATTGCAGATGTTTTGTAGGTGCAAGTCTATTGCAGATGTTTCAATGAAAGATGCTTGGCCAGAAGAAGAGAGGGGGGGGGGAATGTAGAGGGATGAAGATATCTCTGACGAGCAAGAGATAATCTTTGTTTGGAAAATAAGTACCTCGGCAAATAATATTTGGAGGTAAACCCTAGGAATGCAGATAGTCTTAGATGTTATCTTCACCAACAAAGAGATAGAACCAGCCAAGAGTGAAGAGATACGCAGAAAATAGGAGAGGCGGTCATAATGTTCCTTCTTGTACATATATGAACATGCACTTCTGTATTAACTGCACCAGCAGTGAACGTCTCATCCGTGATGTTAGTTGTTACTTGATCCAGTCGGCGTCACAACAAAATAATTCTTCCTACAAAACAAATGCCACAAGCTTATTTCATAAACAAATAATTTTTTTCTTTCTTAGAGGTTATGAGTCGTACTCATTTTCCCAAGGTTGAATGGCAGGTTTGCAGAATGAGATGTTTGCCTGACAATGTCGAAGCACATAAGTCCACTTATGTGACACCATGTACCCCATCGACAAGTCACTGACCTCAATGTTGTGTGCTGTAGATTTCTTCATCTTCTGTTCTTATTATTATGTTTTATTATTATTCAGTTCTTATTATGACCTTATCAGCATTGTTTCACACACTGGTGGTCATCGATGGGGGGGGGGCATTTTTTTTTTTTTTTTTTTACACGGTGGTTACCACTTATCACGGCCCGGAAGCCACTCAGGGATAAGGGTTATTGCAAGTACATTACGTTAGTGTGGAGATTTGATGAAGTGTTTACTTAAGGGGGTGGTCCATTAAGAATTTGTTAACGGACTTGAAGACATTCAAGTTGTAGTCAGGTGGGAAGCAGGCAGACGGAACAGAGTTCCACAGGCGTGCAGTTCTAAGAAAGAAGCTTTGTTCATGGAATCCACGTTTTGATTTAGGCACAGATAAAGAGTGGGGGAAAAAAAAAAAAAAAAACATTTTGATGCTTCACACATATTTGCTAGTTGAACTCTCGGTTTGTGTATCACCATTAATCCTTGATACATTAAGGCTCACATCTATATTTACTGTCACAACCATTTTAATCAGTTAGTTGATCAATTCATCGCAGTCTCTCAAAGCTCTCCTGACCTGGCCCAAGCCATGATCTGTCTTCCACTGTGTCCTGATTCTCAACTCATGACTTTCATAAAAACTCATTGATTGTTGTCCATCAATCGTTTGTATTGTCGGTGGACTCACAGCCACTTCCCAGTCATAAAACTCATTGTCAATCCTAAAGTATCCACAAACCAATTCTAAATATATCTCCAGTCCATTGTTACTGTCACACTGATCAGAAATCGCATTTCAAGTTTCTTTTCTCTACTTTACTGTCTATTGTCAAATCATATTTTTTTATTTCTTTTGTTACTCGATAACCTACTTCCTAGCATTTGAGGTCGACTATAGTCTAACACTTATAATAGTGCTTTGGCTGAGAACTTCTAATTGCCTGGCAGTTTTCAGGAAAACCAACTGACCAGTTCAAATATTCAGCTCCAGCTCCCACTCTTATTCCTTCTTTGACCACCTCCCTTTCCTATCTCTTGGAACCTCCTCACCTCTGACTGATTCATTGAGCCTTTGCTAGTGGTTACTATTTCAAACACACATAGACAGACCAGAAGATAACATCCAAATGGTCACTATTCATAGGAGTTTATCCATCTAAGAAAATTACTTTTCCCAGCATGACTTTCCCTTTCAATGAGGCACTTACTTTTTCAAACAAAACAAAAAAAAATGTCTCCTGGGTGGTTGCACTCCAGTTAGATAAACTTTCAGTTCTCCGTGCCCGCCTTCTCTTGTCCTTTGGCCAAGTCTTCCATTCGTATGGACCAGTAAAACATGCTGAGCAATGCATGTTTATAACTAAAACTAAATGAAACTTCCATGATTTTGTTTGGTTTAGTTGTTTTGTTTTGTGGTATATCAACTCTTTTCAGGTTATTTAATAGGTACTATCACTCTGAGTCAGAGTGGACTTGGGAGCAATGGCAATTAAGGGGTGGCTCCACACTCCCTAAAGCCCACAAGCTGGGGTCTCACGATCGGATATAGTTTAAAGTCATATCCAGGACCGAAACTTCCATGAACAAAATTTCTTTCCAAAACTTCTGTTGAATATAAAACCACAAAACAACTGAATACATGATCATTTTGAAGTCCAATCTTGTTGAACCATCCATCTAAACAATCAAATTCTGACTATTTCATCCATCATTCTCAATCCTCTCAAAATATTATTCATCACTAACTGGCAATTTCATTAACCCTTATCCTCGAGTAACTTTTGGACCTCGATAAGTGATAAAATTTTTTTTTCAAAATTACATTCTTTTCTTGTTGTAGAACATAGTTAAAAAGCTGTTGATTTTTATGTTTCTGAATTTTTTAGATGAGGTTTGATTATGTATATTATTTGGAGTTTCACCCACACTGAGGATTGAACCTTCGACATACAAGAGAATAACCTAAAACTGAATTTTATTATCGCAGTTAGTTTGGATAATCTTATTAGATTTAACAGTGCAAGGAATTTTTAACCAGAATTTGATGAAATTCTAAGCAATAGTTTTGAAACCTATACATGTTTATACCATATAGAAATATATTGCTAGCTGGAAAGTTTCTTCGGAAAAGTATTTTCAAACACAATCATGTTTACAATTTTTGCTTTGAAAGAAAACTTGAAGATAACATTTCCAATATCAAGTAAAAAAAGAACTACTTATTTGAAATCTTGAAAATACTGACAAGAATAATTGTTTAAATTTAAACTTTTTTTTTTTTCAATATATTCAAGATTTCATTTTTGGTTTTTGAAAGGCAGAAATTAATTTATAAAAATTTTCTTTTCTTTTTTACATTCTAATAGATTTCAGTTATTTTATGGACCGCACCAATAACTGCCTTTCGTGACCTCAGATAAAGTCAAAGGAAAATTTCAATGGTGTCTTTAGATTTCTTGAAAAAATAAAAGTTAAAAAAAATAAAAATAATGCAAGCCTTATCGCAAAACTAAATTTGAATGATATGTTAGCATACTGATTTCTATGATGCACAAACAAACATTAAAATTTAGATATAGAAAAAAGGAACTCGACATCCATTTTTGTAAAATAAATAAGGAATCGTTGTTTAATTCTCTCCCACTACAAGAACTTAGATACCAGGGTCAAAAAGTGGGATTGGGAAGTCAGCATCCCTGAGGAGGAGCACTCTGACCTGCACAAAGTACCTGGGCAGCCCCCCCCCCCCCGGTCAGCATTTCCCGGTAAGGGTGCCTCAGGTGATTAGCAATAAACTAACACTTTCTCAAAGACAGAACGCAAAGCCTGGGAGGGTGGATCTAGAACTGCACAGAACTAAACTCTCACTACAAAATTAACAGGAACCGGATCATTAATAGGAATGATCAAATCTCTGTTGATTTTGGGGGTCAAGGATAAAACAACCTAGCCGAGTAAAATGGCATTTTTTTTTTTTCTGCATTCAAACATTACAAGTCGCACAAACTCTGAAATATCCTCTTTACCATGATGCTGACTTATGTAAAGTGGAAAACCTGGACAAAATTAAATCCGGTGTCGAACTCTCTTCATTAATTACACATGCAAATTACATTTAAATTTTATGAGCAAAGAGAAGAGGCTTAATCTTAATATCTAATAATAATAAAAACAGGAAAGAATTTTCTTTTCACTTTTAATATAGGCACAGAATGAAGCTAGAGTCTTGTCTGCCTTTTCCTATAAATAAGTTTTGCCTTACTTTTTTATTATTGAATTAGTTTTGTTTCAGTGATTTCAAGCACTGCATAGGAATTAAATTGCGTTTGAAATGAATCTTCAATCAATACAAACCTTTACATAATCGAAGTTGATTTTCCTTGTGACTTCAAAAGCTATCTGCATCGATCCACCTCCCATATCAATAACCCCAACGGTTCGGCGCCGAGAATGCGGTATTGAGGCAGAAGACTGACCAGGGACGTCAACAATGACGAGTGGATGTTCTGGAAAAAGAAAGAAATTCAAAACAACGTTTAAAAAGTAATTTAATTGTATGAGAAGAGGATTTTTAATTATTGTTTGATTTCTGCTCAATGGAGACTCCTCCATAGCTACTGGAGGTGTGCAGCACCTCCGGTTTATTTACTTAAATGTATTTTTGATTTAGGCCTGACGAAGATATTGGTTTAATCATTATTATTATCACATATTATCGTATTTCTATTGGTAGCCATGGTGACGGTGTGAAAATGCAATTACAGAAAAGTTAACGTGTTTACACTTGGTATATAAATAAGAATGTTATTGGTTGTTCTATAAATGAGCATAAATGACTTGTTTTGTTTTTCTTTCTTTTTTTTTTGCATATGTGATGTTAGTGTTGTATCTGCTCTGAGACTACACTTAATTTTCTTTATCAGTCTGTAGCCAAGATTGAACTCACTACACGAGTTTTGTAGTATAATTCAAATCTTGTTTATAGCTGAATACTTGATGCTTTGCCAAGGGTAGTTTTTATCGTGATGCCATCACTAGATGGGGTGCCTGCAACGGCTTAAGAGAGTCCCATCTACCCTCGAGAGAAGGACAGGCTACACCACTTTCTCAACCTGGTATTTTATCTCGCGGTACATACAATGCCTTGCCTTCTCAAACGGTCACCAATCTGGTACTGTATTCAGTTAAGAAATTCTAGACTTATTTAAAATTTTCATTGAAAATCTTTTTTTTTCTGAGAATACAGCCCACCTGCTTCTCCTCCCCAAAAGTATCTTTAATTTTTCCAACAGAGGATATATCTTTACATATCCCGCTTTGATTGTGAAATCATTTTAGTTTTGAATTTAAAGGAAGACAACTTCTGTTATATTCTTTAATATAAATTGAGTTATCCCCCTTTGTAGATTGTTATTTTTAGGTGATTGTATATCAAGGGTCACGATACTGAAATATCTTGTGTCAATAAAAGCAAGAGAACTCTTGATTCGGACCAGAATGCTTGATGACAAAACGCAACACAAACTCGAACAGTAACACTAATGTGACCCAACTGACTCAAACAAAGATGTTGATGATTACAAATGCTGATAAAATTCAAGATGAACCTGTGAAGTTAATTTTGAAGGACTCTCGTGTCGTCTTTATATAGCTCTTGGGTGAGTTCATTCTGGTATTTCACGGGAATATCTAATGAAAGCATGGCAATTCCATAAATTATTTTAAAATGTCTCATCTCAGTAATTTCTGATCTGGACTAAGTATTTGTTAAAATAAATTGAAGCTAAGTACATTATTTTATTGTCAATAACACGAGACAACAATAACAAATGAAGAGTCAAAAGCAAAGTTTGATTTATCAGCTTAGATTCCTTTAAAGCAGCTTTTTGTATTCAAGCAAGCATACGTATAGGCAGACATCGATAAAACAGCATGAATGCGATACAGATTAAAAGATATGGAAGATTGACAAAAATACATTTGGCATATTTGTGATTACAGGGTAGAACGATAAATTTGTCATCCTAAAGAAAACTGCTGTATTTTAAAACATTTATTGAAAAAAAATCAATTCAGGTAACTTGGTAAGGTAGTAGAGCTGACATCCATTCAATGTAGCCACTTTCAGCCTTAACCACCACCTCGATATGGGTCCAGAAATGAGAGCATGCCTTTTCCACAAGCGCTGGCAGGAATTCAGTGAATACTCAGCAGATGGCAGTGATCAGGCTGGCTTTTGTGTTGAGGAAGTCATGTTGGTGATGTTCTCGACGTATGACCAAATGAAGTAGTCCAGTGGGTTCAGGTCGGGGGAGGAGGAGGAGGAGGAGGACCAGTGAGAGAAAGGTACAAAATCGTAGGACTCCTTCTGAAGGAAGCCTGGGTCTCTTTGGACTTGTGGGTTGGCGTAGAGATCTGCTGCCACACTCAGGGTCTGCCAGCGACCACCTGATTTCACCAGGGGATCACCACACTCTTCAGCACATCCAGTTATACTTTGGTGTTGATTTTCAAGCCGACTTTGAAGATGAGAGGTGGCATGATGTGACCCTCACTTGAAACCACACCAAAGACGATAACTGTGACGGGAAACTGTTTTCATCACCCTGGGCATGTTCCTGTTTTCGTGGCGATCCAGCAATGCATTTTAAGAATGCTGGCAATGGTCCTGTTGTCATAACTTGGATCGGTAGAAAGTATGAGTTGTACAACAGCACATCTCCAATCTTGCTTATTAAACATTGTGTCACTTTCAGACATGACAGAAGGCTCCTATCACTCTTGGGATTTGTACACAACTGGCCAACTAGTAGATGGTCTGAAAAAAAAAAAAAAAAAAAAAAAAAAAAGTTGTCATCAAAATGAAATGGAATCATGTAATCTTTTCTAAGGCGACAATTTTATCGTGTCACCCTGAATTTGGACTATTGTTTTCTGCTTAGATGTTATTCTCGCATTTCAGTCGATATCTGACTTTTTCACATGCATCTTGTCAAACTCAGAAATCTTTATATCGATTTGTGCATCTGTACAGAATTTGAACCCATTTTAAGGAACCACGATTTCTAAAAGAACCACATTCATTTGGAAAGGAAAAAAGTTTTGTTTTTTTTTTCAAAATAAATATGCAAACAGTTTATAAAATTGTTGTTGATTTTAAAAATAAACAACCGATAGTCACTGCTGCTGCTAAAAATTTATAATTAAGCGATAATAGCGTACACCAGTCCAATTGTTTACTTTTGCTGAAAAAGGGTTAATATTTTTTCAGATGGTGTAATTAAAAATTACTACTACAAAAAGTGGAAATAAGATTGGTATAATTGTATGCATAAAAATAAAAAGATGGATTTACTAGTTGGAGTATGACAAATATTTTAAAATAATGTTTGATACTTTTCATGTTGAAATCTTAATTTTAAGAAAAAAAAAAGAAAAAGAAACGCATGGGCCAGTTTTATTTTACAACAATAAGTGAGATTAATGTTTTTCCTGATTGGTTTCCAAATTCCATGACAAAATTCCTCATAGTCGTGTGGTACTGAACTTTTAAAGGAACAAAGACTCGTAAAAAAAAAAAAAGTTATCAAAATTGCAGTTTAATAGTGTTAAAACTTTCATCACTTTATTTGCTCATCAAAACTCTTCAAATATATCATGTAGATTATTATTTATTAAAACATGTGAAAGGATATTTATTTTGGAACAAAATGGTGGTAGTTTTAGGACTTAAAAAAAAATTTGATTCAAACTTAAAGCACTTTGATTTTTAAAATAGTGATGTTTTAGTAGAGTTACCTTGAAATCGTGTTGTGATTGATGGATATTGTTACTTTAATCCATGGAGGTAGATTGTTCTTGTTCCAGCAACCATGACCAAGTAAAAGTCTTAAATAATTTTTAATTATATTCTTAGTATTTTCTGCACCTTCAATCTTCAGAAAACATTCACATAAACCGATTATTACTTAGGACTTTATCCGCAGCACTATGAATCCATGTGTATCACTGACTGATGGCTGAACACGCATCAAACAACACCTGGTCCACATAAACTCATGGCGCAATGGATAAAGTGATAAGTAGTAATCAGGAGTAAGTGACTGTCTTCCAGAAGTTGAAGATTCAATTCAATCACAAGTGATACTAAAAATATAACTAAACATTAATTAACCCTTTCTCCGATCATGGCTGAGAGAATGAAAATAATATATTATTTTTATTTAACTTTTTGATTTTTTTTGGGGGGGGGGGGGACGTTGCATAGTGGATAGAGACACTGAATCTCTAGAGTTCCAGGTGAGCACTGTCTGAAGATAGTGGTTACAATCCTACCCAAAGCAGGCCAGAGGATTAGTTGGCCAAAACGTGGTGAGGCAACAAAAACTATGGAAGGCAGTAATTACTGCGGATACAGTTACAAGACTCAGCATTCCAACCTCGTTGTGGTTAATCATCCGAAGGTAAAAGCGTGATTTGGCCGAGACGTGGTGAAACAATGACAACTATGAAGATGAGGATAACAGTCTGCAAACAAAAATGAGAACAAGATATCCTGTCAACTAAATAAAGGGTTCAGTTAAAAATTCCATACAGATTCACGGAATGTGATAACACACCTAAAGAAGGTTGAAGGTTACGCCGGCCAAAATGTTGCGAGAAGAACATCCAAGATGAGAAGAGTAGTCCGAATAATCCAAATTATTAATCCTCATCTCAAGAATTCTGAAACAAAAATATGTTTGGGAATGGAGGGGAGAGGAGCGGCATTTCTGCAAGTTCATCTCTTTGATGAGCCTGTGAAAAAACCTCAAAGAAGACACCGAAAACAAAGGACACCGATTCCACAACCATTGAAACATTATGTGCGAATGAGAAAGGGAGAGAGTGAGAGAGAGAAAGAAAGAGAGAGAGTGAGAGAGAGAAAGAAAGAGAGAGAGTGAGTGAGAGAAAGAAAGAGAGAGAGTGAGTGAGAGAAAGAAAGAGAGAGAGTGAGTGAGAGAAAGAAAGAGAGAGAGTGAGTGAGAGAAAGAAAGAGAGAGAGTGAGTGAGAGAAAGAAAGAAAGAGAGTGAGTGAGAGAAAGAAAGAAAGAGAGTGAGTGAGAGAGAGAAAGAGTGAGAGAGAGAGAAAGAGTGAGAGAGAGTGAGAGAAAGAGAGAGAGAGTGAGATAAAGAGAGAGAGAGTGAGATAAAGAGAGAGAGAGAGAGAGTGAGATAAAGAGAGTGAGAGAGAGAGTGAGATAAAGAGAGTGAGAGCAAGAGAGTGAAAGAGAGAGAGAGAGTGAAAGAGAGAGAGAGTGAAAGAGAGAGAGAGAGAGTGAAAGAGAGAGAGAGAGTGAAAGAGAGAGAGAGAGAGAGAGAGAGTGAAAGAGAGAGAGAGAGTGAAAGAGAGAGAGAGTGAAAGAGAGAGAGAGTGAAAGAGAGAGAGAGTGAAAGAGAGAGAGAGTGAAAGAGTGAGAGAGAGAAAGAAAGAGAAAGAGTGAGAGAAAGAAAGAGAAAGAAAGAGAAAGAGTGAGAGAGAGAAAGAAAGAGAAAGAAAGAGAAAGAGTGAGAGAGAGAAAGAAAGAGAAAGTGTGAGAGAGAGAAAGAAAGAGAAAGTGTGAGAGAGAGAAAGAAAGAGAAAGTGTGAGAGAGAGAAAGAAAGAGAAAGTGTGAGAGAGAGAAAGAAAGAGAAAGTGTGAGAGAGAGAAAGAAAGAGAAAGTGTGAGAGAGAGAAAGAAAGAGAAAGTGTGAGAGAGAGAAAGAAAGAGAAAGAGTGGGAGAGAGAAAGAAAGAGAAAGAGTGAGAGGTGCATGAAAAGCAGAAACGCTTTTTATTTTTTACTCAAGCACATCTAAATTTCTCAATCCATAAGGTCGACATCCATGATAATGCAATATTTTTTTTTAAACACCATAACTGCAGAAACACCTTTTTGACAGCATTAAATGTTAAAAAAAAATTGCAAAACACATTCAGCCCATAATTTGTTCTGCGGGACTCTGAAGGGACCTAGGTTTACTAGGACAGCAGATACGATGGTGCTCAAACGTGTCATGACTTTTCACACAGAAATAAAATATATTTTCAAATTGACTCAAATTCAAATTGTCACAGAATAAGATTACTTTTATTTTATTTAAAAATTTTTAAACCATTTTACAAATCTATGAGTGTGGATCTTTTTGATTTTTCTTGTTTGTCTGTTTGTACAATGATTTTCTTGTTTGTCTGTTTGTACAATGAAGCACCAAGTGGTTTCTGGGCCTTGATAAGTGGTGACCTCCATGTAAAAAAAAAAACAAAAAACTTTAGGATTTCACTTTTATTTTCATACAACCATAACAACGATTTGTGTCGTTTTCGTCAAAATTGGAAATATTTAAAAATTTTCACAAATAGCTCCACTGTCTTGCAGATGCCTTGGGAAAGACAAAAGTTAAGGGAGTAAACACCAACAAAAAATCTGGTTTGCAGTCCTGATCGACGGATGGTGAAGCACTGCAACACATTTCCATTAACTCTTACAGCTGCGCCAATACTGACCAGATTGCCTTGCCTTTCTGCTGGACTTTGCAATGCCAAAAGGGGGGACCCTGGTAACTGAGCAAAGCTAGGTCTCCTTATCACCTGCACAAGCCTGCATCTGGAGAGACAACTCCAGCTTCGACTTTATAGCCACAGTAGACATTGCAGTGCACCAGACTAGATGCAGAACACAATTGGAGACGCAAGGTTGCCATCATCATCACAATGCATGACGTCATAAAGGAATGATGTATGTACCTATTTACTATGCCTCCCGACGGGACAGAGTTAGACACCAGGGTCGTTTTTTAACGTGGAGAAAAGGTACAAAAATAAAAATTGTCTCAGTCGTGAAGGATTTCTCCTCCACCGAAAGAGAACAAGAAATAGAAGTGCAGCATCTGAAGAACAGATACTACACTTTGATCTTTATATTTAATTTATTTTGTTTAAAGAAAAAATTACAATTAAAAAAAATTCCAATATAAAATTAAAACATTTAAAAAAGTAAATTCTCCAAGAGACAAAACAAATTTAGGCACAAGGCCCAATAAGATCTGGGGAGGGGAGTGTTGCAGGGTCTTTGTAACTAAAGTAAGAATGGCGTCTGTGGTGCCTTTACTCTTGACTGGCAACATTTACCACAATACCTCATTCACTTTGTGGAATCTAAAGCTAACTAATGAAAACCCCAGTGTTTTTTACAAAAAGGATATATATATACAATTTCTGTATGTGTGTGTGTGTGTGTGCGCGCATTTTTTTTTTTTTTTATATATTAAAATGTGTGTGTGTGTGTGTGTGTGTGTGTGTGTGTGTGAAAAAGTTCAATTCATTGGAAAAAATAAAAAGTTCTTGAATTTGGAAGAAAAATAGTTCGTGTTGGGGAGTGGGATATATAGGAAAAATGTACAAAAAATAAAATTGCCTAGTGCATTGTTAGTCAGGTCCCTCCCTAAGCTAATCTAAGTAGTTAGATCGCCTACTGTTTTCCGGGGCACCGAAAACAAGCGGGCAGATCCCTAATGGGGATTGGGAAGACTTCATATCGGGTGTTGGGAGTAAAATAAATAGATTGTTAAAAACAAAAGGGGGGAATATATTTGGTGGCGACCTTCGAGTAGGGGTTGATCAGGGGATGATAAAACAAAAAGATAGGGGGGGTAGTGGTAGAGTAGCCTCAGAAGGTTCTCTAGGCCAAAAAACAAACAATCGGGGGACAGGATCTCATTTGTACCACCAGTCAAGAGTCTCTTTACTTTTTATTTGTCTAACCTAGCGGGATGGGCTCCGTAGGACCCAGTACCGCATGTGCCATGCCTATGGTGGTAACACGAATTCAAACTTGGCGCCTCGTCGGATGCACAAGCTAGCATCATGCACCCACCTCTTGTCAAAGGCCACTCGAGGCAACCTCTTCCAATCGCATCTGATCTTTACTTTAAGCAGATGCTTAAAGTAGACTATCAGATCCCGATCCGGAACAGATATCCCTTCGCGGACTCGCTTGAGGTGTGTGATCCATATGACCATCCTCGCTACTGCTAGTATCGCTAGAAAAACCATTCTTTTCTCCCTAGGCAGCGGCGGATCAATGTTCTCCACAAAATATGATTCGTCGAGTTCAAGCCAGCGCTTGGCATCGATGCGAGCCGTTACCTCGTTGACGTACCCTAGGAGGGTCTTGAGCCTGCTACAGCGGAAAAAGGCATGACCGACAGTTTCTCTCATGTCTTCGTCGCAGCGCAGGCAGTAGACCCGGGTTTCTTCATTGTAAAGGTTGAGTTCCTCAAGGAGGGGCAGTGCGTTCTGGACAAGTCGCCAGGTAAGGGAAAATTCCGAATTTGTAAGAAAGTCCCGTCCCGGCGCCCAACTCCACTGGGAGCGGACCCCCTCCAACGACATCCCCGTCCGTTTCACTAGCGGTTCCTTTTTGCTACGCCCCACTAGCTCCCGATAAAGCCTGTTCCTAGACTGTTCGAGGATATTGGTGCGGACCGGCATTCGGCGTAGAATGTTTGTTCCACCCTTGTTTGATCTTGACCAAAAGGCCAAGTAGAAGAATGATGTAATTCACAAAAGCAAGTCGAAGACATCCTTTATGGTGGCATAAATACTTAAAATAAGAAAAGGAAAACATCATTCATTAAAACAGAAAAGTGAACCATCATATATATATGATTACTTAATTTAATCACATAAATATACGAAAATATAAATTTATGTGTAAACTTTAAGCATTTACTTAAACAGTGCTCAATGTGTAGGTAGAGCTAGGTAGTAAATTATAAAATATATATGGCGATTAAGCTACACAGAATATTCCGCATAGCTTAATTGCCATATATATTTTTATAATTTACTAATATATACAGGGGTTGGACAAAATAATGGAAACATCTGACATTTTGACTTGAAATTTTCTTATATGATTTGAACAGTTAAAAAAATGAAATATTTTTGTGTGTTTTATGTTTTCTAGTGAAGCTGGTATTTAAAATAGCTGTTTCTTTTTACAGGTATTATCATTAATATACAGAAATGGGAGACCTTTCGGATTTTCAAAGAGGACAAATTGTTGGAGCTCATATGGAAGGCGCTAGTGTAACCGAAACTGCTCAAATGCTTAGTGTTTCAAGAGGGACTGTATCAAATGTGATGACTGCTTTTAAAAAAGAAGGGAAAACTTCCTCGGCCAAGAAAAATTCTGGTAGAAAGAGAAAGCTGTCTGAAAGAGACCGTCGAGCTTTAAACCGAATTGTGAGAGTAGATCGCAAGACTTCTGCCCCTAAAATCACTGCTGAACTCAATGAGCACCTGCAGAACCCAGTGTCTACAAAAACAGTTCGCAGGGAGCTGCACAAGGCTGGATTCCATGGAAGAGCTGCAATCAGAAAACCTCTTCTGTCAAAAACCAATGTTTCAAAACGCCTAGAGTGGTGTAGAAACCTCCAGAACAATAGAACAGTGGAAAAATGTGATCTTCTCTGACGAATCCTCTTTTACATTATTTCCGACCTCTGGCCGTGTGTACGTTTGGAGACAACCCAAAGAAGCTTATGATCCAACCTGCCTTCCCCCAACCGTCAAGCATGGCGGTGGTTCTGTGATGATCTGGGGAGCCATTTCTTGGAAATCTGCAGGGCCAATGATCTCCCTTCATGGAAGAATTAACAGCTGCAACTATTTGAGAATTTTGAGTGACCAAGTCCATCCTATGGTTAGGGAACCGTTTCCTGATGGAGATGCCTTTTTCCAAGATGATAATGCCCCAATTCATACAGCTAGAATTGTTAAACAATGGCACGATGAGCACTCTGATGAACTAGAACATCTTATCTGGCCACCACAATCCCCAGACCTCAACATTATCGAGCCTTTATGGTCGATTTTAGAGGTTCAACTAAGAAGTAGATTTCCACCGCCATCGTCTTTAAAAGAACTGGAGGCTGTTCTAACGGAAGAATGGGCAAAAATTCCTTTGAAAACCATTCAGAATTTGTATGAATCAATACCTAGAAGAATTAATGCTGTACTTGCTTCAAACGGTGGACCTACACCATATTAAAATAAATTTCTTTGATTTTTCAAGGTGTTTCCATTATTTTGTCCAACCCCTGTATATATAATTATTCTTACATAATTAATAATAATAAATAATTAACTTCTAATATATTATTAAATAATTAATCATAACTAGGGCTATGACAACAGAATATTCTTTTCATTGTTTTGAATCTCAAATATATATCCAACACAGTTAGACACAATTAATTGACCGAGAACCACATCACTCTATATAAAAGCATATAAGATATCAACAGATACACACTCGAGAATCAAAACAATGAAAAGAATATGCTGTTGTCCCAGCCCTAATTATGATATATGTATATAATAATAAAATAATTACAAATTTCCATTAAAATGATTTTTTTATAAACAAAACTACTTGATTAATTTACATAATTTTTGGAGGATGATACTTTTGTTTTGTCAAAGGTATGTACATCATAGACATTTTTATTTATTTTTGTTTTCAATATCGTGAGGAATTCTGGACAAGAACCAACAATTATAAAAAGGATTGTCTCTCTTGAGTTGGAAAGTAAAAAAAAACAAAAAAGGAAAAAAGAAAACAATGAAAACAAAAACAGGCCCCCCCCCCCCAAAAAAAACAAACAAAAAAAACACTTAATGCTGTCAAAACTTTTTGAACAATGTGACAAGAACTAAATCTTCCAACAATTTATTTATGAAAATCAGACTTTTATCATAACATATGGCCTAACAAACCTGTTATAGCGAGCAAAAGCTAAAGGGGAAATAACTCTAATAAAGGAAGCCAGAGTTATTGCCCTTAGATAGATGGAAAGAAAAGAGTGGAGAGTTCCAGAGAGAATAGACAAGATGGCGGCTTCGCTAACATACCGTGCTGTATATATAATTTGTGTTTCGACCGTAATAAATAGTATTTAACCTAAAATGAACTTGTTTACTTATCATTCAAATATTCCATGATTCAGACAACCCATTCTCCGGACACAACAGAACCTATTTTTCCATCTCTCCTGAACACTATCAGAGAATATACACATCATAGAAATGTTAATAAAGTCACCTAAATTAATTCATAAAAAAAAAGATGAATTACCCATTTTCCAAATTGATCATAGAAGCAGGAAATAGAAGTCAGTCGAACATTTGTCCAAGAAAAGCTTTGCCATTGGCTAACGAAAACTAACATGCGAGCGGGAATTACAATGAATCTGATTGAATAGGTAGCTAAACTTAATACCATCATTCTGCCTATTTCTTTGGAAGACAAATTTCCAGATTTGCATATTTCTCCTCTCTCCTGAACACTATCTCAGTCTAATAATCTTGAACGATCAAAGAAAAAAATATGCATATCATAAAAAAATAAAAAAATATATATATTATGCAATAGCAGAAGGATTGAATAGAAAACCAATGCAAAAGGAAAAATATAAAAAAGACAAGGATGAGCGATTACAAGTATCCATAAAAGTCACTGATGGTTCAGGTATCACTGTACTCACTTGATATTGCCAGGCATCGAGTAAAGTCATTTTAGCTCTTTGTTTTTTATTTGTTTGCAATATTTTTAAACTTATACAGGAAAAAAAAAAAAAAAAATTAGTTATAAGGGAGACAACTGCTATTATATTCAAGTTAAAATACGAGTTACTCCCCCTTTTTACATTATTTGAATTATGCTTATGGTTTCAGACAATGCGGTCCTTTTGCACCATTAAATGTTTATAGGCTTCAAACGTCACCTATTTTTTTTCCACAGCAAACTTCTGTATTTGCAGTGTTGTGTTAAAGCCAGCAGCATTACCATGAAGAAGGTTGAACCAACTTTCCTCAGAAGATCAACACCACTAAAGCCAAAAATGTGGTTGCGATATGTAGATGACATATTCATTCAAGAAATAATTTTTTTTTTAAATATAAATCTTAAATCTGATAAAGATCTATTAAAAACTTTCTTTTTTATTACTGATCTAAGCTAATCTTTATTTTAAGGTGATAATTTAAAATGTTTCATATTAGCATTCATCCAGGCCGGACTAAGTAATTTAAAAAATAATTTGAAGCAAAGTACATTGCTATGTTGCCAATAACATGGTATGAAAACTGGCAACTCAGAAGTAATTTTATTTACCAGCTTAAATGTTATTTAGGCCCAACTCTTAAAAAAAAAAAAAAAAAACTCAAGTAAAGAAAAGAGTGAAACAAGCCGCATGTGTGTGGTCCACCTCTGGTGCTGCATGTGAGATAACGGCACAAAAAAATAGTGAAGAAATGAGGAATGTGAGAAATGTGAAGCGCCAACATTGGCTTCACATTTTGGCCAAGTTTCAGAAAAATCCAATGAATAGGGCAAAAGTTATGGGGTAAAAAGTGTCATTTTTTGCAATTTTGGGGCATTTGTGACCCCTTTTGAGCTCCTGGGAACGCTGAATCCCAGTAAAAATGGACAAAGGGTGCAGTTTCACACCTTAAGTCACATATATTTGAATTCAGCACCATGGAAAACCACTATATAGACATACATAAAGTTTTTGAGTAATATGAAAAAAGAGCTCCAAAAAGGCATGTTTTTTTAGCCCTAAAAGTCCCAGAGAGATGCAAACCAGAATTTTGCCAGGGTCACCCATACTGAATTTATATTAAAAACAATGGCCTCCACATTTTGGCCAAGTTTCAGGAAAATCTAATTGATGGATCAAACACTATGGGGCAAAAAGTGTCATTTTTGGCAATTTTGGGACATTTTTAACCTCTTTTGAGGCCCTGGGGGGATGCCGATTCCCAGTGTAAATGGGTAACGGTGCAGTTTCAGGCCTTAACACATGTATATTTGAGTTAACAACCGTGAAAAACCACTATATAGTCAGACATATCAAGTTTTTGTTGTGAAATATAAAAAAAAGGACCATAAAAAAGGGTGTTTTTAGCACTAAAAGTCTTTGGGGATGCAAACCAGAATTTTGCCAAGCTCACCCATACTGGATTTATATTAAAAACAATGGGCTCCACATTTTAGCCAAGTTTCAGAAAAATCTAATGGATGATCAAAAGTTATTGGGCAAAACGTGTCATTTTTGGTGATTTTGGGGCATTTTTGACCTTTTTTCAGCCCCTGGGGATGCAACGGGAATTTTTGCAAAAACATTTTCTTTTTACTGTGCACATCTATTTAATGAAATACAATTTGTGGCAAAATTTCAGGAAAAACTAATGGACAGTTATCTGGCAATCGTCCGGAATAACAGATGCACGGATGCCACTGAAAACATAGGTCGCTCTCCGATAAAAAAAACAGGAGTAAAGAAAAGAGTGAAAAAATAGGAGTAAAGAAAGGAGCGATAAAGAGTTAAAATATAAAAGAGTGAAAGAAAACGAACAAAGCAAAAGGAGTGAAAAAGACTATTTTAAAGGATGGACGATTGTGAACGTATTCCATTGTTTAGAGTGAAAAGACATCGAGAGTATGTGTAGATGGTCTTTATCACTCAGTCAACCGTGTTCAAATTGCTGTTCTCTGTCAACACCTCAATCTAAAGTCTCCAACATTTATCCTGTTGCAGCACCATCTTTGATGGTTTGGGGGCATGTGGCTTGTTGCCTGAAAGGAGAGCCAATTCGCAATGTAATCTTTGCTTATTTGATCGCATAACAGCTATCCAGGTGATGAATGCGTAAGTTCAGTCATGATAACAATACAATTTGCAATCCTCAATGCTCCATTTGGGTGAAATAAAAAAATAGGAGGAATTATTTTTGGAACATCTCTCGTATTTCTATAAATACTCTTATCTCTCTCTTCGAATGTTCTCTTCTATCTCCCCACAAACAGAAACAAAAAAAAAATCTTGTCTTATTTTTTTTTTAAATGCTAAAGAGATAAGTTAATAGGTAATAATACAAGAACCCAAATCCGCTGAAACGAAGACTTTAAAAATGTGTGATTTTCATAAATAAATGTTGGGAAAGTGAAGATTTTGACAGAGACAAAGGCACAACCAAGAGATTTGTTTTGGGTGAACGGACCAAAGTTATTGTCTCCTGTACTTCGGGTGTCCACGATTAGTGTTTCTGCAGTAGGTGGTTGGTTACCTGTGCTTTTGTTGCCATTCATTGGTGGTTCGGTGGCTTTGCGGACCGAACTGCTGCTGCTGCTGCCGGCACTCGTGACGATGGTTGTGGAATGGTTGTTGACGGTGGTGGGTGAAGCTTCTCTCGGAGAAGAAGAAGCCGCAAGTTTTTTAACAAACTTTTCCTCAATTACGGTGCGACTTTCTTTCTTTCCACAGTTGACTAGACAGAGGGGAAAAAAAAAACAGAACAAATAATTCTTCATTTAAGAGGACTTTTACATGCAATGTTAAAGAAAAAAATTATCTTCAGGTGAAGAAAACTCAGTGTTTAGATGAATTAATTTATATTAGATGAATTAATTTATCTACTAAATGGATCTACTCGATGTTGGCCAGAAAAAAAAAAAAGAAAAAAAAAGAAAAAAAAGGAAAAAAAAAGAAATAAAAAAAAAGAAAAAAAAGAAAAAGAAAAAAGAAAAAGAAAAAAGAAAAAAAAGAAAAAAGAAAAAAAAGAAAAAAGAAAAAAAAGAAAAAAGAAAAAAGAAAAAAAAGAAAAAAAAGAAAAAAAAAAGAAAAAAAAAGAAAAAGAAAAAAAAAGAAAAAAAAAGAAAAAAAAAGAAAAAAAAAGAAAAAAAAAGATTGATTTGTTTATGAAGAAACCCAATGATCATCTTTGTAATCGTGATATAATCAAACAACACAAGATGAGTACTTGATGCAGATTGATTGATCTGTGTGGGTGTGTGTGTGTGTGTGTGTGTGCCTGCATGTGTGTGTTTGCGTATGTGTGTACCATCACATAACGTAAAAAGAAAAATCTCAAACGTTTGTCCGTCGCTAGCTGTCTGGTCGCGTCAGTTCCCAGCGATCTTCTTGGCCCGATCTACTCTCACTCAGTTTCGACTCCAATCTCTCTGATCGCTTTCGGAAACAACATCCTCTCCACTGTATTCCGACCAACCCCATTTCTCATACCTTTGTTCTGCTGATAGAATTGTTTATCTTTTATTATAGCATAACAGACATGAGAAAAAGGAATGCACACATATTCAAGGCAATGGGAGAAAACACCTGCTAGTCTGTGGTAGAATGGGATCGTAAATGGACGGCAACATTTAATGCTACTAAGACAAATCTTCTTTCCTTTAACAACTAAAAAAAAAAAACTTCAACTTAACATTCAGAGACAATAGGAACTGGAACCCACATTGAAGACCTTGCCAAGGCTGCTACAAAAAAGGTGGGCTCCCCCTATCATGCTAGAAAACTACTCACACCTACCAGTATCCTGTATCTCTACAATCACCCATGCATGAAGTATTGTTGCCACATCTAGTCTGGTGCATCTACCACAAGTCTCACTCTTAGACGGAGCCAAGAAAAAAAATAAAAAAAATCTAAGCGGTTCCACACTGTCAAATCCAAAGTTGTGTACCATCGTGTCGCAATGTTGTATCCCTGTGCTTGTTTTGCATGCACTTTAATGGAATGTGCTCTGGCAAACCCGTAGCATTTTTGCCTCTTTGACGCACATACCCCTATAAACTCGGTACCCCTTTATTGAAGAGGTCCGTGGATGCTAACTAATTAACAGTTTCTTCCCTCAAGCTGTTAAACTTTGAAGCTCCCTCCCCATTTCCATGACTGTACTAACCTGCAGAAATTTAAATGCAATGCAAACAGATATATCGCAGTTCAATTTCCAACATAGTCCTCTTGTAGATATGCTTCCAAATAGTTGCCTCTTACATACAAGTGGCAATGTGTCTAGTTTGGTGTGAATAAGTGTTAAAAAAAAAAAAAAAAAAAAGTTTGGAACTCAATTTTGTAATCAAATTTTTTTCTAAAATAAGGAATTTTTAAAAGTTAAAATAATGGTAATGTGCGATTACTGTGGCGGCAAGAAACACAAACACTTGAAATCACATGATTTAATTAATATGCTTAGATTGAAGAAATTAAGGAAAATAACTCAATAGAATATGAAAGATTAGCATTTTTCAGCAACTTAAAAAGCCCTTCCAAAACTATGATTAACCTTAAGTCCGGATGACAACTACTCTTTTTATCTTTGTTTGTTCAGAGGGTTTTATTTACTGAAAGAGTGTTGTCACCCTAACTTAGGGTTCATCATAGAGTTGGAGAGACTAGGTTTTATTTTGCAAGAAACAAATAAAATCAAACAGTGTTTGGTAAAAATGAAATTGAACAAAAATATTGCTGATAAAAAAAAAAAAATTGTCTTTTGTACAACAGATAATTTTGCACGGTGGATTAAACTGAGAACAAGTGCAGCATGCATGGTCCCCTGTGAATGCACAATGAACGAGGCCTAAAACAAAAAAAAAAAATGATCAAGTTCAGCATTGCCCCCCCCCCTACACACACACATTTAGCCCCAAAAGTCCCCAGGGGACGTCAAATCCTAGTGAAAATGAACAAACGGTGCAGTTGGTCTTAACATACATAAATTTGAGTTCTGCACCATGCAAAAAAAGAAATTACTAAGTCCACACCACACCACCCCTCCCCACCCCCTCATTTAGCCCCAAAAGTCCCCAAGGCCGTAACATATTTAAATTTGAGTTCACCACCATGCAAAACTGCTAAATAGACATACACAGAAAATTTTGGACAAATATGGTAAAATAGTCCCAAAAAAGGAGTGTTTTTATTAGCCCTAAAAGAACCCCTGGAGCACACCCAAGAGTTATCGTGAAGTATAGACAAACAAAATTATATAGAAATCAGTTAGTTACAACTTTTCAGAAAGTTTTATAAAAATCCAATGCATCAATTTTTTTAATAAGCACAAAAGTGTCAATTTTAGTCATTTTAACCCGAAAGGCACCCCTAGGGAGTCAACCGAAGTTTTCTCGGAAAATCCGTTCTGTTACTTTTTACTCATATCATGTTTAATGTTTGTGCAAAATTTCAAAAAATTGCAAGGCATAGTTATTGAGAAAAGTGCAGACAGACGAACGGACAAACAGACAAGAGTGAATTCACAGGTCCACCCTCCTTTTGTTGGGGGACAAAAAAAGATTTGAAAAATATTCATATTTTGCAAAATAAAAATAATTAAAATGGAAGAAATCTACAAAAAAAAAAAAATAAATTAATATGGTGGATTATTTTGTCCTGTCACTGCTTGCAAAGTCAAGCAAAACTAATTGAAAAGATTTAAAAAGCAATTCTTGGAGCCAACCGCTTCAATATAGCCTTTGTTTTTGTTTGTTGGAGTACAAGTTTCTTTATTTACATAACTGGCCCATGTATATAGATATATCTTCTCCTGTCAGTTGCACACAATTCAATCAATTGATTGGTCTGTCACCTGTTTCAAAACCTCCCACATAGTAAACACAGACCTTTATCTCCATTGTGGATCGAACACAATCAATATTGTAGAGAAAACGAGGCTTTTGGGGCAAACATAATTAGCACATATGTTGCTTGGCTTCAATATGATCCAAACGTCATTCAGCACGGCCAAGTGTAGAAAGCGGAGCTAAATATTAAAAGGTTGTGAGAAATGGCACCTGTCACATGATTTAATGAGACAAGTTTCAATTGAACGCCTCAAACGAGCAAAAATAATGAAAAGGTCAAAATTTTACTATTTACAATTCGCATAATGACTTTAGGCATCACAAACCACCCTAGAGTTCAGAGCGACAAAATGGGTAAATATAGTCAAATTCCCTCCAATTTCAATTTTCGATGACTCATATTTTTTTTTTATTATTGTTGTAAAATGGATAAATCAAACATAAGAAACAGTTTTTTTTGTCGTTTTTTTTTTTTAAACTCTTTTTCATCCCAAACAACAGTGTCACTTGGAACGTAAGGAGCTACTATTTGGAATCGTGTCTTACAGGGAACTGTGGGGAGCTGAGCAGCAAGATGTCTGTTTTGTGTATGTGTAAGGATGTTGAAGAGATCAAATTATTTAACCAATTCTTAGGAAGTTTAAAAACAATATAACTGCTGTTTCTCAACATATAACCCCTAAAACTACACTGGTGCTACCAAATCACGCTGTCTGGAGATATCGGAGTCCGGAGATGAAATGCACCTAACATTGATGTCTGTTTTTCTATTTTTTTTTTTTTTTTTTTTTTTGCAAAATTTAATTATGTTTTGCAAAATCAAAAACAAAAACAACAACCCACTTTTTTTCCTTCTTTCCATTTCTCTTTCTATCTCCCCCATTTCCTGACTGGTTTCCAAACTTAAAATGTACCAAGTATTAATACTGTAACCCTTTTCCCTCTCTCATTGCAAAACTCATTCATGTTCTGCAGGGCAGGGAACAAAAACGATAAAATCCACTATAAAACAACCAAACAAAACACTACAAACTAGCGATTGAAGAATAAAAACCTTCTACAAAATAACTGGATTTGGTATTAAATATCCTGAAAAGGGTTGATATGCCATAAAACAACCAAACCAAACTCTACAAACAGATATTTGTAGATATAAAGAACTTGAAGCATATAAAGTGTTTCCAAAATAAAACTGGATTTGGTATTAACCTGGAAAAGGTTGATATGCCATAAAACAAAACAACCGAAGCTAAAACTGCAATATTGAATTTTATAAAAAAAAAAAATCTTACTTTTTACCACTTCTTTGCTTTCTTTTTCTAATATTTCGCAAATATAAATAATTTCAATTTATCAGCTCCCATCCTCCAAGTTCAGTTTTCCTTGCTAAAAAAGGGCACTGGTACCCTACTGCCAAACCTAAATCCAGGTGACATTAGATCATCCCCCACCCCACAAAAAAGCAATTAACACAGGAATTAAGGAAAATTAAAATGCTCATATATGTGAAGTCAGTAGGTACTAACAGTAAACAATCAGAGAGTATTCAACAACTGGATATACACGTGTGTGTGTGTGTGTGTGTGTGCATGCATGTGTGTGTACATGCGTGCGTGTGCTTGATTGTTTATTTTGTGAAGGTGTAAGAATGATAAAGAGATCCAACCAACTGTTAGGTTGGTTGGTTTTATTTTACGGCATATCAACCCTTTTCAGGTTATTTAAATGCCGAATCCAGTGATTTTGAAGAACAATTTTTTTAATAGAGTATTTTTGTTTTTTTTCCAAGTCGGTTTTTATTTAACCCATAGTTGGGACCCTAACAAGTACTACCATTTCGGGTCAGAGTGGACCTGAGAGCAATGGCAATTAAAGGGTGGCTCCACACTCCCCAAAGCCAAAAAACTGGGGCCTCACTATTGGATATAGTTTAAGGTCATATCCAGGACCGACCAACTGTTAGAAAGTTTAAAAACATAACTTGTGTTTCTTGACAAAACCGTGCTAAAACTGACAACTGGGAGGAGGGAACTAATGCCAATCATTTGTTTTTTTTTTTATCTTTTCAACATGGCGTCATCTAACAAAAACCAATTCCTATTACAATTAAAGATTTAAAATGGAGGCCTGTTTCAACATGTTTGAATTTCATATATCTAAAAGATATCAAATTACATTTCGTGGATTTTTTTTTTTTTTTTTTTACACAGTGATCATCACTTATCAAGGCCCGGAAGCCACTCAGGGATAAGGGTTATTGCAAGTACATAACGTTAGTGAGGAGATTTTATGAAGTGTTTAATTAGGGGGGCGGTTCATTAGGAATTTGTTAACATTAGACTTGAAGACATCCAAGTTGTAGTCCGGAGGGAAGCAGGCAGACGGAACAGAGTTCCATAGGCGTGCAGTTCTAAGAAAGAAGCTTTGCTCATGAAATCCGCGTTTTGATTTAGGCACAGATATAGAGTGGGGGAAATTTTTCACAGTGGATTCAGCTAGACGGGTGTTTTTCGTGAAAGATTGGCGAGGGGGGGACCAGGGATTGGAGTTCAGACGAGCAACTGCCATGAAAATAACGATAAAACAAGGATAGGCTCGCAACGTCTCTTCTGTGGGAGAGGGGTTGCAGGGTAGAGAAAAGGGCATCCCCCACTAAACCACGAAGTCTATTTTGTACTCTGTCAAGGCATGATAGGCTGTTTTTGGCAGCTCCTGCCCAGATATGGCAACAGTATTCCATCCTTGGCCGTACTTGGCTTTTATATAGATAGAGAATTGCATCAGTAGTGAGATATCTTCTGGAGCGGTAGAAGGATCCCACCATCTTTCCTGCGACCTTGGCAACAGACTTGATGTACGTGTTCCATTTCAGATCAGGAGTAAAGGTCAAACCCAGAAGCTTGTCAAAACACGGGGCCTCACCCAGACGAGAGCCATCCATCACAATTGATGCCAGCTGGGGATCAGAGCGTTGATGATGTAAGGATAGGAGTTTGGTTTTGGATGCATTAAAGGTAACTAGCCACATCTTCCCCCACTGAACCACGCGCTCGAGATCAGAGGAGAGAGAATCAGAGAGAACTTCGTCATTTACAGCCTTTGATGTGTTGCCGTAGATGGTCGTGTCATCAGCATAGATGTCAACGAATGATTTAAGTATGTGTTTAGGGAGGTCATTGATGTAGATCAGGAAGAGAGTTGGGCCCAGGATTGACCCCTGAGGGACTCCAGCATTTATATTGCAGGCCTCCGATTTTTGTCCATCTACCACTACTCTTATGAGCCTATCGGAGAGAAATGATTTAATGATTGAGAAAACATTTCCAGTTATACCGTAGCTGGAAATCTTGTGAAGTAGACCCTTATGCCATACTTTGTCAAAGGCCTTTGATATGTCAAGAGCAATTGCCCTAGAAAGGAAGCCTTTGTCAAGAGATTCACTAATCCTGTGGGATATAACCGTCAGCACATCTGCGGTAGATCTTGCAGAGCGGAAACCATATTGTGTGTCACTAAGAAGGTTATTCCTGCTGAGGTGGTTGACTATTTCTCTATTTAATATTGATTCCAGTAACTTACTCATAACACAGAGAAGACTTATTGGTCTGTATTGAGAGGGAGATGACTTATCACCTGAATTCTTAAATACAGGGCAAACTGATGAGGTCTTCCAGGGGGTCGGAAAGCACTTCTCCTTAAGGCAGCGCTTAAATAGTTTCGTAAGTATGGGAGCAAGTTCTGGTTGAAGCTTTTTTAACACTATAATTGGGATGCCATCAGGGCCAGTTGCTTTACTGGAATCTAGGTTTTTTATTAGCTTGGCGACCTCATGCACGGATATTTGTATGTTACCTAGCTTGTTCTGTGTTATAGGAGGAAATATGGGGAGTTGATTGCCTTCGTCGCATAGGGTAGAATTAGCTGCAAAGTTCTTTGCAAATAGTTTGGCCTTGTCTGACGCTGACGAGATAACCTCTGGTCCATTGATAATGGTTGGGATAGAACGCACACTTCTGTTCAGGATCCTATTTGTTATTTGCCAAAACTGGTGGGAACCAAGCCGCTGATCAGCTACCTTGGATTTAACAGACTGGGCATATAGCTCTCTTGCATGTTTTATTACTCTTTTACAGTGGTTGCTGGCAGTCCTGAAAGCAGCTTTAGTCTCAGTGCATCTATTACGTTGGTAGTTATGGAAAAAGTGATTTCTGTGCGCGATAGCAGCAGCACATTCTGGGGAGAACCATGGCTGGCTGTTAGGTTTTTGTTGGAATTTTTTAGATGGTATGAATTGGTCTATGCCTACAATTAACCATTCGGTCAGATCTGATACTATAGAGGACACTTCCTTTTTAAACATGGAGTGTTTTTTTTTAATACACTTTTTCACATGTATTAGCATCTGAACATGAGAGGCTATTTGGGATTATGGGGATTGTGAAGATTTCACCAGTGAGATGTCTGTTCACATTACATTTAAACTTAGCACACTCAGGGAAGCAGATGGGGAGGAAGATTCCAATGTCTAGCAGTCCAAGGGAAGAAACTAACAGTAGAATGTTTTCTGGCATCTAGAGATCTTAACAGTGAAGGAGAAGGGTGATTTTGCTGCTTCTAATTAGCTGGGAGTATGCATGTCGAGGGGGCACAAGTGCTATGAGTTCATCAGAGCACATTCCATCAAAGGACTTGTAAAACAGGCACAGGGATGTGACATTGTGGCGATGGGACAGAGGTTGGAGCTTGGCTGACAGCATGTGATATATTTTATAAAAGATTATTATAGTTTCGTTGAAGCACTGTACATAGTGTATAGAAAATTTAGGATATTGAAGGCTATGACAGTGCGGTATTGAAGGCTAAACACATTATGCGAAAAGAAAGAAAAATATAAATGGTAAGGGTTGATAAAAGAAGACAATATTAGATTAATTCATTAACTTTCAAGACAAAAAACTTTATCCGAGAATAATGGACTTTAGAATTTTTGTGCAGGAGGTATATCTTTGAAATATTAAACAACATTCATTACCTTATTATTGATTGCAACAGGTGGATAATAAAGTGAAAATTATTTCAGCCCAGCTTTGCTCGGGCCCTATGTACTATTCATGACTTTATGTGCATATGTATATATATTAAAAAGTTTGACTCATGTCCACGTAACCTACATCTAAAATTTCAAGTGTTTAGACACAAAATTGGCAGAGGAGTTTGGTAGAGTCTGTAAAGGTCAACTCTTTCAACTTTGACCTTTTGGCAGCCAAATTTTCGACCAAAAACTGATTAAAAAGCTTGCTTCCTTTATGTAAAATTTCAAATGTTTAGAGCAAAAATTTGTTGAATAGTTTGCTAGAGACCGCAACAGTCAAATCTTTTGAACTTTGATGCCTTGGTAGCCAAATTTTTGGCGAAAAACAGATTAAAAACTTGCCCTAGGTCTGAATACACTTTATGTAAAGTTTCAAATGTTTAGACCAAAAATTGGTTGAGAGGTGAAATTTTTTTTTAACTTGGACTTCAATTTTGACCCCATAACATTTGTTTTGGGCTCAAATTAAGTTAAAACGTTTGATCCATGTCCAAGTAACCTACATCTAAAATTTCAAGTGTTTAGACCCAAAATTGGTGGAATAATTTGGTAGAGCTTTCAAAGGTCAAATTTTTTAACTTTGACCCTTGACAGCCAAATTTCTGTCCGAAAACAAATTAAAAAGATTTTCCCAAATCTCAATGCCCTTTATAAGGAGTTTGTAGACTGAAAATTGACAGAGTACTTTGGTAGGGAAATGTACACACACACACACAATTTCACTTTTATAGATATATAGATTACAACCTTATGTCCTTTTATCTACAATTACTTTATTTTCTTTGAACAGTCTCCAACCTTATATCGAATCTTTATATCCTTTGTTATCCTAAACTTTCTATTTTATGTAAAAATTTGGATGTAAACTTTTGTGCTCCTGTAAGCATACAGAAGAAAAACACAACTTGGTAATTAGTAGAAATAAAATACAACTAATAAAGGTTATATGTTAGTCTGGCTTTTAAGTGTGCATGACTGATGTGCTAATCCTGAGGGATGGATTTTCTTGGTCTTTATATAGTATGATGTGGAAGAGTTTATTATTATCCATAGGGTGGACACACAACAAGATAAGCAAAATTTAATCTTTTCTTTTTATAAACATTAAATTCTTTCGCTCATAATTAATTAATAGTTTTTTCTTGACATTTTACATGCTGTCCAAAAAGTCACTAAAGGGTTTTGAACTTAGATTATTTATCTTTTTTATATCTTTCTGCAATTTTAGCACAATCTGACTAAGACATTGGGAAATTTAAAAAGAAAAAAAAAATACAAAATTCAAACAATTTTTATTTATGAAAAATAACGTCTTTTAAATGTTGCCCATTTTCAGTTTGGGGCTTAGAATAGCTACTATTTAAAACTTTGGGGCTTAGGATAGCTGCTATTTAAAACTTTGGGGCTTAGGATATCTACCATTTAAAACTTTGGGGCTTAGGATAGCTACCATTTAAAACTTTGGGGCTTAGGATAGCTACCATTTAAAACTTTGGGGCTTAGGATAGCTACCATTTAAAACTTTGGGGCTTAGGATAGCTACCATTTAAAACTTTGGGGCTTAGGATAGCTACCATTTAAAACTTTGGGGCTTAGGATATCTACCATTTAAAACTTTGGGGCTTAGGATAGCTACCATTTAAAACTTTGGGGCTTAGGATAGCTACCATTTAAAACTTTGGGGCTTAGGATAGCTACCATTTAAAACTTTGGGGCTTAGGATAGCTACCATTTAGAACTTTGGGGCTTAGGATAGCTACCATTTAAAAGTTTGGGGCTTAGGATAGCTACTATTTAAAAGTTTGGGGCTTAGGATAGCTACTATTTAAAAGTTTGGGGCTTAGGATAGCTACTATACAAAAAAGTTTGGGGTTGTAATAGCACTCCTTTCCTCAAACTGAGCAGGGGAACTTTCTTCTTTTGAGGATTTGCAACACTATAGCTTACTGATTTTCACTCTCAGACATATACTTTCCATAGCATTCGTCCAAGTCTTTCGCATAACAGGTGACTCTTTCATTCTTTCACATCCATGATAAATATTTGAACATGAAAGCAAAAACGAAAAATCTGTAATGTAAAATTTAAAGATGAAATCCTTAAAGCAAACAAACCTTCAATGCCATGAGAAAACTTATCGAGAATGTAATTAACAGAGATCCAACCGTAAACGCCTTCCTGTTTGCCAGTAATCACTTCAAAATGATTGTCGGCCACGACAAATTTGAAATCTTTCGGGATGGAAGTTTGCAGCTCATCAAGAATTCTTCGTTGGGTGCTGAAAATAAAATGGAAAGCAAATTCTCAAAATAATGAAAGCAATGAAAGACATTTAAAAGCTACAATTTCTATTTTACATATGACTATAGCAGAGCTACCCAGCATTGCCCTGGGCAAAAATGTAACAATTTCTATCCAACTTTTTTCCTCCTCCATTTTCTCCTTTCATCTCCCAGCCCCTCTCTCTCTTCTTCACCTAGCCCATTCCTCTCTGTTAACACACACACTTAATGTATATACATCTTGATAATATTAAATGATACAAATTCCTATTTGCTGCCCTCTCTCCACACATAGAATATTTTTTTCTAAATTTAATAATACATCCGGAGCAATGCTGGTCAAGAAAAAACCTACAGTGTGGGTCTTTGGTTAGTAGTTTTGCACTTTTAACTGGATCTACAACTACCCTTTATGTAATGAATTAAAAGAGTCCACTTAGTCAAGAGTCACCACTTACCAAGGCTTAAAGTCCACTCAAGGATAAGGGATAATGAGTGTGCCAAGTGGATGGTGATGGTGATTATTTCAGAATAACAAGAATTTGTTAACATTGGACTTGAAAACAACTATGTTATAGTTAGTTGGGAAGCAGTTCTGATATTGTATGCCACGGATCGGTGGTCTGAAGAAAAAAAAATATTCATGGAATCTTAGTTTTAGGTGCACAGAGGAAGAAATCGAAATTATTGATTGTGGCTGTAGCTAGACGAGTTTTTATTGTGAATGTTTCAGAAAGGAGAATCAGATTGAAGCTCAGCCGAGCACCTATCACGAAAATAATGACAGAGAAAGACTAGCAAAATGTCTTCAGTGAAAAAGTGGCTGTAGGGAAAAGAAGAGGATATCCTCCACTAGATTTTTACGTTGGTTTTGTACCGTGTCAAAAGCAGGGACAGGTGTTCCGAGTGGCATCTCCCTAGTACTGCATCTTAGGATGTCTTTGATCTTGCCTTTTTAATGCTCCATTGTTTTAATCAATTCTATGTTTTGTTGTTGTCTTATGCACACAACCACAAAGAAAAGAAAGAAAAAACAGCTACTATCCTTATCTTTGCTCTATTGTCATTTTCATGGCAGGTGCTTGACTATGCTTAATTCTATGGTCCCACCCCCTGCAAAACATTCACAACAAACACTCGTCTAGCTACAGCCATTGTCAACAATTTCCCTTGCTCTCTATTTGTGCCTAAAATTAAGCACATATTCCATGAACAAAGTTTTTCCTAGAACTGCTCTCCTATATACTGTGATGCTTCTTTCCAGCTAACTACAGCACTGTCGTTTTCAAGTCCAATGTAAAGTTCTCCGTGAGCTGTCTTCTGAAATAATCAAATTCTATCCAATTTCCACAACTACCGATCATTATGGTGTTGTCTTACCGACCATTTGACACTCCTCAGCTCTTATCCTCAAGTGCCCTACGGGCATTGATAAGCATTGACTCTTGTAAAAAAAAAAAAAAAAAAAAAAAATGAAATTCCCAAGTGAAAAAATTTTTTTTTTTGCATTAAAGAAAATATACAAATACTTTTATTCAAAAAACTTCTCATTTTAGCTGTTCTTTTCACAACATTTCTACGGATATAAAATGTGATCGTATTCAGGTTTTTAAGGGACCATTTTACAAATCGATTCTGATATCTTTTTTCTTTTATTTAAAGTAACAGTATTTTTATAGAAAAACTCTTGTCTCTAAACCAGATTCCAAACAGTTTCATTCTGCACATTTTTTTTTTGGTATGAACAACAACTCCAAAAAAACCTTTTAAACCACCGATTGCCACAACAAATCACATCCTCTAAACTCCTCAGCTTAACATTCACAAGCAAAATGAACTGGAATAAATACATTGAGGACATTGTTAAGGCTGCTGCAAAGAAGATGGGCTCCCCATACTGTGCTAGAAAATTACTCACATTTGAGAGTATTCTATACCTCTACAAATCACCATTTGCCCATGCATGCATCTTGCCTGATGCATCAACTACTAGTCTCTCAATCTTAGGCAGGGTTCAAAAAAAAAAGTCTCAAATCTAATAAGTCTCACACTATCGGCCAAGCTCCAACCTCTGTCCCATCATCACAATATTGCATCCCTGTGCCTGTTTTACAAGTACTTTAATAGAATGTGCTCTGATGAACTCCTAGCATTTGTGTCCTCGTTGACATACATACTCCTGACTAACCCACACGCAGCAAAATCCCAACCCTTCAATATTGAGGTTTTGAGATGCCAGAAAGCCTACTCTAATAGTTTCTTCCCACAGACTGCTAGACTTTGGAATTCCCTCTCTGTTTCCTGCTTCTCTGACTGCTCTAACCTGCAGAAGTTTAAATGCAATGTGAACAAACATTTCACTGCTCAAATCCCCACAATCTCCTGTTAGATATGATTCCAAATAGTAACCTCTCACATCCAAGTGGCAAGCAATATGCCTTGTTTGAGGTGACAAAATTATTTAAAAAAAAAAACAAACTATCCAACATGCCAGCATGTAAAACAGATTAAACCAAAGATTATTATGATGATGATGATGATGATGCTGCTGCTATTCTCCTAAATATTTCATCAGATAGACCCAAAAAATATTCCGGTAATTTTGGAGTCTATGGACCTGTTGCTTAGGTGGTAATATGTCGACACACTGGTCTAGAAAGAACATGGCCACCGAATTATGTATTAGGTTGACGCAAAAGTTCTTGCAGAATTTTTACTTTTGATTTCAAATGATGTATTTTCAAATAAGTTTTCGTTATAAGAAAAACAAATTCACACAATTTTATTATTTCAATTCAAGCTAGGCCGAAAGCTGCTAAAACAGCTCACAAAATCAATGAAGCGTTTGGCCCAGGAATTATTACTGAATGCACAGCACAATGGTGGTTTAAGAAATTTCCTGGCGGCGACAAGAATCTTGATGATTGTAGTGGTTGGCCATTGGATGCTGATAACGATCAATTAAAAGCCTTAGTCAAAGCCAATCCATGCACAGTAGTTTGAGAACTTGCTTCTGAATTAGATGTAACGTGTACAACGATTTCCAACCACTGGAGAGAGATTGGAAAGACAAAAAAAAATTGATAAATCGAATTGAACGACACTCAAAAGAAACGCTGTTATGAAGTATCATCTTCCCTTCGTTTACGCAACAAGAAGGGCCCGTTTCTCGACTGGGTTGTGACTTGCGATGAAAAATGGGTACTTTACGACAACCAGCAACACTCAGCTCAGTGGTTAAATGCCAACAAAGCTCCACGACACTTCCCGAAGTCAGAGTCGCACCAAAAGAAGGTCATGCTGACTATTTGGTGGTCTGCGACCAGTCTCATCCATTATAGTTTTATGAATGCAGGCGAAACCATTATGGCAGATAAGTATTGTCAACAAACGGATGAAATGCATCAGAAACTTCGACAACAACACCCAGCATTAGTCAACAGAAAAGACCCTATTCTCCACGACGATGCCTGACCACATGTTGCAGAAGTTGAATGAATTGGGCTATGAACTGCCTCATCCGCCATACTCTCCAAACCTCTCACCTACCAACTACCACTTTTTCAAGCATCTTGACAACTCGTGTGAGAAATGCTTTAAAATCCTAAGCGATATCAAAAACGCCCTCAATGACTTCATTGCTACCAGAACACAAGATTTATATATTACTGGCATAAATACATTTGTTTAGCATTGGCAAAAGTTAATTTATTCTGATGGTGCTTATTTTGCTAAATAAATTTTTGTTTAAGCCGAGATATGTTCATCTGAATTTAAACGTTAAAAACTACAAGAACTTTCTTTGTCAACCTGATAAAAGCTGAAACTGAAAGAAATCCTTGCTTCACACATAAATTATAAAGATTACTGTTTGTAAGGAAAATTTGTTTCATTTAAAAAAGAGAAAAAGTTTTTACGTATTGAATGACAAAATCCTTCTGTTGAACATTTTCATCTCCAACCATCAATCGACTATGAATAACAGTTCAATGTGCATAGTAAATTACAGATTTCCAAAAATTGGCGATTAACTGATGCTTGGGAATCATTTCAAAATTGTCATACAGCTTCCATAACAAGTTCGAATATTGTTATTTCTTCAGTTCACATGAAATCGTTGTCATAAAAATCATTTACAAGACTTGTTGGACGCATTCTAAGAACACAACAGTCATTTCATTTCTTTCTAAGCTGCTGCGATTGCTCCTTACCTGCTGTTTGTCTATGAAGAGTATTGTGATTTTTTTAAAACTTTTTCATCTCACACAAGGCATACTACCACTTGATTATAAGGCGATATTATTTAAGATCATATCTAACAAGGGATTGTGGGAAGTTGAGTAGCAAGATGTCTGTTCATATTAGATTTAAATTTTTGCTGTTAACAGTCAGGGAAGCAGGAAACAGGAAGGGAATTTCAAAGTCTAGCAGAAACTATTAAAGTAGAAGGCTTTCTTGCATCTAGGGATCTCAATAGTGAAAGGGGTGGGATTTTGCTGCTTGTGAGGTTGGTCAGGAATATGTACGCCAAGGGGGGGGGGGAAGTGCTGTGAGTTCATCAGAGCACATTCTGTCAAAGTACTTGTAAAATAGGCAGCATTGGGATGATGGGACTGAGGCTAGAGCTTGGCCAATAGTGCGGAACGTATTAGATTTGAGGCTCTTACTTTTGGAGCCCTGTCTAAAAGGGAGAGACTAGTGATAGGTGCATCAGCTCAGATGTGGCAACAATACTCCATACATGGACGAATGGTGGCTTTGTAGAGATATAGGACACTCTTGGATGGGAGTAATTTTTCTAGCACGTTGGAGCTCACCTTCTTTGCAGCAGCCTTAGCAATATCCTCAATGTATTTGTTCCAACTCATGTTGCCTGCAACTGTTAAGGAGTTTGAACGAGGATCTCTCAGACATATTATTGGTCAATTGGTGACTAATCCAAATTATCGATCCTCACGAAAGCAGAAACGTAACAACATGGTTACCAACTTACCTTTCCGGCAAGACTCTCATTCCAGCAGTTGCCAAAATATACAACAATGTTTCAGAGTGTTTTTCTTCTGGGATATGGTTAGCAGCGTATGTAAGCAAAGGATGGAGGTACTCGCTCGCTGCTGAAGGATTGTCACCAAACGTAGACAGACCTGAAGGCAGAAAAAAAAAAAAAAAAAGGTCTATTAACTGTCATTATTCTATCCTCATGTATACATTTTGGACACAAAGTAAACCTATATTATAGCAGAAAGTAAAAACAAAGAATTCGGTATAAGATACGCAAAAATAGTTGTCATATGAAGTTTTATAAAAATATTTTTTGAATGATTTAATCAAATGTAATGGAAATGAGGCGACACATTATAACAGATTGCATTATCTTTTCTGCGCTCATCTCCCCACCCTTCTGGCCTCACGGCACATCTTGCCGTCGTGGACAGGAAATAAGTACATTCTGGTTTGTTTACATCAGGAAAATGCCTGTTTTTAAAAGATTAATTATATATTTATTAGTGATGGGACGATTCCAATATTTTTTTCTGATTCTGATACAATTCCTGATTCTGATTCTTTATAAATCTCTAAATATTTAAGTATAGAGTTGTTATTTTTCCTGATTGCATCTTAAACACACACATTTTTTTCTCAGACATAAAAATACACTTGTGGCTGATGCTCTTTAGATTTTAGTTTTATTGGTAGTTTAAAAATCAATACATATTTATTCTTTTATCAATTAGTATCAATGGTGGAAGGTTTTGTTTTAAATAAAATCATATAAAAAGGACAATTAAAAGAATCGTTTTTGGCATCGGATAATAGGCACAATTTTTTCAGATTCTAATACCCCAAACAGTTTTGATTCTCCTGATTCTGATTAATCGTGTCAACACTTCTATATGTTAAAATAAAGGTTACAGTTACATAGGAACTTTATTACATTATCAAGTCAATAAGAATTACAGAAAGTGAAAAGGAAAAAAAAAACCTCTCAAGGCCATGGCATTTCGAAGCTAAATGCTTCTCCTCAGAAAAGAAGAGAAAAAGTTGACATCATACAAAGGTAAAAGTAAAAAGACCACACTGACTTTGAAAACATTCAGATTAGAAATGGAGAACAATTTTTAGATTAAAATTGGAAAAAAAATTTTATAACGGGAGGAAAGGGTGAGATGATGGCGATAAAACAAAGTAGGGGGGAAAAAAAAAAAAAAACACAAGAAAATGAAATAAGAAAATGTTTTTACAATTTATAAAAATTTCAAAATCTTAAATATTTTTTTTTCAAAATTCAACATATATATAACAAATAATAAAACATGTTAAAAACATTTTAAGAAGAATAGTGAAACATTCCCTCTGCTTCACTATTTTTATCAAGTAAGCTCTATGGCTTACTTGTAGTTTTATTAAATAGTTTGCAAGCAAAATCCAATTCCACATTTTGCTAATTCCTACCCTCTAAAAAGAAGGAAAGTATTTCTTTCGAAACTCCACGGATTAAGGACAATCCACTAAATTTGTGTTTCCTTTTTGAAAAATAAATATGTTTTTAACTCTTGCTAAAGTGTTTATCAACATGTTTTATTAATTATTTTTTCTTATCATAAGCTCTATTTCCGATTTGGTTTTATTGAGCTTTTACATCTGGTGATGATTACTTTATAAATATTAATTCTTTAATATTTGTAATATATTTTATGTTTGCTATTTTGGATTATCTTTGTAAACTTAATTGAAATTCTTATTTCATTTTATATATAGCTATAAAAGTGAAAGTGTGTGTGTGTGTATGTGTACATTTCCCTGTGCAATAACCCTGTCCATTTTCAGTCTACAGACTCGAAATTTGATATACAGTGTACTGAGATTTGGCAAAATCTTTGTAATCTGTCTTCGACCAGAAATTTGGCTGTTAAGGGGTCAAAGTTCAACGATTTGACCTTTGAGAACTCTACCAAACTCCTCCGCCAATTTTAGGTATAAACAATTGAAATTTTAGATATTTGTTCCTTGGACATGGATCTAACTTAATAACTTGATTTGAGCCTAAAACAATAAATGTTCAGGGGTCATAATAGGGGTCAAAGTTTAAAAAAAATTGACCAAATTACTCAGACAATTTCTGGCCTAACATTTGAAATTTTACATAAAGGGTATTCAGAGATAGGGCAAGTTTTTTTAATCGGTTTGGGTAGAAAATTTGAGCTACCAATATATAAATGCATGTATGTATGTTTGCATGTCTGCCTAAAACTTTTGACAGAGGCGACGGATTTTCACAAGATCAGTATTGTTTTGAAGCTGAACCCGTCAAACAACAAATACCGAAAAATTGGCTAAAAACATTCATTTCTTCACCCTCAACTGGGCAAAGCAAAATATGATGAAAGTAAAAATAAAATAGATAAACCCCATAATTTATTATACCATACCTGTTCACACTGAAACACTTATCACAATAGTCTGTGGATCTATATTAAAAAACCTTGTTAAACTTTGTGACATATTTCCATTCTATGGAGGTCAGATGTGAACGAATACCCCATAATTTTATTCTATCATATTTCTTCAAACTGAAACATAATTATCAAAGTATACTTACACAGATAGATATGAAAAGTCTTTATTAAAGTTTGTGCCTATTTCCATTCTATGGAGGCCATGCGCGAACGCAGACCCCACAATTTTATTATACCATCCCTATTTAAGTTAAAACATACTTATCAAAGTATTATTATGTACATCTATATAAAAAACACTTGTAAATGTTTTTATTTTTCATTTTTAAATTTTTTATTTCCATACTTTGTGGACAAGGCGTGAATGCAGACCCCACAATTTTAATGAACCACCATTCTGCCAGATCAAACATACCCATTCCTGTGTCTCCATACATCTATCATTATATGTAATCAGTTTTTTAAAATAGACAACCATATAGGAGCCTATTCGTGACCAGACACACACACATAGCTTTATATTATAGCTATATATATATATATATATATATATACATACATACATACATACATACACTCGTGAACAAAAAAAATGAGCCATGATTAAAATTGGAACAAAAAAAATGGGCCATGATTGAAATTGGAAAGAAAACAATTTTTAAAATTTTTATCGCTTGTTTGCTAATAATTAGCTGTTATTTAGTATTTTTCAGATTATTAGTATTAAAGATGAGTCCAAGAAAAGTAAGACGACATCTTGACGAAAAAATTAAAAACCGAATTGCAGGATTACGACAGGCAAATTTGACTTACAAGCAGATTTTCGACATTTTGAAAGAAGAAAAGGTGGCAACATCTCTTTCAGCTGTGAAGAGAATTGGGCAAAGGTTCGAAATTGAAGGCACAGTGAGCAGGAAAGTTGGTTCTGGTCGCCCCAGAGCATCCACAATGAAGGACGATCACAGGCTTAAAATGACCGTTTTGAAGGATCGCAAAAAAACTTATGTTGACCATAGCAAACAATTCAAAACAGCAAAAGGAAATTCTCTTTCTAGAGTGACAATATCCAGAAGGATGAAGGAAATGGGATTTTCATCAAAAAGATGTGCAAAAAAAACCTTTGTTAACTAAGAAGAACATTAGCGACAGAAAGAAATTTGCATCATGTTATGGTACAAAAGATGCAGATTGGTTTAGAAATGTTTTCTGGTCGGACGAATCAAGATTTTGCCTTGCCAGTGATGCCCCTGAACGTTGCATCCGAAGATCCGGAGAAAGATTTTCACCGAATTGCATAAAAACCACAGTAAAACATGGAAACGGAGGAATAATGGTATGGGGGACCTTTTCTGCTGCAGGAGTTGGGGAAATTATCAGATGTGATGCGTCAATTAATGCCAAAGAATACATTCAAATATTAGAAAGAGGTCTATTACCAAGCATCCAGAAGTTAGAAATGAACAATGACATTATTTTTCAACATGATAATGCCCCTGCACACACAGCAAAAGTCACAAAGAAGTGACTTACTGATAATTCAATTGATGTGATGTTTTGGCCTGGCCAAAGCCCAGATTTAAACCCAATGGAAAATATTTGGGCTATAATATCTCGTGCATTTGTTAGAAAAACTTTTTCCAACAAAGAAATATTATGGGAAGCAGTACAAAGAGAATGGAATAACATCTCTTCACAGTGCTCCAAGTTGGTTGAGAGCATGATAAAAAGAATTGATCTTTTAAAAAGATCTAAGGGCAATTCCATTCCATACTAAGTTTTTATTAAAGTAAATATCTTGCTCTTTATATTTTTTACTCATTTTCGTTTATTATTTAATTGCATTTTGTGTAATGCAGCTTTTTGTGCAATAAATTGTAAATTTCTTTCCTGGCCCATTTTTTTTTGTTCATGAGTGTACATACACACAGTGTGCGGCATAAGTAATGCCCTTTTTTAAGTAAAACAAAATTAGAACTTTATTTCTTTTAATCTTATTTTTTTAATATGAATGTATTTCAAAGGCAAATAAAAGTAAAAGATATAGAAAAGGTGTTACTTATGCCATACCTTGTGTGTGTGTGTGTATATATATATATATATATATGTGTATATATATATATATATATATATATATCTTATTTTGATGAAGTTTAAATCATGTTTAAAATTTTCTGTAAAAGACAATGAAAATCCTTCCAAATCTCTATGCATTCCTAAGATGCTGAATCATTATGTGGCCCCTCTGAGGTAGCTATCAGAACAGAAATCTCTTGAAACTTCAAATTCATATATTCAATTTTAAAGAAACTAAAATTATAGGTTCTATGGGCCAAAATTCTAGTACATATTAAATACTAGCAGGGAGACCCGACGTTGCCCGGGATTGAATGAGGATCAATGAATATTCTACACTTTCAATAGTTTTATTGTCATCGAAAGCAGTGAAATCGCCCATTTTTCAATGAAATCGATTAATTGCGTACTCTAGTCTGGGACTCACTGTGGTGCATCTGGAGGAAGCTTTACACGTCTCCATGCAGTGACTTAGTCCACAATACATTGTCATGTACATTGCACTGATTTTATAAAATTGGAGTTAAAGTTTAAAATGTCAAAGTTAAGTATTATAGTTCCACTGTGCTCAAAATAAAAAAAACTTATTTCAAATATACTCCTGTTTTATCAAATGACCTACTGGTGATTTTATATGCTAGACTCTTCTACTTGTGTGGTGATAAAAGTTTGGTCAAAATCAGATTCTTTGATCAGATTTTTTTTCCAATTATCGATACTTATTGAAGGCATTCCGATACAAAACCTATCTAAGAACCTTGCCAGACACAAAATACACTGGTGTAAAATCGGCCAACTGTTTCGCAGTCCATATGGAACGAACTCATGCACACAAAGTGCATTTTATACACAAGTAGAGATTAAATACACAGCTAAAGCAAAATAAATTCAGGATTAAAATAATTTCCAATGTTATTGAATGGTTTACTCATTTTTTATTTTTGGTTTTGCTTATGTTTGAATTCATGTTTTATACACATGACATAAATCTATGACATCACGTTAAAACTATAGTTAATTTGTTATAGTGATGTTTTAAAGCCTATTTAGGAGTTGAAGTAGGTAAGTAGGTCAGACTGAATATCTCGAGATTTTGGTTTTGATTTTAACTTTATTTGTTAGAAATTTATTATTTACTTTTAATGCCATATTTTCCATTTCTAAAAGAACTAAAAAAATAAAATAAATCTGATATTCCGAAATGAGACAAATTCCATAATGTATCATTCAAACACTACCGTGTCTGCATATATGGTTGAGTGGCAGTTTTAGTCATTTAGAACTGCTTTAAAGCTTCACTGCTCACTCATTTTTCGACCAAATTTCAAACAATTATTACAGTTTATAGATCACCTTCTCAGCTATATTGTGAAAAAAAAAAAATTTCAATTTTCGTTCAGTAAAATAAAAGTTATAATGAATTTAGTGGTGTTCAAAAACGTAAAAATTCGTAAGGAGGTGAGTGACGGGTTTTATAACTAGTTTCCATAGCAACCACGTCGCTTCAGTGACTAGTGTTGCTACTAATTCACTGCTGTCGCAAAAAGATGGAATGAAAGCAGATGAGAGCCGTATATTGTTTTACATATGTGTATGTTATGTTTATGGGGGTAAAAAACTAAGAATGAAATTAAACAAAGAACAAGTGAATCTACTGGAAGCCTGGAAAAATCATGAATAGAAAAATGTGAGCATGAAAAGTAATATTGTTAAGATTTAAACATGAAAAAGTAAAGGACTAGTTGTTAGAACTGGAAAAAAAAGGACAAGATATTCTAGTAAAAAAATATAAATTTATAACTTAAAATATTACAGCATTAAGAATTAATTATATAATCTTAAATTGTATTAAAAAAAATTCTGAATGCTGCAATATTTTAAGTTATAAATTTATTATATGTTTTTACTAGAATATCTTGTCCTTTTTTTTCCAGTTCTAATAACTAGTCCTTTTCTTTTCTATGTTTAAGCTTAACCATATTACTTTTCATGCTCGCATTTGTAATTTATTATGTTCTGCAAAAATTAGGCTGACACAAAAAAATCTATACATAAGACTAGCAGGGATATCTGGCGTTGTTTGGACCCATAAAATACTAAATAAAAGGCGTTAAATAGTGTGTGTAAGATCTAAATCTAACTTTACGGAGTTCTTTTCTCCCTCATCCCCACTATAATTAGAAAAGAGATGTCATTTCTGGAAGATTTTGAAAAAAAAAAAAAAAAAAAAAAAAAAAGAAGTTTTTCCATATTAATGCACAAATATTGGATATTTTGCTTTGAAAATTGCTACATAATTACATTACCCCCCCCCCCCGGCAAAAAAATAAATAAATAAATAAATAAAATATGTGCCCTCCCTAACAAAAATTTTTCCAGTTGACCCTCAGAGAATATATTTTTCTAAATTTTAGATATTATACATCTGGGGTAACGCAGGTCAAATTTGAAGTGGTTTGGTTTTTTGACTGGCTGGAAAGACAAACAAACATACACACAACACAACTATCATTTATATATTATATTTAAAACACATGCATAAGACAGTCGTGCAGTGTTTTCCAAAACTTAAGTTTCTTCAGACTATTTTAGGGGATGAAATGGGAAAGAGATGTAGTAAGAAAAAAAAACAAAAAAACAAAAAACAGAGTAATATGGCATCATGATCATAGTGAAAAAAAAAAAAAGGACATAACCGAGTTCCTTGTCAAATACCGAGCAACGTTAGGCTTTCTTGCTAGTCTATATATGTTTTTTTTTTTGGTTTTTCTTTTTACATAGGCATAACCACTTATCAAGGCCCAGAGGCCACTCGAGGATAAGGATTAAAGAGTATACAGTAGTCAGTGGGACAATATCGTAGTAATCGTTAGTAGTGAAAATTTGGTAAATTGGATTACTTAAGGGGGAACGGTTCGTCCAGAACTTGTTTACGTTGGACTTGAAGACGACCATATTGTAGTCAGCTGGAAAGCGGGCAAACGGAAGGCAGTTCCACAGATGTGCAGTTCTAAGAAAGAAACTTTGTTCATGGAATCTACATTTAGATTTAGGCACAGATAAAGAGTAGGGGAAATTATTGATAGTGGTTTCAGCTAGACAAGTGTTTCTCGTGAAAGTTTGGCGAGGTGGGACCATAGATTGGAGCTCAGACGAGCACTTGGCATGAAAATAACGATAAAGCAGAGACAGCCTCAGAACGTTTCTTCTGTGAGAAAGATTATATTCCATTATATTAGTGAAATGTGTTGGTTTAACTACTTTCAATCTAAACTTAAGGTATTTGAACCCCCCCCCCCAAAAAAAAACGACCCCTTCCTGACAAAAACTTAAATATTTGGAGGAATGCTCATCTACTCATACAGGGGTCATATTCATTCTTTTTTTTTTTTTTTTTTAATAAATAAATAAATAAATAAAGGGATCCCAAATGAACGCATAATCTTCCGCTTTTATTTATTTATTTTACACAATTTTACTATAGCTTCAACCATATTTAAATTACATAAAATTATACAAATTTTTTTTTCTTTTATGGAAATAGCTCCAGACAAGACACAAAGCCAGTTGATGAAAGGACCTAATAAAAATACTACTTCAACGTTAAAAATTAGTTAATGATAAGTGTTAGATGCAGAGATTCTAACCCAGAAAACAGCAATTCTTCCCTCTTTGTAGGAAACATCGCTCATGGAATGTGAGGATTAAAGAACAAAATAAGGGAAGTGAAAGTTACGAAGATACCAAAAGTAAACACAAGGTTCTCTTTCTACTCTACTAATAAAGCAGATATGCAATAATATAACTTGCGATTTGTCTCACCTGCAGGATACATCATCATCATCAGAATAATCAATTTGTGCACAAAAAATGTAAAACAATGGAAACGGATGAGAACTCAGATGCGGATGAAAGTTTATTTGGATGGCATATGTATTGGTTCAAAAGTTTTGTTACCTTGGTGATAGCACTTGGGCACAGGGAGGAGCAGGTGCTACTATAATTGCAAGAGTTGAAGTGGATGGGGTAAGTACAGGGAACTTCTGTCATTATTAACCAGCAGAACATTACCACGATCAACCAAGTGTGATGATGTAGTACAGGGGAACCTGGCCAGTGAAGGTTGAGGACATGCGTTGCATGGAGAGAAATGATACAAAAATCATGATAGATGTGGAATGTGTACCTTAATAGATTGGCATAGATCTGATACGTTCAGAAGAAGATTCAATCTGGACAGTATAGGAAGTGTGTGTGTGTGTGTGTAGGAGAGGAGATTGCATTGAAAGAATGAACAAGAGTTCTTGGATGAGTATATGTAGAACAGTTGAGGTAGCAGGTTCAGTTCACATGGAAAGCTAAAAACATGGGAGGAAGCGATAAGGAGAGAGTTGAGAGGAGGAGGGAGGAATAAGGAAGTAGGTTAGTTTCAAAGTCAATTTCTGAAAGCCGTTCAACACATGCCAGCCTCTAATATGATGATAAACTGCAGAACATGAATATGATATGGCTGTATGTGGCCAATGGCAAACCAAAAGCTGAAATCAATAAGTTTCCCAACCTTGGAGGTCACGATCCCCCTGCATGCATGTGCTTGGAAAGGGCAGCATGAAAAATTTTTTTTTTTTTCATAAACAACTCCAATCAGTTTTAAGTACAAAATTAAAAATGAAGAGAAAGACATCAAGTGAACATGTGAAGGAGAGGAGACAAAATGTCATCCATTAACGACAAGCGACCTACGAAGCTTGAGGCGTTCAATCACTACTTCTTGTGTCACATCTTTCGTGTTTGTTGGCAGCAGTTCATCTAAAATGCTGTTATTCATTTTTGCTGCAACATATCCTCTCTGCAACAAGTGCGCCCCTTGAGATGTCTTTGCTGGTTCGGTCACATTCTTTGTTGTCACCCAGACGCTTTCATCCACAAAGTCATTGAAGCAGTCCCTCCTCAGGATTAAAAAGACGTGGAGGTAAACTGAAAATCTAGCTCAGAACAGTGAAACATGATAGCAAGTTGATCCTAGGGAAATAAATTATTAGAGTAGAAAGCTTTCTGGCATCTAGGGACCCCTACAGTGAATGGGGTAGGATTTTGTTGCTTTTTGTAGGCTGGGAGAGGGGGGGATTTACACCAAGGGAACACAAGCACTACAAGTTTGTCAGAGTATACTCCATTAAATTATTTGTAAAAGAGGCACAGGGATGCAATATGCAGCAATGCGACAGAGGTTGGATTATAAAAAAAAAAAGAAAAAAAAAAGGTTGCATTTTGTTAAAAAGTGGACAAATGCACATCTTTGACAGTAGTGATGAGGTTTTTATTTTTATTTTTTTTTTTTCTTCCTTTGAAGATTGTAATGCTGGGTATGTGGCAGCCAAACCAGCTGCCAACATTGCCCTGCTTTTTATTGAAACCAACCGAGAGCTCTTTTTAGTATCCTCGCTGTTCCCTTAAGTGCAATTGTCTAGATCTCTTTTGCACTTGGTTCACCAGGAATATTAATTAAGTAGGACTTCAAATGATGATTGTTAAGATGATAGAAGTATGATCAAGGGGAGCTAACTCCTTTTGTTTGAGGTCCCCTTGATCATACTTCTACCTCTTCTTTACTTCCTGTTTTATGAGTTCTCATATAGAGACACGAGAATAACACAAAACAGATGCTAGCAGGCGCCAATAGAGAGAGGTCTTTGAACCTGGTTAAATGAAGATGGAGATATATTACTTCTCTTAGTGTTAGTTGTGACACGCAAACTCCAGCAATATCGGACAAAGACTGATAGATGAATTTGTATCATTCTATGTGTTACATTCTTATCCATGTCAAGTGTGAGTCTTCTCGCTTTTTTTCCGCTACTTTCTGTCATTTGTGTGCTGCAGACATATGCACATATATTCAGCTTTAGGCATAATTTTCTGCAAGGCATTAATAGTTATATGCCAGCAACCCTATTCATAACAATGATGATATGAGGGTCATTCCAAAAGTAAAGCCTCCTATTTTTTTACTCTAAAAGCTGAAGAGCTACAAAGACGAGAATGGTATCATTAAAACAAGCAACCTTTTGTGCTCCAGAATTCATTTTTCTACATAGTCACCACCATTCTCAATGCACTTTTGCTAGGAATTAAATGACGCATCTTTGCTTTTGATGCACATTTATGAGAGAAGTTGCTTTTTAGAGTTTCACACCGTCATAATCTGCAACAGAGAGATGAAGTGTTTAGGTCATAAATGCATAAGTTCAACTGAGCTCCGCATAGTTCCCCCCCCCCAACATTGAAAATGGGCTGGTTCAGTGCTATTTGCAATTCCTTCTAATCCGTTTGGGTAGAATATAAATAGGAGGCATTACATTTAGAACATCAAGAATGCATAAATAGAAAAAACAAAAAAACAAAAAAACAACATTGTAATGATTTACTTACCAGGTGTGATTTTTTTAACAATCGGTAAACCCCGAGCGTCCGTGAGTTGCTCAATCTGCAACAACTCCTTTGGATTGCCCGAATGGGTCGGCCACTGATAAACGTAGACACGGCTCCCACTGCTACCACAATCAATAACAATCCCGTAGTGGTTACCACCTGTGGCACCACCACCAATCTTGCTCCTGGAAACACTATCCTCCCCAGACAACGGGTAAGCGAGTGGCCGGAGAGGATGCTGTCGGATCAGCTGCTGACTGACATAGCTGGCTGAGTGCCGCAGTTCCAAGAACATTATGACCGCAGCCGTGTAGATCACCAGAAGCAGGACGAGGATGATGACGCATTTTAGCGATAAGGTGACAGTCACCGGAGGAGAGGGTGACGATGTCAGGTAGCGACACCAATTGCATGTGATTCTGAAATAGATAAATCAAAAAACAGATTATTAACATGGTGGATGCTGCTGATAGTAGTAGGAGGAGGAGGAGGAGGAAAAGGAGTTAGGGGAGGAGAAGGGCCCATCACAAAGTTTAAAAAGATGAAAGAAAAGGACTGTGTTCACGTATCTGGAGATTCGAAAAGAACAAGTTTACACTGACACTTAATCTAACATCACTTGAATGACATTGATCAAAAAAGAAAGTTGTGTCATGTTCCATTGGAGATCCCTTAAGAAAAAGAAATAGCCCCCCTCCCCGATTGATACGGAGGATCATTTCTACCAAAAAAAGTTAAATTCGTTTGTCTAATAACTAGGGCTGTGACAACAGAATATTCTTTTCATTCTTTTGACTCTCGGGTATATATCCGAAGCAGTTAAACACACTTAATCAACCAAGAACCACATGCGTCTATATAAAAAAACATAAGATATTAACGGATATATATTCAAGAGTCAAAACAATGGAAAGAATATGCTGTTGTCAAAGCCCTATCAATAACCTACAATTTGTCTCTAATCTAATATGTCAAATGGATCAAAAAAGAGTTTCGAATCCAACAAGTCCCACATTATCGACAAAGCTCCAACTCCCTATCCCATCACCGCAATGTTATATCTCTGTGCTTGTTTTACAAGTACTTTAATGGAATGTGCTCTGATAAACTCATAGCACTTGAGTCCCCTTGAATTAAAGACATCTGACAAGCAGCAAAATTCCACCCCTACACTGTTCAGGGTTTCTAGATGCTGGAAAACCTAATCTAATAGTTTCTTCCCACAGACTGCTAGATTTTGAAATTCTCTGTTATTTGCTTCCCTGACTGTACTGACATGCAGAAGTTGAAATGCAACACGGACAGACAACTCATGACTCCACTCCCCACATAATCCCCTGTAGACATGATCCCAAGTTCTAGTTCCTCATGACCGAGTGGAAGTATGACTTGTTTGGGGTAAAAAAGATTAAAAAATAAATAAATAAAATTGATTGTCATCTGTACTTATATAAAGTATATGTTTATATTAGTGACGGGACGATTCCAATATTTTTTTCCCCCCCGATTCTGATTTTTTATAAATCTCTAAATATTTAACTATAAAAGTGTTATTTTGTCCTGATTACTGTAAAAACACGTCTTAAAATGTGCGTATATTTTCACAAATGTAAAAACACATTTAGAGATTTTAGTTTTACTGGAAGTTTAAATCAATAAATATTATGTTATTACTGCAATCAGTGGAAGAAGTTTCTTAAACCAAAATCATATAAAAAAAGATAATTTAAGGAATCGGTTTTGGCATCGAAAAATCTGCTCAAATTTTTCTGATTCCAATACCCCAAAAAGCTCCGATTTTTCTGATTCCCGATTCCGATTCATCGTCCCAACACTAGTTTATATATATTTCGGTATGATTCACTCCGAAACTATTTAACTGAATACTAGGCATTTTCGAACACAACAAAGATGCATAGGGGCTGATAATTTGAGCAATATTTAGTTTAATTTAGTTTCGTGCAAAGTAAAAATAAGCCCTTCATGAATATTTAGATTAAAGTAGGTGACTATAGTCGAGAGCAACCTGAAGGCTCCCTTGTCATGAGCTACTATAACAAGGTGTAGGGGGGCACCATTCCTTTACCAGGATTACTCCACCTACCCACGAGCCATACCTTGCAATACCGAATATTTAGAAAAAGGGCATCAACTACCATTCTTTGGTATGACTTGACCGAGAATTGAACCTGGGTCACTCGACCCATAAGCAAATGTTCTTACCAACATGCTAAATGGGCTGGTCGATAGGTATTAGATATATTTTTTGTTTCGTCATGGGTACGTACAGACAGATTTTTCTTTATTTTTGTTCTGGACAAGAATCTCTCAAAAATTTAAAAAACAAATCTAAAATGATTCTCTTTCTTTAATTCTATTTTTCTTTCCAAAGATGTGATGATATGCTCTTGTTTTTAATGGACTCCATCTATCTTTTTCAATTGTCTTTTCCTGTTTAACTGTTGGGAGAGGGAGAGGGAGAGAGAAGAACAGAGGGGGAGAGAAAAAGGCGAAGGAGAGAATATAAAATAAGAGTAGGTAATCAAAAAAGAGTAATAGACACTTAATAGTTCACTTGCTGACGTAATTGCACTTTACAGCTGAACATTCCTGATTAGTTTAGCTGGAAGGAACCTCAACAGACTGATCAATTGTTAAGAAAACACACAAAAAATAAATAAATAAATAAATAAATAAATAAATAAAAAATAACAGCATATTTTTTTATTTTCTGTTAATGTCTACCTCCTTGAATTTCCAGAGAGGTAGACATAAACAGAGGCTGAAGAGTGTTTGGTAATTTTAGGTTCCCTGTGTTATTTGGATTTGAAACTGACGGTACCGACGTTGTTCAGATCATCTGTAAAATATATATAATTTTTTTTTTTTTTAAATTCAAAATGGCGTGATGGAAACATAAGGTATTTGCAGCTCCTCTTCCAATTTTCGGATTTTAATCATGTCAAATCCTACTTTATTTCTTTTCGATGGATTGATTGTTGCTATTTCTTCTGAGTAAGGGTATAATAGATTCACTGATTGATATAATAATTAAGTGATTGATTTTGCGCTACGAAACAGATATTGTCAAGAATTGTAAATGTAAACTGAATGGTCAACATCATGAATTTTGGAATATAGTTTTTTGTCATTTATTCACTATATATATATATATATATATATATATATATATATATATAGGCTGTCTACTCTGTATATATATAGTGGCTGTCTACTCGGTTTCGAGTGTTATCACTCTTCAAAGATTTAGATTTTGTGCTCTTGGGTGTCAAGGATAGAATATACAGTTAAAAAAAAAAAAAAAATAAATAAATAAAATAAAGAATGGAGACTGAAAATTACCTGTGCGTGACTGTTTAAAGTACAATTGAAGCATGATACTTGACTTTTGCATTTTTAACTTTTTTCAAGCTATTATATATAAAAAAATAATTTTATAAAATCAATAGTAGGTTCTCTACAGTGCAATGTAGACTACAATGTATTGTGGACTAAGTGAATGCAGAGAGGCATGTGAAGTTTCCTCCTGGTGCACTGTGATGGGTCCTCAACTAGAGCAAGCAGTCAATTTGATGGAAAAAAGTGGACGATTCCACTGATTTCGATGAAAATAAAACTATGAGAGTGTGAAATATTCATTGATCATCATTCAATCCCAGGCAACATTGGGTCTCCCTACTAGTATATATATATAACGGACTCTCCCGTCGATTTCGATGTATGAGGTTCCAGCACAACTAAGTTGCTCGGAAATCCACACAGATGATTTGTTTATAGTCGTGAAGGCTTTGTGTAGAACTAACCACTTTTTAATATTACTGCTAACCTCCGTCGGTGCAGATGACTGCCACAGGACAGAATACACTGTAGACTGCAGGTTTTTACATCAGAGTTTCCTTCTAGATACATGTCTTAAAGACTGGGGGTGCATCTCCCCAGTGAATTAATGTGCCTCCAGATACCAACCTGGAAATTTTCTACAACTCAGTGCGGTACATACAGCGCCTAACCTTCCTAAATGGCCACCCATCTTGTACTGGCTAGGCTCAATGTTGCTTAACTTCGGTGATCTGGCAAGAACTGGTGTGAACCTGAGTGTGCCATACATGTATGTATTAAATCGTACTGATGACTGTATGATTTAATGAAATGAGTCTAAAAGAAAAATTGCTGCCCAAATATCAATACATCCCTTTATTAGACAGAACTGATTTAACGAAATATATCTCAAAGAAGAAATACTGCCCAACTACTCATTCGTATGTATTAGAGAAACACGAAATGAATGTATGCAATGACCTCCTTTTGTGCAAAGACATTAATTATATACACAATTTAGTCTTGATAAATAGAATGCAATTATTTTGACAAATATAAATTGGATTAGATTTATTTAAGCTTTTGAAAGAAGGCAATGAACTAGAACTGAAGCACTCTATTTATGAGAGGGAGAGAAATGTAGCGAAAGATACGTGTGTATATCTATAGTTATAACGGCTGTTTAAAATAGTGAAGCTAGGCCCTATTTAGGGAATTAAGAAAACGCAATCAACGTGAGCAAAAACGCATCATTCAGACTTCCTGTCATTGAATACTGTTTGACTGTCTACTGTGAATGCCAGCTGACATGGCACTAAAAAAACAAAAATATCCTAAGAATAAGGATAATGAGTAAACGTTGGATGAAATGATGGTTAAAATTTTTACGAACTTGCCAGGATTCGACCCGGAAATCTTCTGATCCATAGTCAGATGCGTTATCTATTGCGCCACAAGTTCTGTCTGTATGCCAAAAGATGTTACCGCGATTGTATACAGACAGTGCTAAATTCTGTTGATATGGGCAGGTAACTATTTTGACAAAAATGAAACTGCCTAAAAACCCTTATTTTGGGCTTTTTGTGTGACTCGGCGTTGTTCGTTTCGAACCATATATAGATAAGGATAATCTAGGGACTCACACCTTTCAGGAAAAAAAAAAAAAAAAAAGAATTTTTCAATTCGGTGCATCCGTTCGAAAGTTTTATTGGTATATATACACACATAAATAAACATTTGGAATTTTATTAATCGTATACATAAGAACACAATTGAAGACTAAATTATAATTTCCAAGAATTTATTCTTCAACATTTCTTTTCTCCATTTCACGAACTCTTTACACTAAGGTTGTTTTTTTTTTTCCTGCATATGTGACTAGTTTTCATATAATGCAGTTTCAATTCATGCCAATACCAGCAAATTCATAGTTTCACTATGATAATCATTGGCCAATATCTTTCCTCTGATGAAAAGAACGCATTCTTTAAAACACCACAGATTAACGAAATCTTAATATTTTTTTAGTATTCTGTCGAACACTAAATTCTTGAAAATTATAATTTACAATCTTAAATTGTATTGTTTTATGACAAGCTCTATTTCCTAATTTGGTTGTATTAAGCTTTTTATTTGGTTGTGATTACTATATTGTTATTAATATTTCTTTTTTTGAGTATTCTGTCGAACAATAATTGCAATTACTACATAGATATTAATATCAGCTTTAAGTTTACAGAAGCTTTTGGCTTGTAAACTTAATTTTTACTTCTTGAATTTATATATAAAGGTACTTTGCGTATTCATTGCTTATGGACTAACACTGCTGAATCGATTTTTAGCACAAATTTATTTATGTGTCTGGAAGTGTTCTTAGATAAGTTTTGTAGTGGAATGCCTCTAATAAGTATTGAAAATCGATGATTAAACAAATCTGATTAAAAAAGGAACAGTGCAATTTTGTCCAAAGTTAATGCCTTATACAGCCTAACATCACAAGTGCATTGAAAAGTTTTATCACCGCACAAGCAGAAGGGCCTGGCGTATGAAATCAATAGTAAGTTCTTTGATGATACAAAGGTACATTCAAAATGAATGTTTCTGTTTAGAGCACAATTGAACCATGATACTTGACTTTTGCATTTTAACTTTTAATTCAAGCCATTATATATGAAATTTTATAAAATAAACAGATTCTCTACAGTGCAATGTAGATTACAATGTATTGTGGCCTAAGTCACTGTGGGGAGGCATGTTAAGCTTCCTTCTGGTGCGCTGTGGTGGATCCCCGAATAGAGCAGGCAATTAATCAATTTGATTGACAAATAGGTGATTTAACCGATTTCGATGGCAATAAAAGTATTGGAAGTGTGGAAGATTCACTGATCCTCATTCAATCCCGGGTAACGTCTCGTCTCCCTGCTGGTAATATATGTATATTCCAGAAAAGTTAGCTGAGGGGGTTACTTTTCGTCTGACAGATTTTGATTTGGTCGTTTTGTTTTCAGCTTATTTAATACCAAATCTGGTCAGTTTTTTAAAAACTTTTTATGATTCAAGTTCTTTACATTTTTAAATATTTATTTATAGCGTTTGGTTTGGTTGTTTTGTAGAGGGAAATTGTTGCGTTTGTTTTTGATTTAGCAGAACATGATTGAGTTTTGCAAATGGAAAGGAACAAAATAACAATAGCATTAATGTTTGCTGCATTTTGGGCCAGGAAGCTGGTATCTTGAGAATGCCTGATCTGATAGCACTAGTGTGTGTGTGTGTGTGTGTGTGTGTATGAGAGAGAGAGAAAGAGCAACATGGGGAAGGGCCTTTAAGGCCTTAATGGAGGAACTAGAAGTGACGTTGGTTCTAATTGCAATTGTCATTCGGTAGAGAAACCAAGTATTATTTGTAACCTCTCATAATCACTTACTCTTAATTACTTCTTAACTTGCAAATTTTAATTCAAATTCACACAACACTTCCAAAGAGGAACCCCCCAAACCTCTAATACATTTAACGTGAGCCAGAGTGCAATACTCTACGTGTATCAGAAAGTGGCCATTAAAAATGATGATCAGAACTTTAATAATTCAACTATTTTTTCGAAGCTTATAACTACTTGAAAAATGTAATTCAAACCCTTTTTTTTTCAATTAAAGGAGGAAAAACCAATTTTTTAAAAAATAACAGGTTTAATAGCAAATTATGCAATATTTGCTTTTTTTAAAGCGGTTTTCTTTAAAAAGAATACAAAGAAAATCAACATATTTTGACTTGCTTATAAATATATGTATATATATATATATATAAATGCCAAAAAATCACTTAAAAAAATATACTATTAAATGAGTAGTTCCATCCTTCATTGTCAAAAATTATCCATAGTTATATTTTAAATTCCATGTATTTTTTTAAATAAAAGAATTTTTTAAAGCGAGAGTAGTAAAAAATCGCATTTTCACAACATGTTTTGCGAAGCTGTAAAGAGCTGCTGCTGCTAAAATGAAATTTATGAATTACGGATTCGTCCAAGGGAGATAAATAATATCTCTTTTTTATTGCATGTGTTGACCAAAATTAGTATTTTTCATCCTCCATAGTTAAAAAGGAAACGCACATTCATTTATAAGATTTTCCTCTAGAACAAAAAAATCCGCTTCATCGATTTTTTTTTTTTAATTCTTTTAATGAAATACACGAGTTTTGATTGATATATTTTAATACTTCTTTATCGACTAATTTTTTTTTTTTTTTTTTTTTTTTTTAATATCTAAAAACAGAAAACATTCAATGAAATAGAAATATTTGCCGTCAGCGTCTGGTATTTACTTGACGATGTAAGCATAACATGAGCTTTCATTAAAAAAAAAAAAAAAAAAAATCAACGTGGTTTTTAGAAAAAAAAAAAAGATTTTACACTTTGGACTTTACAGGTAAATTTCCAAAAACTATTCTTTTTTATTTTAAATTAAAATATTTTCTTTATTGATCTTTTATCTTCAATTTGTTATATATAAAACTTTAGCACATAAATTAATTAAAATTTTAATAGACATTTCAAAATGCGGGAGGGTGAATGAAAGAGCATAAAATTTCACATTGATCCTGAAAATATCGTAAAAATTGAACCAATAGAAAAATTTTGATAGATTTTTAAAGTTTAAAAATTGAAAAATATTTAACTCGTAAAATTCTATCGATTTTATTACGTAAAAAAAAATGGCTGCATGAAGATACGCCGGCATTTTGTAAACATTTTGTAAACACTTTTTTAAAAAATAAAAAATAATATTTCTATTTTTAAAATAACTTTAATAGTTTATTTTGGAAGTATAATCCATACAGAAAATAAACAACTCACTTTTAAAAGAGAAATTACGAGTTTTTTTATATTTTATTCGCAGTTTCGTGTTAGGGGTGTCAAAAATTCCTCCAAATTTCTGATACACCTAGCGATACTCCTGATTGGAATAGTTGGAAAAGAGAAAAAAAAATCGCCGTTTAAAACCAGATAGACTTTGTGACATGTGGGACAGAAACAGAAAAACCACAAACTGACTAATGTCTGATCAAAACTTATATCGTCGAAACCGAGTTGTTTTTAATTTTACATAAACGCAATGCCTCTTGCCTCTAGTAACTATTTACAACAATAATAAACAAAGCGGAGAGCAGGGGTGGAGTAAAGGCCAAATAAAATAAAACAACTTTGAAGAAAGCGACCTTAATTCAACTCATTTCAAAACATGGCAAATAAGTTGGTCTTTGTTGTTTAAAAAACATGATTAAACACATGCTTAAATTGCGAGTCATGCGTGTCGGGTGCTATTAAATATTTCCATTCAGTTGTCCATTTAATAAGGACAAGACGTTTTCATGGAAATGTTGGGAAGGGCAGACACAGTTTGCAGCTTTTGTAAACCGGAAAACAATGTACAAAAGAACAAACGCTTACGTAAAATCCTTACAGGACACGATATTACGACAAATAAATATACACGCCTGTGTACAACTAATACCATTTTTTTTTTTTTTTTATAGACATAGTTTATTATTTTTATTATTTTTCTTAAATAGACATAGTATTATTATTCTATTTTATAGACATGGTTTTAGGCTATGACGTCGGTAACCCAGCTCGACTGACTCCTACCTAATCTTGAAAGGTATTTATTTCTTTTCCACAGTGAGAAATGTGACACAAGGGGCCGAAAAGTTTGATTGAAAAGCCTCCCCCCCGGAGGAGGAGCACTGACGCTGCAAAAGATACCTGGGTATCCCCACCCCCGAGGCAATTAGCAATAAACTAACCCTGTCTGAAAGAAAAAAAAATAAATAAATAAATAAAAAACGCAAATCCTGGGAGGGTGGACCTACCTTCTAGAACTACCACAACCAACAGGGAATAAGTGAAGCATGCATGGTGCACCGTGAACGAGGCATAAAAAAAAATGACTAAGTTCAGCATTTACCCTCTCCCTCCCCATTTAGCCCCAAAAGTCCCCAGGGGATGTCAAATCCTGGTGAAAATGAACGGTACAATTTTAGGCCTTAACATATGTAAATTGGAGTTCTGCACTATGCAAAAAAAAAAAAAAAAAAGAAAAAAAAAAGGGGGGGTTGTATTACTGTACACATAGATTCGAAAAAGTTGTCAAAAAACAAATACATAACAAATAAATGTTATCAAAGGCAAGATAAGTTACTTTTCTACCAAACTCGATATATTTTTTGTGTTTTTATTCAATGTAACATATTTATTCAGCTCGAAAAACATGCAGTGTTTACCGATGTATTGGACAATTCAAAATGGCGGCCAACTCTCTCTTAAACACGGTAAGTTCGAGAAAAGGTGTTATAAATAATAAACTAGACAAAATACTGTTAGAAATTCGCTCAATATATATTACCCTGACATAGGTTGACATATATTCGGTATTTTTTAATAGTATTTTGTCTAGTTTATTATTTATAACACCTTTTCTCGAACTTACCGTGTGGAAGAGAGAGTCGGCCGCCATTTTGAATTGTCCAATACATCGGTAAACACTGCATGTTTTTCGATTCGAGCTGAATAAATATGTTACATTGAATAAAAACACAAAAAATATATCGAGTTTGGTAGAAAAGTAACTTATCTTGCCTTTGATAACATTTATTTGTTATATATTTATTTTTTGACAACTTTTTCAAATCTATGTGTACAGTAATACAAACCCCAAAAAAGAAATGACCAAGTCCATCATTCCCCCCCCCAATTTAGTCCTAAAAGTCCCCAAGGCCTCAACATATTTAAATTTGAGTTCAGCGCCATGCAAAACTACTAAATAGACATACACAGAAAATTTGTAGATAAATATGGGAAAATAGTCCCCAAAATGGAGTTTTTATTAGCCCTAAAAAAAAGCACCTAGGGCATACCCAAGAGTTATCACGAAGCATAAACAAAATTATATAGAAATCAGTTACAACTTTTCAGAAAGTTTTATAAAAATCTAAGGCACCAATTTTATTTTAATAAGCACAAAAGTGTCAATTTTAGCATTTTAACCCAATAGGCACCCCTGGGGGGGGGGGGGGAAACCAAAGTTTTCCCGGAAAATCCGTTCTGTTACTTTTTTTTTACTCATATCATGTTTAATGTTTGTGCAAAATTTCCAAAAATTCCATAGTTATTGAGAAAAGTGCGGACAAACGAACAGACAAGGGTGAATTTACAGGTCCACCCTCCTTTTGTCGGGGGGGGGGGGAGGGCAAAAAGTTATTACAAAAAAGGTCTTACGTCGTTCTTTCACTGAACGCGTCATTAGTGATTTTGAATAGTAACATTTACCAGTTCGTCTTCGACCTGAGAAAAGTTCAATTAGTAATAATATATATCAGATTTTTTAGCCTGTTAAAAACAGTAAAAAGTTATAGCCCGTTGACTTAGAATGAATGCTTTATGCCAAATTGATGGTTGAATTTGGTTAAATTTGTGCTCATTTTTTGCATTAAATACTAATCCTTACTGATCCCTAACTGTGCATTGAATAGACACCATAATAATTAGTTCGCTGCCCTTTATCATAACAATGGACCGTACAAAATTACAGATAGATCAGCCCAGTAGATTCAGATAACAAGTGGAATAGACAGACCGACAAACACAAATATAATAATCTATATATTACTACTCAATGTAATACCTTTAATACTTAATAATGTAGTAACTTTAACATACGGACATACACGTTGCGTGTCATGATTTCCAAATTATTCGATCGGGAGATCCTATTTATTAAAAAGGAGAATGGAAGGTGAAAACATACTACGAACATTAAATTATTCCTATATAGATACGTTAATCTAATGTTCGTAGTATGTTATCACCTTCTATCCTCCTGTTTAATAAATAGGATCTCCCGATCACCAAAGACGCAATATAAATAAAAAAAGAAAATTTAAAAAAATGATGTGGCTTTTGGACTGTACGTCAAACTAAAGTATGCCTTCTTGGCTAGGATCCAAGGGTAGTATCTGTTCTGTCAAAAGATGGTATAATGATATCGTAGGATTTCTGTTCATGCCGGGCGTCCATACACTGGAAATATTTCCTATAAGGATATTGGAAATAAGCCATAATAACCAGATATATTCCGACACAACAGTAACCAGATTACTTAGATAAATGCTTTTACAGTTTTAACAAAAGGTTTACAATAATATCGTGGGGTCTCCATTCACACTGAACTCTACAGAATGGCCAGCAGCAATATATTATATATGCAAGATGCCACTGTGGAATTTCCACAGATCCTGCTAGTATACATTATATTGAAGTTGAGTTAATCAACGTTTGTTTCCCTAAAACCTAGTGATGAGATGATTCTAGTATTTTTCAGATTCCGATCCAATTACTGATTCCGATTCTTTATAAATCTCTACATGTTTAACAACAGAGTTATTATTTTCAGATTACCGCAAAACAACTTGTTAGATGTACAGAGATTTTCTGAAGCAGAAAATTACGCTGGTGGAAGATGATGTATAGATTTTAATTTTACTGGTAATTTAAAATCAATAGATATTTATTATTTCATTATTACTACCAGCATTGGAAGATTTTGTTTTAAACAAAATCAAATTAAAGATAATTAAAGGAATCGTTTTAAGCATCAGAAAATTGGCAGAATTGTTTTTTTTATTCTGACAGCCCAAAAAAGTTCTGATTTTTCAGATTCCCGATTCTGATTAATCGTCCCAACACTACTGAAAACTTTTTCCGCCATATACTTTAACCACACAAAATAATATATTCTTAGTTTTTGGGATTGAGTTAGGTTTTTTCTTTGTTTAATTCATTTTACTCATTTTAATTAGTCGTAATTTGCAATTAACTCAGCAAGCAACACATCTGTAAGTTCCAATCTATTACTTCCGTTATTTCATAGTGTATGTTACCCCTGCTGTTATTTTATACAGTGACTATCAGTCTCACTTCAGTAACTCTTTTGACCATTTTTTTTCTTTTGGTACATGCCCTGCATTGGAGATTCCACTTTCCACTGAAAGTTTATGGGGAATAGAAATTTTTGGAGTATCGGAATCGGTACCAGAATCAGGAAAATTTGTGCCTATTTTCCGATGCCTAAAGATGATTCCTTTAATTGTTTTTTTAATTGATTTTTGTTAAAAATCAAATCTTCCACTGCTCGTAGTAATAATAAAATAATAAAATATTTATTAATTTTGAACTACCAGTAAAACTAAAGTCTTTAGGTCATCCCCCCCCCCACAAGTCTGTTTTTACCTTTTAGAAAAACATATGCAAATTTAGTGTGTTTTTATGGCAATCACGAAAAATAACAACTTTGTAGTTAAATATTTAGAAATTTATAAAGAATCGGAATTGAAATCGGTAATTTAGTGCAGAATCGGTAATCGTATCGGGAAAAATATTGGAATCGTCCCATCACTAAAAGAAATTTGTTAAAATTTCTTTTAGTGATCAAAAGTAGTTAATGATAAATGTTTAATACATAGATAATAAAGAGCGATTCTTCCATTTTTTTGTCTTTCAGAAACATCGCCCATGGAATGTGAGGACTAAAGGACAAAATAAGGGAAGCGAAAGTTACAAGATTGCTGAAAGTAAACCCAAGGTTCGTTTTCTACTCTCCTTATAGCAGCAAACACCTCCACAATGGCAGCCTTCGGAGAGTCACTTGGGTTATGTGTGTGCTTAAGAGTCTATACCTCGGTCACATCTCAGAAGACATAGTTAAGGGGATTGTAGTCAACTGAGAAGGAATGACCACAAATCCGGTGACCAGTGGTAAAATGGTACATTGGTGAGCAACTTTGTCTTAACAGTAATACAACCCCACTCGGTAAATTAATAACAGTCGGCCACACCAAAATTTAACCCAAGCACCAATCGTGTTCAATAGTCATACTTATAGGAAGAGGAGGAGCCTTTACTCTTACTATATCATGTCCTCCCAATGCTACTCATGAACATAAAAAATAAATTTAATAAGAGACATAACACCTGGGAATGTAGGTATTTACTTCCTTCCTCTCACAGAAAGATGTGACACAAGGTAGGAAGGCGGACAGAGTCAAGCCAGCACCCTTAAGGAAGGGACACTCTAGCCTTTTAAAAATTGCCTGAGTAATCCCGTTGGCATTCTCTGGTAGGGACGCTTCAGGCAGTAAGCAATAAATTTCCTCGATTCAATTGACGAGGCAACAATCTAGGAGAGTGGACCTTCAGGACTATCTAAAGCCACACCTTAGCCTAACATCCCTACTCAAAAATGGCCAAGACCGTCAGACTGTTGAGGACATATCCCGAATTGGCATGAATATAAGCTACTCAAGCTGTGCCTGGTAAGCAACACCGAGTATGTACAGCCAATTACACAATAATTCTTGACCTATATCACCACCATCTATAATATAAATCTTATCTGTGTTTAAATGTATGTATGTATGTATGTTTGTATGTCTCCCTAAAACTTTCGACAGAGGCGATGGATTTTCACGAGAATGGTATCATTTTGAAGCTCAACATCTGATGACAAATATAAAAAAAATTGGCCAAAAACATTAATTAGTTCACCCTCAACCGGGCAGTTTTCTACAAGGAGGGGTTGATTTCTTGCGAGCCATTTTTTGCAAGTCATTGTATCAGTTGGATTGACTTTGCCTAGTTTTAACGTTCCGAACTTCCGGTCGCATCATGGAGTAGCGGTAAGACGTCGGGTTTTCTTTCACTTTCTTTTCCGCCTTTGCATCACAGGTTCGAGCCTGCCTACTACCACTTTTTTTTTTTTTTTTTTTTTTACTCAACACACACCTCCAAACACCCGGGCAACGACGGGCACACCAGCTAGTCTTAATGATACATGAAAAAAAAAAAAAAAAAAAAAAAAAAAAAAATACCATCCTAACCCTAACCAATATTCAGAAAAGTTAAAAGACCTTTAGATCTTTAATCTATAAAAATGGTTTCAATTGCATAACGGTTTAAGTTGCCGTTTTTTTTTTTTATGATGGGCGTTGGCAACTTTAACAGATATTACGTTTGTAAAGACTAATAATAAAATAAAATAAATGAAAAAAAAAAAATTCATGATTTGACCAGAATTCAAAACATTGCCGACCAATAATGCAATTACCATTTTATGCTGGTAAACTGCCATAAAAAAAAATCAAAAAAAAAAAATCACGATTTTTTTCCAATGTGAAGAAAATTGCACCTTCTTCGTCTCACTTCCTCCTCTTTTTCTTGTGTAAAAAAAAAAATAATTTTTTTTACATTTTTTCATATGCAGTAAATTTGCACATCAATCGATAAATGCGGAGTCTGAAATGATCCAATTACCTTCAGCGTCTGCATTTGTTACAAGTGGATTATAAAGTTAGCAAACACCACCCACTCTCTCTACCAACTAAATGATGACTGTTCAGGGGCATAATGTGAATGACGTAACAGAAACCTACACATATACATTCTATATTATAGTTTCCCTTCTATATTACTTATGCAACCAAGGCTAGAAAGTCTAGTCTACCCTATGTGAAGACCGAACATGAATTCAAGGAAAATATTAATTCAAACTTAAGCACGACAGACTATTGGTTTTCAATTTTATGTAAATGATATCGGAATTCTCTGCATAAATAAAAAAAAACAGTCCCACCTTAAAGTAAGACGGACACTAATCAATATGGTGGCCTTAATACAAGGATGTTTTCAAGTTGGTTTTTACAAAAAATATAAAAAATACGGGTTTAATAAATGAAATTTTTTCCCCTATTATTAAAGTATGTTCACCTCTGTCTTTACATAGTGCAAACTCAAAGTTTTTTTTTTTTTTTTATTAATTTGAAAAATCTAGCTTGATCTCTACTCTGCTATGAATCATATTAAAAAGATTCAATGTGTTAAATGTTGAAATGGATTTTATGTGAACAGTTAAAATTGAACTTGCGTCTTATTTTTGTAAGCTTTTTTTTTTGTTTTTGATATGTAATGTAATTTTATCCAATGATTAAGTTGGCTGGACCTAATAATTATTGCTTCCATTATACAAATTAATATTTGAAGACAAAGAACTTGAAGCATAAGTGAAGTGTAATTAATTTTCATTTTCCACAAGATGACATTCTAAATGCTCATAATTTGCTAATTAATTGTGCTATTCAAATCCGAGGTGCCTTCAATAAGTTTTCAGGCTTTTTTTGTACAGGCATTTAAAATTGTCTTAGACTCTTGAAAATTCAGTATGTTATTGCTATACATCTTATGAGCTGACTGACCAATTTTTATGATTTCATGTTCAAATAAACAGCTACAGCAGGAATTGGAATACACTCTACTAAAGCCTAATTGTCACAGCTGGTGAATATCAAAAATGCATCCTGGATATGAGGATACTTTAAAAAACGACATGCAATAAAATTGTTTTAAACTTGGAAAAAAATGCCACAGAAACGTATCATCATCATCATGCAGTCCGTCAATGTTGACGATGATTAGTTAGGACCTCAGTTCTTTATCCCTCGGTGTTGGCGTAGTCTCACTCCATTACAACAGGACTTTCCACTTTGGCTCCAAACTTACTTATGCAGTTTAGGTGCAGTATCTGTTGCGCATCAGACAGACCCCCCCCCCCTGAACCTCCAGTGCTCATGTCCAGTGGAGCGTACCCGCGACGACTGGCAGCAGAGAAGGCCTCAGCTCCTGGCCGAGAGTAATCTCAGTGAGGTAAACAGTTGCCCTATCGTGTCCGCTACTACGCCTTTTCTTTCTGGATGAGGTTCCATAGCCTTTTAAAGGAAAACTGCAAGCAGCAGTAGGATTTGAAGTCAGAGTTCCCACCTCTTAGCCTTTTGCTGTGATAAGAACCACAAGGCAATGGTGTTTGATTTTGGGGTTGTCTCCCCTAGTCTTCATCCAACCAAAGGCACCCACAAGACAGGGGGGTAGGGGTTGGTAGTGTGCCAGGGCATGTCTACACATCGGTGGGCCATAACGCACTACCTCTGGGGTCCCCTACTACTTCGAGATCTCCTACAAGTTTAGCCTGGGGTTGCAAGGCACCCAGTTACCGTGTATGGCCAATGTGGAAGCACAGTAGGAGATGATGGAGAGGCTATGTACTGGCAGGGAAGACGTATGCATAGCTGCTCCCTTTTCACAACGAGGGTAACCAGCAGTGTTAGCTGGAAGCGAGAAGGCATGCAAGCATGAACTTAACACCAACTTATACCTAACACACTAAACGCATCACATCCCCCTGCCGGATTAAGAATCCAAACGCACACACTACAGAAACGTATGGAATGCTTCAGACTGCTTTTGGACTATCTTGCATGAATCGAGCATCAGTTTTTGAGTGGCATAAGTGATTCAAGGAAAGCAGGGAGTCTGTGAGGGATGAGTAAGGAAGTCAGAACACCAGAGTTGATTGGCAAAATAAAGAATTTCATGAATAAGGACCACTGTGCGACTATAAAGACAGTAAGTGCCCAATTTGATGTCAGTGTGGGAACTGTATACACAATTATTTGTAAGGAACTGAAGATGCGGAAGAGTTGTGCAAAATTTGTCGCAAGGGTGCTCAGAGAAGATCAGAAAGGAAGATGTGGTCATGGGCATCAAGATAGTCCAGACCTTGCCCCCTGTGACTTAGTTATTCCTAAGCTCAAGGTAAACCTTAGAGGCTGTTATTTTGAGACAATTCAGGAGATGAAAGAGACTGATGAGGATCATCGACACACTCACACAAGAAAACTTCCATGGGGCCTTCCAGAAGTTATTAGAACGGTACAACAAATGCATTGCAGCTGGAGAAGATTACTTCAAAGGGGACTAGAGTTTCATGTGTGTACTATCAATAAAAGTGCCCATACAAAAAAAGTCTGGAAACTTATTGAAGGCACCTAGTAAATTTGCTATTCTTGTTTAGTTTTGTAAAGTTTTATGTGCTCATATTAAAAAGTTTCTAGATATGATGAAAATAAAATTTTGGTTTGGGATAGTGACTATAAAGCGAGTTAATTTAGAATTATTTACATATATCTACGTGTAACAGTCACCTGGATATTTTTTTTGATAACATTCGGATATAAAACATAAAAAAGAAAAAAAACAAAAAAAACTGGTGTCATTGATTTCAAAGTTGGCAACATGTGATAGATTAAAAAGATAAACAAATAAATGTATTGTTTTTCTGCTCGGGTTTTGTTCGGCAGCCATTTTGACTAAAGTTTTTTTTTTGTTTAATTATTTTCGAGACAACTGTCAAAACATAATTCTACCCTCCCACAACAGAAATGATATGTAATTTTTTATGTAGACATTTTTTAAATATTTTTATCAGTTTATTTACTCTTTAAAATTATTCTTGTTTTTTTTTTTTTTTAGGTTTTCTTTGGTTCATTTGATTGGCATATCAATCCTTTTAAGTTATGTAATGCTGCATCCAATAATTTTATAAAAAATGTTTTCATGTTTCAAATTCTTTATGCATTTGAGTGTGAGTTGACTGTTTTGTTGTACAGTGTTAACCCTTTATCAAAAGAACTGAATTTGGCATAAAATAACCAGAAAAGATTTGATATGCTATAAAACAAAACAACTAAACCAAACTCCATGAATAAATATTTGACGATACAAAGATGCCAACTTTCAAAAAGTCTGATTCTCGAATCGTAATCAACAATTCTGCACATAATGCCAATTGTTTCTTTTTTTCTTGACGAACACTCGACATGGTCCCAACTAGTCGCATCAACTTTACTTTCTTGCCGAGATGGCTTGTAAGCTAAATAAAAATGGACAGCATTCCTTTTCACCGATGCCGTAATTTGCATCAACTCTTAAATCTGAGGTGTTCTCTCAGATGCTGAAAACTCAACTCACTGTCCTTCCCAATTCATCCTTTACGCAGCTATTCTCCTCATATGCAAATTAATCCACTGCAAAAAAACATAAGGGGACATAACTCTTTCTTAACCTTTAGCGAAATTAGTCTTCTTGCTATGCCCACCTTTTTTGTATTATGTAGAACGGCATGACTTTTCACCCATGTTAATTAGAATCCATAATTATCAATATATTTATAGCAATCCTATGTAATTTGTGTAATAAATGTTATTGTTTAACAAATTTCTCATAAAATGCATATACTAAGCATATGCATATGTATGAAGATAAAGCAATTAAATTAAAAGTACAGAGCAACAGCAAATTATTAAAAACATGCCTTTTTTATATATATATATATATATATATATATATATATATATATATATATATAGCATGTCAATTGGATTCTATATTTATCTCTTTTTCGTGGCAGGAAGATGTGACACAAAGTCAGAAAAATAGAGTTTAAAAAGTCAGCACTCTAGAAAGAAGATCAGTTTGGTTAACAAAATGCCTAGATAGCCCCATCAGCATTTCGCAGTAGGGACACTGCAGATAATTTGCAATAAATTAATCCCTTCTCAAAGAGGTGAGAAGGCAAAGCCTGGGAGATGGACCTCCTAGAACTGCACACAAATAAGACCATACTTCAGCCAATAGAAAACAAGCCACCTCAACAATCGTCTAGACCAATGGTTCTCAACTGGGGTCCATGTGGACGCTCATGGTACATGTAACGTTACTATGGGTTCAATTTTCCTTCAAAATAAGCTGTTGATATAGGTTATTTAATTTTCTTTTTATTAATGAAAGATAAAAAAATAGTTATAGAAGTTCACCAAAATACATTAAATACACTAGAAAGAAACCCACGAGTAAAAAAAGGTTGAGAACCATTGGTCTAGACTCTGGTGGCTTTTTTATTGGGGCGGGGGGGGGGACAATGAAAAAAAAAAACAAAAAAACAAACAACCCTGTCTGATGCTATTAATCAGAATAAACGTTTAGAAAGAATTGCTTTGTCTTTCGATGTTTTTTGTTCATGCACTCCCATCTTTTTCCTATGAAATTGTAATTGCTTTCATTTTTTTCAACTTCATAAGCAAACATTGCCAAGGCTGCTGCAAAGAAGGTGGGCTCTCTCTACCGTAGCTAGAAAACACCTGTCAGTATCCTGCATATCTACAAAGCCACCATTCGCCAATGCATGGAATATTGTCATATCTAGACTAGTGCATCTACCACCAATCTCTCCCTCGTAGCCAAGCCAAGGTAAAAAAAAAAAAAAAAAAAAAAAAGTCCAATCTAATAGGTCCAACACCGTCAAACAAGATCCAATCCCCTGTCCCTGCAATACTGCATCCCTATGTCTGTTCTGCAAGTACTTTGATGGCATGTGCTCTGATGAACTCATAACACTTGTGCCCACCACCACCTTTGACGTAAATATCTCCGATCATACTTCAGTCAATGGAGAAGAAACCACCTTAACATGAGTTTTTGAATTTGACCCTTTTTACTCTTCATGAGCATCATATTTCATTTTCTTGAATGACGTTTGTCGAAGTTTAGCACAATGAAGTACTTGTAAAAGCCTATTGTTGTGGTTCAGATTAAGCAGACGTCATCTATGAAGTAATCAGACACATTAATTAAATATTGTATGGATATGTAAACGTTCGCTACCTAATTGGAAAGAAAAAAGAATAATTAAAAGTTATTAAAAGGATGTTTCGAAAGCATTTTGTATCGCATTTTTTTTTATTTATATCTGCTGTTACCTTCAAAGCAATTCACAATAAAAAAGAAGATAACACCATCCAGCTGTGCTATGGAAAAGAAGAACTTGTTTTTGAAATGCAAATCATTTGATAAAGTCAAGGTTGAATGTTATGTGAGAGAAAAAAAAAATGTTTTCAAGATCAATGGCATCATTTTTTTTTTTTTTTTTTTTTTTTAAATCTAACAAGTAGTGATGGGACGATTCCAATATTTTTTTTTTTTTTTCCCCAATGCAAATACTGATTCTGTTCTAAATTCTTGATTCTGATACTATTACCAATTCCGTACTAAATTCCCAATTCTGGTACAAGTACCAATTCCGATTTGTTACAAATCTCTAAATATTTAACTAGAGTCGTTATTTTTACCCAATTACCGTAAAAATACATGTTACATGTACAGATATTTTCTCAAACGTAAATAAATAAAAAAAAAAAAAAAAAAAAAAAACACTTGCTGGGTGAGGTGGGGGGGGAGATGAGCTATAGATTTTTAGCTTTACTGGTAATTTAAAATCAATAAATATTTATTATTTTATCATTAATACCAGCAGCGAAAGATTTTGTTTAAAAAAAAAAAAAAAAAAAAAAAAAAAGAAGACAATTAAAAAAATCGTTTTCGGCATCAGAAAATAGGCACAAATTTTATCAATTCAGATTCCCAGAAAAGATCTGATTTTACCGATTTTGATTAATCGTCCCAACATTAGTAGCAAGTACCTTTGTCACACAGGTGATGATTTGAATGCTTCTTCGCTCTGAACCAAAAAAAAAAAAAAAAAACGAAACAAATGTGATCCACAATTAAAATTTCTTCATAAATTTTGGTTATTAAACAGCAGGGCGCCAGAAAGATTTTTATTTAGGAAGGGGGGAGGGGGTCGTCCCAAAATTATGTGAGTCATTGTATCAATTACTATCTGAACACGATGGTCTACGTTCAAGATCTATTCATGTTGCGATAGAAACCCAAAATCGATTTTACTTTAAAATAAATAAAAAAAAAAAAAAATATTATCGAATGTTTTTACAATGAAATTTTGATTCCTAACAATTTGCTTTTATTCGTAAACTTTAATATTTAATTTGAAATTTAATTTACTAAAATTTATCAAGGCCAAAGGCTACTCAAGAATAAAGATTAATGAGGTGAAATGACTGTCAGTTGAAAGATAAAGAACTTATGAGAAGATTGAGAAATATTGATGGAATGGACCATGATCAAATGAATAGTTTTGTTGATATTTATATTATTATTATTAGTAGTAGTAGTATTAATATTAATTAAGGTGATTTAATGAAAAAAAAAAAAAAAAATGACCATCATTTGCCCCTCCCCTCATTTAGCCCCAAAAGATTTGAGTTCAGGACCATGCAAAACTGCTAAATATATATACACAAAAAATTTTGAACAAATATGGTAAAATAGTCCAAAAAAAAAAAATGGAGTGTTTTTATTAGCCCTAAAAGAGCCCCTGGAGCACACCCAAGTATAGACAAACAAAATTATATAGAAATCAGTTAGTTACAACTTTTCAGAAAGTTTTATAAAAATCCAAGGCATCAATTTTTTTTAATAAACACAAAAGTGTCAATTTTAGCCATTTTGACCCCAAAGGGGGCAACCAGAGTTTTCCTGGAAAATCTGTTCTGTTACTTTTTTACTCATATCATGTTTAATGTTTGCGCAAAATTTCAAAAAATTATAAGGCGTAGTTATTGGGAAAAGTGCAAATTATGGACTTATTCATTTCTTTTTTTTGCATAGTGCAGAACTCAAATTTATATATGTTAAGGCTTAAAACTGTACCGTTTGTTCATGTTCACCAAGATTTGACATCCCCTGGGGACTTTTACGGCTAAATGAGTGGGGTGGGGTGGGGGAACAAATGCTGAACTTCATCATTTTTTATGCCTTGTTCACTGTGCACTCATGGGGGACCATGTATGCTTCACTTGTTTTGTTTTGTTGTTTTTTTAATCCTCATTAAGTTTTTTCCTATCTTTCTATATAATAAAGTAAAGTTGATTTTCCCTTATACTACTTTGACTATTATAAATTTAGAACCAAAACCTTCATATGCTAATCCGTTCCACTAATCACTTAGAGCACTTCCTAATGCAGGTTTCAAGAAAATAGGAGCACATTTTGTCTTTCATAATTTCTTTCATTTATTCCAGAATAACTGCTTCTCCCAACTATGTATTCCACAAAAATGGCAGAGATTTTCACTCACCTACAATTATCTGCTCTCATATCCCTCACATTCACCAAGAAATTTTCTTGCTTTCGCACCATTATTATTTAATTTCTAACTATATACTACACTAGATTTTAAATATCAATAACAAACATTCTATCAATTTCACTTTCATTCTTCAAGTCATTCTAACTGTATTCAAGGAATAAAGGAATATCAGAATAGATGTCAAACATATTGATTATCATTTGTAATCAACAGCTATCCATGTCTTATTTTATTTCTTCTATAGCATTTTTCTTTGTGTGAAACAAAGATTCTCTATTTATTCAGATTTATGCGTTAAATTGTGTTTACTATTCTGCCTACTATTCTGTATACATATTCTTATATTCTAGAGTAGAATGAAATGTAAAAATTAACAAGCATTAACATTCCAGCTGATTACAATACAGCCGTCTTCAAGTCCAATGTAAACAAGTTTTTGTTGAGTCGTTTCCTTAATAAAATCCTACCCAATTTCCATCATTAGCATTTATTACACCATTGTCCAGGTTACCACTGTACACTCATTAACCTTTATTCTCGAATGGCCTGTTGACCTTGATAAGTGATGATTCCCTTGTAAGTAACCCCCCCCCAAAAAAAACAGCTTTTCAAAATGGTAGTTTCTATTGATGTCTTTCACGTATGTAAATTATTACGAATTTATACTTTTCAAGACCGCATACTACAGCTTGCTACTTTTTCAACAATAAAACCATACATTTCTTTTTTGATACAAGTCAACTATTAAATATTTTCTTATTATCGCAAATAGATCACACATTACAAAATTGTTAAAACCTTTGGATGTGTTTTTTTTTAAAACTATTTTTACTTTTTTTTTTTCAATCAGTGAACAATTACGTCTTGCTAAAAATCATCCATTTCTTAATTAACATACATCACACGTTGTTTAACTTTTTGTTGCTACTCCATTTGATTGGTAGCAAATTCTAACCCTGAAAAATTTTATATCATGCAATATTATTTCAGCCAGTAGTAGCCCTTAGATGTTACTAGGTGCTTTTATCAATTTATTTTGTTGTTTCAAAAGAGATTAGAAAAGAATGCACAACTGCAAGTTCGACCCAAAACCAAATTTAAATTATAATTTACTAAAGAATTTACAAACAAAAAGTGAGTTTTTATAAATAAATAAATAAAACTGAATAAATCATAAATCATGATAAAGCAAAATAAAAAAATTTTCAACAAACATATCTTTAATTGAATATAAATTTACTTATTTTTAACTTGTTCAGAAGAAAATAAATTATCTTTAATTAAATATAACTTTACTTAAATTTGTATATTAAATAACCCTTTTTCAATGAACAATATATATATATATATATATATATATAATCTTTGAAATCATGTTAAGATGCAAATAAGTTATTAAAAATCATTCGATTTTTTAAATTTGACTTTTTTGTTATTAATTTCGGATAGCAAAATATCCATTAAAAAAAAAAAAAAGTTTTTTTTTGTAAATAAAATGTCAGTGATGCACGTTGTTATATTGATGCTCTGCTCTGATGTTGAGGCATTGTGAATAAAAATCTGAGCTTTTTTTTTATGTTTTTTTTTTTTTTTTTTTTTTTTTTTTTCCAAGAAGAAATTATTTGTGGAGATTTTATTATCTCCCTTGTTGATGCAACCTAAAATATTCCCCTGTAAAAATTCTTTTTTATCTTTAAGAAAGAAAGACTATTTTTAGGATCGAATTTTTTCAAATGTGCAAAAGATAGGCTCAGCCGTTTCGGAACCTATAAGGAAGGAACACACACACAAAGTGACTTATATGATAGTAGAGATCATAAAGGTTCAAGGTTCGACACTTGGGGCACACATATCACGTTGCTTTGACGAACAGCCATTGAAGACAGAGATTTTTCTCTTGTCTAGGAAGGAACTGATTATTTGGAGTATTCATCCAAAATACCATAGGAATTAATTTTAGTGAAAAACCTTCATGTTAAACCTTGTCAAGTGCTTTGGATTCGGCAACTCGGAAACTCTTGCTTCCTATCTTATCTTGTGCATGGTATACATGTAAAGGGATGACGGTAAAAATATTTGCAGTAGAACAGGTTTGTCTAAATTTATACGGTTGGTCAGAAAGAAGCTTATCATTTACAAGATAGCCGACCAGTGCTTGATTGATCAAAAGTAGTGTTGGGATGATTCCTAAATTTTTTCTGATTCAGATTCCAGGAAAATGTTGATTAACAATTCCGATACCAAGTACGATTCCGATTCCCGTGGAATTGTTATTTTGAAATATACCATTATATAATCGAAAGTTTTTGTGTAGCGAACAAATTTGGTACAGTGAAAAAGTGAAAATACAATTAAGGGAATTTCGAAAACGATTCAATTTTTTTCGTAAAATTTCTTTAATTGAAAATAAAAGTCAAAGCAAATATTTTAACCATGAATTAAACATGTACCATGAAATTAATAACAATCAATTTCAGGAGTTATTTTATATATTAAAAAATATAAAGAAAAAGGGTGGACGTACACGAATGCTACCCCTGTAGCGAAATGCGCAGTGGCTCCGATGTTGTACGTTGTTCGACTGAGGGAGAAGTTATTATTTTTACAAGGAAAGAATTTTTGCATGCATGACCTAGTTCTTTTTATTATTTATTTTGGCTTGAAATTTGCGCATGATTTTTATGATTTTTTTTTTTTTTGATGGATATTTTTTTTTTGTCAGAGTTTATATAATTATTAACAGGAAAATTGGTGAAAGTCAAAATGGAATCCGCGCTATTTTTAATTATTTTCAAGTTTAATTACTTGTCATTATTTTCATTGCAAGTGATCGACTGAACTCTAATTTATAGTACCCTCTTGCCAAACTTTCACAAAAAAAAAAAAAAAAAAAAAACACCAGCTTGCTACAACCACTATATACAATTTACCTCACTCTCTACCTGTGCCTAAATCTAAACGCAGATTCCATGAAAAAAGCTTCTTTCCCAGAACTGCCCGCCTGTGGAACTGGAACACTGTTCTACTGGCTTGCTTCCCAGCTGAATACAACATGGTAGCCTTCAAATCCAATGTAAACAAGTTCTTGTTGAGTCGTCCCCATAAATAATTAAATTCTACCCAATTTACACCATTAACGATTACTAAACTACCACATTAAACCTTATTCTCGAGTGGCCTTTGGTCCTTGATAAGTGATGATTCCTACGTTAAAAACAAAAAAAAAATTATAATAAAACATACTAATATGTCGGAAATAAACAGAAAAAGTTAAATGACTCGACAGTTTCAAGTAGTAGGTCGCTTTAAAATATCTTTGCATCCACACCTTTGGCGAGTCATCTCTTTATAACAATAGTCACGGAGTTCCTATTTACAATGCCTCCCCCCACCCACCCACGGGACAGAGTAAGACACCAGGGTCTTTTTTTTATGTAGAGAAAAGGAACAAAAATAAAAATTGTCTCGATCGTGAAGGATTTCTCCTCCACTGACAGAGCAAGAAATTGAAGTGCAGCATCTGAAGAACAGATACTACACTTTGAGATATTAAATCTTTTATTCGGGCAAAAAATGAACATGAACAAAAAAACTTAGGCACAAGGCCTACTCAAAAGGGGAAGAAAACAATGGAGGTCGTTGGTCATTCTTGTCACTCTAGAACTAAACAAAAGTTTCTCTTAGCTAGAATCTTCTTTCACCATAATACTGTGGATGGTCACGATAATACGTTATTCGCCCCTTTCGTACTTAGCACCCAATTTTTAAAACACACTTTGATCTTGACCCGAAGGCCAAGAAATAGTCACGGAGTTTCAACCAAAAGGAAAATAATATTTCGTCCTTAAAACGAGGGGGGGGGGGGCAAGTAAAGCAATTAAAGTGGTCCAAACAAATTCATAAGTTAAAAAATTGTTTCGGGCATTCTTTTACAATAACCAAAAAAAAAAAAATAAATAAATAAAATAAAATAAAATAAATAAAAAAAAATGAATAAATAAAATAAAATAAATAAATACACAACAAATAAATGTTACCAAAGGCAAGCTAAGTTATTCTTATATCTACCTGGATAAGTCTTTTTGTGTGCTTTAACTTTTTGTAAAGCGTTTATTTACTTTGAAAGAAAAGTAGTGTCATGGTTTCAGCAGTTGGCAGTTTTAGTTATAGTCATTCGGATCCTCGATAATCGCGCAGAAATCGGCAATTAAATAAAATCCAGGTACAAACCCACCCAATTATAATGCCACTTATTTTGCGAAAATGCAATATTTTACCAATATTTTGTTTGATTTTCGATTTATTACTGAGGGCTGACAGTTCATTAACTCAGACGTAACACAACTTTTGTTTCAAAGTTAACAAACACTTTAAAATATGTTAAAGACGCACAAAAAAAACAAAAACTTTTCTGGGTAGGTAGAAGAGTAACTTATCCTGCCTTTGATAACATTCAATCGTTATATACTTATTTCCCCCCCCCCTCACGTTTAGTTGGCTATTGTGAAAAATTTTCGTTTTTTGTTGTTTTCTTTTTATAGAATAAAAATGTTAGATTAATTTTTCATTTATTGATACCGAACATTTTTATTAAGATTAGACAATTTTGACTTTTAGAGGATTTTTTTTTTTCAATAGGGGATTCATTTTTTTAGTTTTAAAACATATAGAGACACACACAGGTGTGTGTGTGTGTGTGTGTGTGTGTGTGTGTGTGTATAAAATGATAAATATAATTATGTACACACACATATACATACACAAAATTATATACACAAAATCGCATATATATATATATATATATATATATATACACACACACATACACAAAATTGTATTTACACACAATTATACACACACATACATACACAAAATTGTATACACACCTACACAAAACAAACAGTGTCGCGTACACAAAGTTTTTAAAAACTTACTTTTTTGGAGATGCTGGTGTTGATGAATTATTACTATTAATGGTCAGATTGTTGTTTTTCCTGCTTTGTTTATTTACGTTAAACAAATATATGGCTGAGGGGCTGGAGACATGGTCGAAGCCCCCGGACGCTGGTCTAGTTAAATATGCCAGCTTGATTCGGCGGTAGGTTTTTACACCGCCAGCTCAGCTACGACACACTCGGCGTTGTCGGTGAGTTAAAAAAGAGAGGAAAAATTAGTTTCATTTACTTATACATGACGCGGTGGCAAAAGCGATTGTTTGGTTGGTCGAGGAATGGTAGACGCGGGCGGAGGGTGAGTGGAAAAACCGTGGGTGACATTTCACGTTTGTTTTTCAAGTTTTAGAGCACCAGGTTTCATTTATTGATATAAAAAACAAACAAAAATAAAGGATAACTTTGTTCCGGTCGACATCAAAGTCTCTCTCTGCTTACCATATTTATATCCGTTTTTTGTTGTTCCTATTTACAATGCCTCCCCACGGGACAGTTAGACACCAGGGTCGTTTTTTAACGTGGAGAAAAGGGACATTGTTGTTTTTTATTTGTTTTTTGCACTTGACAAAATCGGGGAAACATTTTTTTTTTTTTTTTTTTTAACATTTATTCACTCGGAACAAGACATATCATTGAAACGACACGGGATACTCTGGATTAGAGGACAGATTTATAGATAGCATCCTAAGGAAGGGCTGGCCAACGAGATGCTCGTTTTTATTACATTTAAATTTCTGTATGTCAGTGCAGTCAGAAAGACAGGAAGAGGCAAGGGAATTCCTCAAGCTAAGAGTCCGAGGAAAGAAAGTATTCGAGTAAAAAGCCCTCCACAGTGAAGAAATGGGACTCGAGTGGGTCGGGTGTTTAGGTGGTTGCTTGTAGGCATCCTCAATAAAATAATTATTTGTCGAACACAAAAGCACAGAACAAATAACACTTTGGGTGTGTATACACATAGATTTGAAAAAGTTGTCAAAAAACAAATATATAACAATTGTTATCAAAAGGCAAGAGAAGTTACTTTTCTACCAAACTGGATAATTTTTTAGTGTTTTTATTTAATTTAACGTGTTTATTCAGCTTGAAAAACATCAATGTTTACCGATGTATTGGAAAATTAAAAATATCGCCGGGCTCTCTGTTGGACACAGTAAGTTTGGGAAAATTAGTTAAAATTAAAAAACTATACAAAATACCGTTAGAAACCTGCTCAATATATGTTACCGTGGCATAGGCTGACATATATTCGGTGGGGTTTTAACAGTATTTTAGTTTTTTTTTTTTTTTTTTACCTATTTTCCCAAACTTACCGTGTTCAACAGAGTCCAGCGCCATTTTTAATTTTCTAATACATTGGTAAACACTGTATGTTTTTGAACTGAATAAACATGTTACATTGAATAAAAACACTAAAAAAATTATCCAGTTAGGTAGAAAAGTTACTTATATTGCCTTTGATAACATTAATTTGTTATATATTTGTTTTTTGACAACTTTTTCGTATCTATGTGTACAGTAATACAAACCCAACACATTTTAAAACAAAACAATAAAAGGATTTATTTTGGCAGCAGAAAATTAAAAGTTGGATTGTGTTCGAGTTAGGAAAAAAGGAATATAAGTTTTTCTTGGGTTCTGTCGGTTAGAAAGCCGTTCTTCCTGTAGTCCCAGCTTTGCCAGCAGTTTATTTTCAGTGAAAACCGTCGATGCTGAAATGTTGAGTGGGCAGGGATGAGAGAGAGAAAGATGATGCTTGGCTTCGCTGCTGGTCGGGTTCTCTCTCTGTTGCCTGACCGTTTTCCAATAGAGGCTAAAGAAGTTCCTTACGGCACAGATGAATCAATGCACCCCACCAGCAGATTGCACAAGAGAAAATAGATCATGTGTGACTCGACTGTTATAGGTGTATTTATGTCGAGGGGGCACCAGAACACATTCCATAAAACAAGCAGAGAGATGCAACACTGTGGTGATGGGACAGAGGTTGAAGATTCATGGATAGTGTGAAACCTATTAGAGACTTTGATGGGGGGGGGGGGTGCAGAGATCGTCTAAAAGGGAAAGACTAGTTGAAGGTGTACAAGCTCATATGTGACAACAATACTCCATGCATATAGTAGCAGATGGTGGCCTTGTAGAGATATAAAAATACTGGCAGATGTGAGAAGTTTTCTAGCTTGGTAGAGGGAGCCCACTTTCCTTGCAGCAGCCATGGCATGGACTGGAGTATCTCCTACGTATTTGTTCCAATTCATATTACCTGTTAATGTTAGGCAAAGGAATCTGAATGTTATTTGTCATCGAAATTGGTGGTTGAAAAAGTTTCTAGTTGCTAAACGAAATGAGCTTTGGGTCTCCGTGAACTACTTTCGCTTTTTTCGTTCACATGCCCCTAAATTTAAAAAAGTTATTCTAGCAAATTGCATAACAATGTTAGAAACAAAAATATTGTAAAAACTGAATTTAATTTGAAAATACTATGAAAAAAAAAAAAAAAAAAAAAAAAAAAAAAAAAATAGCTTTTAAATTTAGTAATCAAATAAAATATGGGATTTTTACTTGATTAAATAATTCGACATAAGAAAAAGATTTTGGTTTTAATTTAATTATTTTTATTGTGAAATAATTTATATCAGTTTGAAATATGAAAACTTATTAATGACAGTTTTGGTAGACAAATAAAAATGTCCACTGATATTGGCCCACTGCTACTAATTCGGAATAGGGGCATGCAAGCTAGAAAAAGCAAAAGTAGTTTAGGGAGACGTCTCCTACTGGAGAACCGAACTTTGTCTTAGTAGTATTAAATAATACCATCCATTTATGTATCCATTCCATTAAAAGACCGCAGTTCATTTTCTAAGAATTCAGCCATTGCTTTAGTTATGGAATTTTTGGGGGTCATTACCAAAAATTTGTTTTATTGGGTAACAAATATAAAAAAAAATGGTAAAAGGAAGGTAACCTAATTAAAGGCAAAGGGAGCAAATAAAGGAACAAAAGAAAACTAGACCCCAGAAGTATATTACTTTAGTCCAAATTTATTAAAATTAAATAAAATGATCAGTTGCTTTTATGTCCCAAAGCAATCGTTTAAAAAATTAACCTTAAAGTAACAATTTAAAACAAAAACATGAAACATGAAAATAGATAAAAAGGAAGAATACAATTCTTTAAAAGTTTTATCAATTCGAGCAGCTAAAGTCAACACCCGAAACGATGATGACAATTTGAAGAAAAAACAGGTAATGGTGTCACTTTTCTTCTCAAAATAAAGGAACAGTTTTGCCGGATTTGAAAGTTGAAAAGTAGACGACATGCAAAATATTAGGTTGGTGCAAAAATAATGTCGTTTATATATATATATATATATATATATATATATATATATATATATATATATATATATATACTTGAACGTAAAAAAAAAAAAAAAAAAAAAAAAAAAAAACGTTATTTTTGCACCAACTTAATATAAAACTCATCTTTTAAAGTCTTTCTTTAAACGTCCATTTCTTAATCTTTCTCTGAGAGACTCAATCTTCAGGACCTTTTGGTCCAAACAATTCTTTTTTTTTTTTCTTTAAATTAAAACGTCCTTCTTCTGAAACGTCTTTAATTGTTCCTTTGAATTAAAAAGGAATGAAACAAAATTTGTCAAAATTGTTCAATGACTCATTGTTAATAAAAACTTGTATTAGGTTGATAAGAAAGTTCTTGCAGAATTGTTAATTTTGATTTCAAATGATGTATTTTCAAACAAGTTTTTGTTAAAATACTTTTACTTTATACATCGTTTTAAAAATCGTTCTTAAACAATTGTCTTCTTTTCAGAATGTTGAATCCAAGATGGCAAAAAAACAAATTCACATTATTTTCTTATTTCAATTCAAGCTAGGCCGAAAAGCTGCTGAAACAGCTTGTGATATCAACGAAGCATTTGTCCCAGGAACCACTATTGAACGCACAGCAAAATGGTGGTTTAAGAAATTTTGTGGCAGCAATAAATCTTGAAAATGATGAGCATAGTGGTCAGTCATCGGATGTTGACAACGATCAATTAAGAGCCTTAGTTGAAGCCAATCCATGTACAATTGATCAGAACAACGATAGCAACAGCAACATAGCTACAAGCCACCATACCATTTTTAATCTACACTTAATTTTTAAGCTTGCCACTGATTGGTGCAAGGATTTAACAATCAGGGGCCATCTCTCAAGCAAGTTGTACACAACCAGAGTTGATAAAAGGGAGTACCCATTAATTTCTCTCTCTCTTGCACCCACAACACCGAAGAGACAACAACACATCAGATTGCTGGGACCATCATAAAAACATCTTGAGACACAGGGGCCGTTTGGGACCTGGGTTCGATTTTAACAAGAACACTCTAGAATCCAATATGGCGACTGTCAACACACTAAATATTGTAACACAAACACTTACATAGACATGATCTGATTTCCACACCTGTATACATAAACATATTCTCATATCAACAATTGTCTTTATAAACAGGACAACCATCAGTTTTGAAAACACTTCGTGCCCTTTTTTTTTTTTTAAAGAATTATTGAAAACACTTAAAATTATTATTAAGAATTTTATTTTTAGAATTTTATAAATATATATTTCTTATAAAATTTTAAATAAAATAAAAAAATTTTTTTTAATTTTATTATTTAAAGTGCAAAAAAAAAAAAAATAAAATAATTATGTTAATATTATTTGTATAATTTTTATTTTTGTATAATTTTACTTTTCAATAATGTCTTTTTATATTTTATTTCAATAAATCGTTTCACAATAGAAATATTGAACAATAAAAGTGAACGAACTGATTTGCCTTGTCACTGCTTTCGGTAGCAGACACTAGAAGTTAGGAAGTACGTTAACTGACTATAACCTAACAGAAATAGGGTTTATCGGTAGACAATGGATCAGAATGTGTTCACTGGGATAGAAAAAAAATTTAGATAGGATTTGACGTTTCTGAATTTTGGAGATGAGGATTGGTAATTCGTATTATTTGGATTCTTCGGATTACTGTTCTCATCTTGAGTGTCATTTTCACAACGTTTCGGTCGATGTAACCTCCAACCTCCTTCAGGTGTATCTTGTCGAACTCTGGAATGTTTCTGTTGAACTCAGGAATTTCGACGGAATTTTGAGTGGAATCATGGCGCAATGGTTAGAGTACTTGAAAAAAAATCAATTGTAAAAAGTGATATTCTCCTAAAGGTTGAAGGTTCAATCCTCAGTGTGGGCGACAAAAAAATACAATTGCGAATTACTTAAGACCTCTATCCAGTCATGGCTGACGGAACAAGAGCATGCAACCCCCTCCCCCGTGAAGTAAAAAGGGTTCCATTTGAAATTCCATCCAAATTCCCAAGTTTGACAAAAATCGCACTCAAGATGAGAACAGAAGTCCGATGAATCCAAATAATATGAATTACATGGAATTGTTGGATTGTTGAAGTAATGACTAATGACAAAGGAGGCAAGATTTCCAAACCAAATTCTCCAAGATCTTTAGTCAGTAGTGCTATGTGAGAAGGAGCATTATCATGATGGAAGAGGAATCTTTTTGGTGATTGGAGGAGGTCATTCTCAGGCTAACACGAGTGAGAATATTGCAGAAAAATATGAATGCCGTTTTAAATAATCTGAAAGAAAAACTTATACATCAATCATGGTGATATGTTTAAGTAATAACAATATGTATAAAATAAATTACAATAATTTAAAATGCTCGTTCTATAAACCGGCAAAAATCTTTGCACCGACATGATATTCATGTATCTCTATATCTATAAAAATGAGAATGTGAGCATGAGGACACTTCTCAACCTGTCCATATTCAATGAATTATTGATCTACAGACTTGAAATTTGGTATATAGGGTATTCAGACACATGGAAAACTAAGTGGTTTTCATCTGGAAAAAAGGGCTACTAAGGGGGTCAAAGATGAAAAATTGGTACATTGAGGAGTCATCTGATTTGTATCTGTCAACTGTTTCACAAATGCACATGGGTGACTGGTTCACATGATAGATTCATTATGTTAAAAATAAGTAGGCTTGTAAACATTTTTTTAAAGATCATGCCAGGCTGGCCTAATGGTTATCATACCTGACTCACCGTCTTTAGGTTTTGATTTCTATCTCAACTTGAAAATTTTTTTATTTACAAGAAGTGAATTGTTTAGAAAAAACAATACTCGCATGAACAGGTCTCAGTTTCTGTATGCATAAAAATATATTTATGCCTATTTTAAGACAGCAGCTCACCTGGTGTTGCCCTATTATATATACAGGTATCCACAAAGTCTGACTACATTATGTAGCCAGACTTTGTGGGCACCGTTTAGATTATGTAGACAGGTTCGAATCTCCCAACCAGCTGTATTTATAACTCCCTGCATTGATAGATTCCTGAAAGGATGAAACATTAATGTCCATAGGTAGTAAAAAAATTATCATAATAATTATATATATATATATATATATATATACACACACACACACACTTCAGAATAAAGAGATATACTAATTGAAATGTATTCTTTGTCTTACATATGATAAAAAAATTTTATTGATTTGAAATTTTACCATTTCACGTCATAAATTTTAAATTATTGAATAACTAAAATTTGAGATTATATATATATATATATATATATATATATTAGTGTTGGGCGATTAATCGGAATTGGGAAGTGAAAAAATAGAAAATTCTGTGGGTATCGGAAAAATTTATTCTTTTAATTGGCTTTTTTTATTTGATTTTCTTTAAAGAAAAATATTCTACAGCTGATAATAATACTAAAATAGTGAATATCTGTTGATTTTAACCTATTAGTAAAACTAAAATCGATAGATCATCCCTCACAAGTGTATCCGTATGTTTTAAGAAAATATCTGCACATTTAACATGTTTTTACAGTAATTGTGAAAAATTACAACTTTATAATTAAACTAGCATGCATACCCAACGTTGCCAGGATCGACATGAAGTTTGATTTGGCCACACCTGCTATACTAAGAATATTGAGCAGTTTTTCATTATTATATGTCAACTCGATCGTTACCCCAACAAAAATTTAAAAAATAAAAGAACGAATGAAAACATGAAAATGTACCTCCCACCTGAAAAAAGAAGTATGTGACAAACTCTCCAGATATTTCAACAGAAGGGATACGAAGAGAACCTATTCTCCGGATGTTGAGCACCTCTTTATGACTATATTCCAGTTTAAGCGATTTCTTTTATGCTACCTCAGTCTAGAAAGATTTGTTTTAGGGTTTGTTGCAATGAAAACAAACTGTAAATAATTCAGTTTAAAAAATACCAGAGTAGAATTTGCGTTAACCGAATGTTTGTTATAAAAATGATGAGTTATGACTTATTGCGTTATGAAAAGTAAAAAAAAAAGTTAGTTACGATGTCAAAAAATTTGTGTTAACCGAAATACATATTTTTATGTAATAGAAATGAGGAGTTATGAAATTGTGTTATTAAAAGAAAAAAAATAGCAGTTATAATGAAAAGAAAACGTAAAAAATCTAGCAAAAAAACGCAAAGAAAAAAAAGCTGGTAAAAAATGTAAAGAAAAAAAAGCTGGTAAAAAATGTAAAGAAAAAAAAGCTGGTAAAAAATGTAAAGAAAAAAAAGCTGGTAAAAAATGTAAAGAAAAAAAAGCTGGTAAAAAATGTAAAGAAAAAAAAGCTGGTAAAAAATGTAAAGAAAAAAAGGCTGGTAAAAAATGTAAAGAAAAAAAAGCTGGTAAAAAATGTAAAGAAAAAAAGCTGGTAAAAAATGTAAAGAAAAAAAAGCTGGTAAAAAATGTAAAGAAAAAAAAGCTGGTAAAAAATGTAAAGAAAAAAAAGCTGGTAAAAAATGTAAAGAAAAAAAAGCTGGTAAAAAATGTAAAGAAAAAAAAGCTGGTAAAAAAAACCCGTAGAGAAAAAACTGGTAAAAAAACGTATGAAAAAAAAGCTGGTAAAAAATGTAAAGAAAAAACTGGTTAAAAAAAGCATAGAAAAAAAACTGGTAAAAAATGTATTAAAAAACTGGTAAAAAATGTATTAAAAAACTGGTAAAAAATGTATTAAAAAACTGGTAAAAAATGTATTAAAAAACTGGTAAAAAATGTATTAAAAAACTGGTAAAAAATGTATTAAAAAACTGGTAAAAAATGTATTAAAAAACTGGTAAAAAATGTATTAAAAAACTGGTAAAAAATGTATTAAAAAACTGGTAAAAAATGTATTAAAAAACTGGTAAAAAATGTATTAAAAAACTGGTAAAAAATGTATTAAAAAACTGGTAAAAAATGTATTAAAAAACTGGTAAAAAATGTATTTAAAAACTGGTAAAAAATGTATTTAAAAACTGGTAAAAAATGTATTTAAAAACTGGTAAAAAATGTATTTAAAAACTGGTAAAAAATGTATTTAAAAACTGGTAAAAAATGTATTTAAAAACTGGTAAAAAATGTATTTAAAAACTGGTAAAAAATGTATTTAAAAACTGGTAAAAAATGTATTTAAAAACTGGTAAAAAAATGTATTAAAAAACTGGTAAAAAAATGTATTAAAAAACTGGTAAAAAAAATGTATTAAAAAACTGGTAAAAAAATGTATTAAAAAACTGGTAAAAAAATGTATTAAAAAACTGGTAAAAAAATGTATTAAAAAACTGGTAAAAAAATGTATTTAAAAACTGGTAAAAAAATGTATTAAAAAACTGGTAAAAAAAAATGTATTAAAAAAACTGGTAAAAAAATGTATTTAAAAAACTGGTAAAAAAATGTATTAAAAAACTGGTAAAAAAATGTATTTAAAAACTGGTAAAAATGTATTTAAAAACTGGTAAAAATGTATTTAAAAACTGGTAAAAAATGTAAAGAAAAAAAAGCTGGTAAAAAATGTAAAGAAAAAAAAGCTGGTAAAAAATGTAAAGAAAAAAAAGCTGGTAAAAAATGTAAAGAAAAAAAAGCTGGTAAAAAATGTAAAGAAAAAAAAGCTGGTAAAAAATGTAAAGAAAAAAAAGCTGGTAAAAAATGTAAAGAAAAAAAAGCTGGTAAAAAATGTAAAGAAAAAAAGCTGGTAAAAAATGTAAAGAAAAAAAAGCTGGTAAAAAATGTAAAGAAAAAAAAGCTGGTAAAAAATGTAAAGAAAAAAAAGCTGGTAAAAAAAAACCCGTAGAGAAAAAACTGGTAAAAAAACGTATGAAAAAAAACTGGTAAAAACGTAAAGAAAAAACTGGTTAAAAAAAGCATACAAAAAAAACTGGTAAAAAATGTATTAAAAAACTGGTAAAAAATGTATTAAAAAACTGGTAAAAAATGTATTAAAAAACTGGTAAAAAATGTATTACAAAACTGGTAAAAAATGTATTACAAAACTGGTAAAAAATGTATTACAAAACTGGTAAAAAATGTATTACAAAACTGGTAAAAAAAATTTATTAAAAAACTGGTAAAAAAAATTTATTAAAAAACTGGTAAAAAAAATTATTAAAAAACTGGTAAAAAATGTATTAAAAAACTGGTAAAAAATGTATTAAAAAACTGGTAAAAATGTTTTAAAAAACTGGTAAAAAAATGTATTTAAAAACTGGTAAAAATGTATTTAAAAACTGGTAAAAATGTATTTAAAAACTGGTAAAAAATGTAAAGAAAAAAAAGCTGGTAAAAAATGTAAAGAAAAAAAAGCTGGTAAAAAATGTAAAGAAAAAAAAGCTGGTAAAAAATGTAAAGAAAAAAAAGCTGGTAAAAAATGTAAAGAAAAAAAAGCTGGTAAAAAATGTAAAGAAAAAAAAGCTGGTAAAAAATGTAAAGAAAAAAAAGCTGGTAAAAAATGTAAAGAAAAAAAGCTGGTAAAAAATGTAAAGAAAAAAAAGCTGGTAAAAAATGTAAAGAAAAAAAAGCTGGTAAAAAATGTAAAGAAAAAAAAGCTGGTAAAAAAAAACCCGTAGAGAAAAAACTGGTAAAAAAACGTATGAAAAAAAACTGGTAAAAACGTAAAGAAAAAACTGGTTAAAAAAAGCATACAAAAAAAACTGGTAAAAAATGTATTAAAAAACTGGTAAAAAATGTATTAAAAAACTGGTAAAAAATGTATTAAAAAACTGGTAAAAAATGTATTACAAAACTGGTAAAAAATGTATTACAAAACTGGTAAAAAATGTATTACAAAACTGGTAAAAAATGTATTACAAAACTGGTAAAAAATGTATTACAAAACTGGTAAAAAAAATTTATTAAAAAACTGGTAAAAAAAATTATTAAAAAACTGGTAAAAAATGTATTAAAAAACTGGTAAAAAATGTATTAAAAAACTGGTAAAAATGTTTTAAAAAACTGGTAAAAAATGTTTTAAAAAACTGGTAAAAAACGTATTAAAAAACTGGTAAAAAATGGATTAAAAAACTGGTAAAAAATGGATTAAAAAACTGGTAAAAAATGGATTAAAAAACTGGTAAAAAATGGATTAAAAAACTGGTAAAAAAATGGATTAAAAAACTGGTAAAAAAATGTATTAAAAAACTGGTAAAAAATGTATTAAAAATCTGGTAAAAAAAAATATATTAAAAAACTGGTAAAAAAAAATGTATTTAAAAAACTGGTAAAAAAATGTATTAAAAAACTGGTAAAAAAATGTATTAAAAAACTGGTAAAAAAATGTATTAAAAAACTGGTAAAAATTTATTTAAAAAACTGGTAAAAATGTATTTAAAAACTGGTAAAAATGTATTTAAAAACTGGTAAAAATGTATTTAAAAAACTGGTAAAAATGTATTTAAAAAACTGGTAAAAAATGTATTTAAAAAACTGGTAAAAATGTATTTAAAAAACTGGTAAAAATGTATTTAAAAAAAACTTGTAAAAATGTATTTAAAAAAACTGGTAAAAAATGTTAAAAAAAACTGGTAAAAAAATGTTTAAAAAAACTGGTAAAAAAATGTAAAAAAAAAACTGGTAAAAAATGTAAAGAAAAAATGTTAAAAAGACAAATGAAAGTTTTTTAGTTTTTGTCTATATAAATAAAATGAACTAATTTTTTCCCGTCGGATTTTTACCTTAATAGGATTAAAAATCAAGATATTTCATGCAAATATAATATGCACAAACGGCAGAACAATATCTGAGGTGTGTTATAGGCTTATTATTTCTCAAATTCCTCGATAATCTTAGATTTCTATACTTTTTCTGCTGAGAAGTCACGGCAAAAATCGGTTAAGATCAATAGAAGTGGTAAAATATTTTCTCTCTAATAAATTCCTCCTCCCCCTGCCACCACTTAACACCGTTTGGGGATCGTTTACAAGGAACAGTTGAGAAGAGAACACCGGTTTGGCTTCGTAGTTCTTTCATGTGAAGTTATTTAAAATCACTAAACTAAGCTGCAGTGCTCTGTGGCGTAGTGGTTAGCGTGCTGGAAAATTCACATTATATTTTCACGTTCGCGCCGACCTACCGTAGTCGTTTTTTTTTTTTTTTTTTTTTTTTTTTTTCCTAAACAACTGGAATGGACTTTTCTTGGTGGCCGAACTGTTAACGTTGCAGATGGTTTTTTTTTTTTTTTTTTCACACTTTATTTTCCTACTTTTACTCATGACTCCGGGTTTGATCCTTCCTACTTACCTACCATAACATTTTTTACCCCCCCCCCCCGTCCCGGAAACAAACACTCGGGCAACGCCGGGTACCCCCGCTAGTTTTGAATAAAGAATCTAGTTGAATTGGATTGTTTGTTTAAAATAAAAAATCCACTGAACCACAACGTTAATTGTGAAATCGCGGAAATTATTTTATTTAAACTAATTCAAAAAAATAATGCTTGAAAGTTTTTAGTTTTAATATCCTCTGGAAAAGAAAACAAAAACAAAAATAAAGTTCGCACCCAGGGGAAATAGCTCAAACCGGTTCATAAAAAAAATCGATGTCGGTAAAAAAATTAGATTAAATATGTTAATAATATAAATCAAATTTAAATAATAAACTTAAATAGAACACTTAAAACAATTCTCTCACTATAAGCAATAACTAACACACCGCTGCTTAATAAAATTGATTTTCCTTAATGTAATATACAAATGACGTCACTTCTTAATCGTATATTTTACAAGAATCATTATTTATAGAAATCAATGAAACATTAAAGTAATGGACCTTTTGTATATATTAATTAAATCGTGAACAAACAAACAGACAGGAATATGAATTTATATATATAGGTATGTAGAGATTTAGAAAGAATTGGAAATTGTATCGGAATCAGGAATTTAATACAGAATCGGTAAAAATACTGGAATCGTCCCATTCCTAATATATATATATATATATATATATATATATATATATACACACTAGCATGGGTACACGGCGTTGCCTGGGTTGACATGAAGTTCCGTTGGGAACACATTTGCTATACTAATCATTTTCATCATGGGCAACGGGGATACCCCCACAACAATTCCAAAAATAAAAGAACGGATAAAAACATGTAAATATAATCGCCCCCCAAAAAAGAAGTATGTGATATCCTCTCCGCCAGATATTTCGGCAGAAGGGATACAAAGAGAAGAAACTATTCCCCGGATATTGAGCACTGGACCCCCCCCCCCTCCTAAAAAAAAAAAAAAAAAAAATCATTACAACTTTTGTTTCAATAAAACTAGCAGTGAATGCCCGTGCAATCGCAAAAAAAAAAAAAAAAAAAAAAAAAAAAAAAAAAAAAAAAAAAAATGAAGATCTACCAAAACTTAATTCCAAAAACAATTAAATGAAATTTTTCATTGTAATGCCATCCTCCCCAATGTAATTTGTCATATTTTGGAGTTCGTTTTGTTTATGAAACTGTGAGGTGAAAGTACAGAGTGATCTCATTAAAATTAATTAAATTTATCGTTATTTTATGTTTTAAATGTAATTCCCGCCCTCTCTTTCTCTCTCTATACATATATATATATATATATATATATATATATATATATATATATATATATATGAGCAAACAGTCAATAAAACATGTTAAAAAACACTTTGAAAAAGAGTTAAAAACATATTTAATCTGAAAAAGAAACACTAGATAAATGGATAGTCCTTAATCCGCAGAGTTTCGAAGAAATACTTTCCTTCTCATCAGAGAGTAGGAATTAGCAAAATGCGGGATCGGATTTTGCATGCAATATATATATATATATTTTTAATTGTTTGCACATTTTAAAATTTAAGGTAAACAACTCCTATTATATTCTTCAATTTAAAAGGAGTTATTAAGGGCAAGTGTAGTGATATAGCAAGTTAAACTATTTATTATAAGCGGATCAATGCCCTGTGCCAAAGTGATTCGGCCGCACTGACCAATCGGTTGGCAGGGCGCATTGATTTGAGCTGTGTCCTTAAGAACTATTTTTTAGCCCTTTGGGATCTCAGCTGCTATTGCCAGAGGGACGCCAGCAAGCGACCTATACAGACCTCTCTCACTCACTCCTCCCACTGCTACTTGTTGACAACTGCAGTCTGATGGCAGACGACACCTAAAAACAGACATTTTACCCTTTCTTTCTCTCCAGTCTGAGATACAATCTCGCTTTTTCTAAATAAACCCTTTGCTGTTGTTTTGTCAAAAGAAATGTCGTTTGGCCTTGTGTTTATTTAAGCAATTATTCTCCTATAAAATGTTGATCAAAGGGAGAAAAAATATGAATATCTGACTGATCTAAAAATCTAATACAACATTTTTGTATCATCCGTCGAGTGAAGAACACTTTAGATATTACGCTTTAGTTGCACCACAGAGAAAGAGAGAGAGAGAGAGAGAGAGAGAGAGTGGAATTGACTTCCTTCTAACAGAAGGCCGAGAGGAGGGGAAGAGGGGCAGGGAGACAGTTAGTGCACAATCATTTCAAAAGACCAACTATCAAATTGATGCTGCAAGATGTCAGATTTTGACATGAGCTAAAAGGATACAAAGAATTGGTAGGAACTTTAGAGCATGCAACACAGAATCCATGGGGGGTAGGGAGGGCAAGCATCCTGTTCTCTCCAAATATGTACACATCTGTGACTGCCTGAAGTTGCAACTATGCTAGTACTTCCATTAATATTGTACTGTTGTATTAGGTTAGTAAAAAGTTTGTTTTTTTTTACTTTTAGGAAGGAGGAATTCAATTATCAAGTTTATAAAGCATAATAGAAGTCATGCAATTCAATTTCTACACCGTTCTTAAATCATGAGAGCATCTGTGATTTGTCTGATTGTCAAACAGACATTTTGTCAAATTACGACTTTCACTTGATCAATGTCGATCACCTTTGATCAACCAGAACGAGGAGTATCTCTCATTGAAAAATTTTCCTTTTCAGAATTGCGCACACATGCATGCAGTTTTCTGTAACATTTTTTTTCCTGTAATTTAAAAAAAAAAAAAAGAAAAAAAAAAAAAGAAAAAACATCAGATATCTAATGTTCTGTTTGATTTTCTATTTCAAGACCTGAAATACAAGCAAAAAAATGTAAGAACTCTTCTGCTTGTAGACTTATTACACACCGACATTAACATATTCGCTACATCAAACACAGGATTTGAAGAATAGTAATAAAAAACGCTTTGTAGTAAATCAGAAAGTTGAGAAACTAAGTATTTCGCCAATGAAATACAATCGTTTAATGCTCAAGTTAGTTTACTATACCATTTCAGACTAATGTATTTCCAATAGTGATGGGACGACTCGAATACCCCCCCCCCGATTCCATACAAAATTCCGATTCTTTATAATCTCTAAATATTTAGCAATAAAGTAGTTATTCCCGCCCTTACCATAAAAACACATGTTAAATGTGCATATCTTTTTTTCAAACGCAAAAAACACACTTGTGGGTGTGTGTGTGTGTGTGTGTGGGGGTGGGTGGGGGGTGGGGGGTGATCTATAAATTTTAGTTTTACTGGTCATTTAAAAATCAATAAATATTTATTATTTTATCATTACAACCAGCAGTGGAAGATTTTGTTTTAAACAAAATCAAATAAAAAAATTGAAGAATCGTTTTTGGCATTGGAAAATAGGCACACAACATTTTTCCGATTCCGATATTCTCAAAAGTCCCAATTTTCTTTATCCACAATTCTGTTTAATCGTCCCAACACTAACTTTCAATGTTTAATTAAGGAGGATAGTGTAGTACCTGTTTTGCTGTAAGGAGTATATCTTCTCAGGCATTACCTCGCTTTTGTGGCAATAGTGTGGTATCTGTTCAGAGTGTCCATATACTATGCATGGTCCCTAATTTACAGTAGTTCCTTCGTCTCACTGGCAATGTGCCTTGTTTGGTTATTTTACAGCATATCAACCCTTTTCATGTCGTTTAATGTTGAATTCAGTCATTTTGAAAAAAGTGTTTATGCTTTAAGTTGTTTATATTTTTTCATGGTGTTTGGTTTGATTTTTGGTCCCCCAACAAAAAGGAGGGTGGACCTGTAAGTTCACCCTTGTCCGTTCGTCTGTCCGCACTTTTCTCAATAACTACATCTTGGAATTTAAAAACATTTTGCACAAACATTAAACATGATATTAGCAAAAAAAAGTAACAGAACGAATTTTCCAGGAAAACTCTGGTTGCCTCCCCTAGGGTCCCTTTCAGATTAAAATGGCTAAACTTGACACTTTTGTGCTTATTAAAAAAAAAAATTGATGCCTTGGATTTTTATAAAATTTTCTGAAAAGTTGTAACTAACTGATTTCTATATAATTTTGTTTGTCTATACTTCACGATAACTCTTGGGTGTGCCCCAGGGGCTCTTTTAGGGCTAATAAAAACACTCCATTTTTGGGACTATTTTACCATATTTGTCCCAAATTTTCTGTGTATGTCTATTTAGCAGTTTTGCATAGTGATGAACTCAAATTTAAATATGTTTAGGCCTTGGGGACTTTTGGGGCTAAATGGGGGAGGGGGGCAAATGATGAACTTCGTCATTTTTTTTTTTTTGCAGGTCTAAAACTGCACCGTTTGTTCATTTTCATCTGGATTTGACGTCCCCTGGAGATTTTTGGAGCTAAATTTTTTTTTTTTTGGGGGGGGGGGATGGTGAACTTAGTCATTTTTTTATGTGCACTCACAAGGGACCATGCATGCTTCACTTTTTTTTTTGTATAGGAAAATTGTTTTTGTTTTTTGACTTTGCAGAACATGACTGAGTTTTGCAAAAGGAAAGAAAAGGAAAAAAAAAAGCGATAACATTAATGCTTAGTGCATTTTAAGTCTGAAATCTAGTATCTTCAGACAGTCTGATCTGGTAGAACCAGAATCTTATTTCGGATGAATATACAAACAAATTGCCCACCATCATTGACTTTAAAATATATTTGTTTGCATACAGCATTTGCTACCAACAACACATCAATGAAAAAAATGTTGGAACATGATTTTGGTTGGTTCACGAATGTGTTTTCCCTTCTCTAGTCTCCATCTGAAACCAGAGACAACAAGATTGGCAGCTTATTGAAAATATGAGTGGCAGCAGGAACTACAGAGTGCCAAATTGGATATCTATTCATGCAGTTTTGTTTTCCGCACAGTGCAACAAACATAAAAAATAGTTAATTTTATGAACTGGAACAGATTCAAAAGACCCCCCCTCCCCCACCATCCTTCTTCTCTGGATTCTTCATCACCCAGAGTATTCCAATGTTATTTCTTATTCTTATTGCACCCATTTCGATTTTAAAGGCAAACTGGAAAGGAGAGTAAAAAATAGACAGGTTTTATTTTTAATTCTTGCTTCCCTTATTGTATCTTTTAGTTTTTACATTCCATGAACAATGTTTCTGACAAAGGGGAAACATTGCTGTTTTCTGGATCGCGATTTGTTACTAGCATTTCAACCTGGCGTTGCCTGGGTGTTTGGAGGTGTACGTTGAGCAAAAAAAAAAAAAAAGTGGTAGCAGGAAGGCAGGCTCAAACCCGTACCACGAAGGAGGAAAAGAACAGGAAAAAAAACCCTGACGTCTTTGTCGTTACGACCAGTGCCAAACCGGAAGTGACATACGTTTTAATTAAGGCTAGATAATCGAAAGGAGAGGATGACTTTCAAAAATATCGGCAAAAAAAAAAAAAAAAAAAAAAAAATCGACCCCCCCCCACTATAGAAAAGTGCCCAGTTTAAGGTGAAAATATTGTTTTTAGCCAATTTTTCGATATTTGCCATCTGAAAGATTGAACTTCAAAACGATACTGATCTTGTAAAAATCCGTCGCCTCTGTAGAAAGTTTTAGGCAGACATGCAAACATACATACATTTATATTTTGGTAACTAAAAATTTTCGATCAAAATTTTTTTTAACTTTGACTCCTATCATGACCTCTTAAGATTTGTTTTGGGCTCAAATGAAGTTATCAAGTTAGATCCATGTCCAAGAAACATATCTAAAATTTCAAGTGTTTAGACCCAAAATTGTCGGAGGAGTTTGGTAGAGTTCTCAAAGGTCAAATCATTGAACTTTGACCCCCTTAACAGCCATATTTCTGGCCGAAAACCAGCCACAAAGATTTTCCCAAATCTCAGTACCCTATATATCAAATTTCGAGTTCGTAGAGTAAAAATTGACAGAGTTATTGCGTAGGGAAATGTACACACACACACAGACATGTTCACCATAATGAAATCACCTCATCCTAGAACCATAGACAATTAATATATAGATTACTTTGTTTTTGATCTTGAAGTAACATTTTCTCATTTACTAGCCTGGGTGCCCGGCATTGCCCGGCCCGGGTGTTTATAGGTGTGTGTTGAGGAAAAAAAAAAAAAAAAAGTGGTAGTAGATTACCCACCTATATAGTAAAGACTGAACTTTCAACCTCCAGAAAACTGCCACTTCGAACACTTTATTAACCAACTTAACCATAAGACAATATGCGCACACAGAAATTTTAAAAACTTTTATGGGAGCAAAAAGTGGATGTTGGGTTTACTTTTGCCTGTTTTGTTACTCTCATTTCTATTTTATTAGCGATGTTTCTGACAAAGGAGAAATAATTGCAGTTTTCTAGTTTGAAATCTATCTACAATTATATAAAACAAAATGTGTACAAGTTTGTTCCCTACTGACTCCAAAACAACTGAGCCGATTTTTATGACAGTGTTCTTAGATAGGTTTTGTATTTGTACATCTTCGATAAGTATCGATAATCGAAAAAATCCGATGAAAAAAAAAAAAACAGGTGATTAACACCTTATACACTTTAACATCACAAGTGCATTAGAGAAGTTTTATTACCACACAAGTAGAAAAGCCCAGCATATAAAATCAACAGTATATTCTTTGGTACGAGAGGGGCATGTTCGGACTGTTTAAAGCACAATGATACTTGACTTCTTTTTCATTTTAAACTTAAATTCAAGCCATTATCACCGCACAGACGTCTTAAGGAGAATTGCTTACCGTCGCCCTGGAAAATGTCATAAGTATGCCCTGTATTTAAGATTTCAGGTGATCACTCATCTCCCTCTCAATACAGGCCAATAAGTCTCCTGTGAGTCATGAGTAAATTGCTGGAATCTGTTAAATAGAGAAGTAATCAACCATCTCAGCAAAAATAACCTTCTTAGTGACACACAATATAGTTTCCGTTCTGCTAGATCTACAGCAGATGTGCTTACAGTTATATCTCATAGGATTAGCAAATCTCTCGACGGAGGCTACCTTTCTAGGGTAATTGCTCTTGACATATCTAAAGCCTTTGATAGAGTATGACAAAGGTTTACTTCACAAGATCTCCAGCTACTATATAGCTGGAAATGTCTTCTCAATTATTAAATCATTTCTCTCTGATAGTTCATAAGAGTAGTGGTTGATGGGCAGAAATCAGAAGTATTAATGCTGGAGTCCATCAGGGGTACATCCTGGACCCAACTCTCTTCCTGATCTATATTAATGATCTTCCAAATCACATCCTTACATCATTCATAGACATTTATGCTGATGACACTACTATCTATGGTAGCACATCTAAGACCATAAACGACCAAGTTCTCTCTGATTCTCTCTCCTCTGATCTTGAACAAGTGGTACAATAGAGAAAGAGGTGGCTTGTTACTTTTAATGCATCTAAAACCAAGCTTTTATATTTACATCATCAATGCTCTGATCCCCATCTGGCATCAATTGAAATGATTGGCTCTTGTCTTGAAGAGGCCTCATGTTTTGCCAAGCTTCTGGGCTTGACCTTTACTCCTGATCTTAAATGGAACACATACATTAAATCCATTGCCAAGGCTGCTGGAAAAATGGTGGGATCCTTCTATCGATCCAGTAGATATCTCACTGCTGATGCAATTCTCTATATAAGAGCCAGGTACATTCAAGGATGGAGTACTGTTGCCACATCTGGGCAGGAGTTGCTAGAAAGGACTTATCCTGCCTTGATAGAGTTCAAAATAGACCGTAGCCTTGTGGGGGATGTTCTTTTCTCTTCCCTGCAACCTCTTTCTCACAAAAGAGATGTTGCGAGTTTGTCTCTGCTTTATCATTATTTTCATGGCAAGTGTTCGGCTGAGCTCCATTCTATGGTCCCCCCTTCGCCAAACTTTCACAAGAAACACTCGTCTAGCAGAAAACACTATCAATAATTTTCCCCACCCTTTATCTGTGCCTAAACCTAAACGTAGATTCCATGAACAAAGCTTCTTTCTTAGAACTGCACGCCTGTGGAATTGTCTTCCGTTTTCCTGCTTTCCAGCTGACTACGATATGGTTGTCTTCAAGTCTAATGTAAACAAGTTTTTGATGAGCCGTTCCATATAAGTTAACAAATTTACCGAATTTCCATTACTAATGATTACTATATTGTCCAATTTCTAGTGTACACTCTTTAACCCTTATCCTCGAGTGGTCTCTTGGCCTTGATAAGCGGTGATGCCTAAGAAAAAAAAAAAAAAAATGAAAAAAGGCCAGGCATATAAAATCAACAGTAAGTTCTTTGATATAACAGGGGCGTGTTCGAAATAAATGTTTTTGTTTAGCGCACAATTGAAGTATGATACTTGATTTTTGTATTTTAAACTTTAATGCAAGCCATTGTATATATATATATATATATATAAAATTCATAATAATCAACGATAGGTTCTCTACAGTGCAATGTAGACTACAATGTATTGTGGACTAAGTTACTGCAGAGAGGCATGTGAAGCATCCTCCTGGTGCACCATGATGGGTTCCCAACTAGAACAGACATCGATTTGATTGAAAAAATTTGATTTCACTATTTCGATGACAATAAAAATAAGGGAGTGTGAAATATTCTTTGATCACCATTCAATCTCGGGCAACGTCGGGTCTCCCTACTAGTTTATTCATACAACATTGATGATTGACTAGTTTTGACCTTGAAGTGGCATTTTTATTTATTCTTTTATTATCTCCTAACATGTCTGAAGTAATTTCCATAAAAAAGAATTAGAAACAGAGCATTCTGGATTGAAACAAAAATAAAAACTGCGTCAGTCTAAAAAGTATATTAAAAAAAAAAAAAAAAAAAAAAAAAAAAAGTTATAAAACGAAAATCCAACAAACAATACTTACATTTTCTGTTTTTTTTGTTTTTTTTTAATAAATTTATCGTTGCTAAATTTAATGCTTTACAAAATAAATATTTAAATAAATATTAAATTATATTATACAGGAATACAGAAAAATAACTTTTTAAAAATTGTTCTTGAACTTTTAAAAGCAAAAGTGGAGTATCTGTTCATATATTACAATTCATCTATTCTGTCCTGAGTCAGTAAGACAAAGGCAAGTTTTAAGAACCAATTTTTTAGTCTCCAAAAATTTCGCAAAAAAAAAAAAATAAAAAATAAATAAAATAAAATAAAAAGTGTATTTAAAAAAAATCCTCTCACTTTTTCAAACAACAAAAGAAATATTATCGATTGAATTAAATTCGATTTAATATTTTTCTCTCTGATATTTTTCCTGACAAAATATTGATTTCGGTTTTTGTTTAGAAAGTATTTAATAACAAAATTGTGTTCACTTTTGTTTATTATACGAAAAAACAAAAAAAAAAAAAAAAAAAAAGAAATGAAGAAAAAGAAAAAAAAAGAAATAAATAATAAAAAAAACAACAACTTTACATTAATGTTTCCAAATAACTGAAATTCCACCATTTTGGAATCGACCTTGAGTTCAGGTGTTTCATTGCGCTGTTAGTATTCAAATGGCGATTTTATAAACAATGCGCCAACTGATGTGAATTGATCGTAAAAGCTGCAGTTAAGTTGAGCACGAAAACATTTGTAAAGGAAAAATTCAACAACAACAATAAAAACGTAGCTCCATAAATTCCACATGCCTAATACTCAGTGGCGTATCTAGGGTATGGCAGGCATGGCCCGTGCCATGGGCGCCACTCTGACATGGGCGCAAATTTAGAATTTTATTTCTTAAAGCAAGAATAACCATATAATTACTTTATTAAAACATTCATTTCATGGTTTATCTTTCGTTAAAAGTGTGCCTGTGTTATAATATTATGTAGGTTAGGTATATCTAAGGTATAAATTATTAAGAAGGGGCGCACATTCAAACTTTGCCATGGGCGCCATTTTACATAGGTACGCCACTGCAAGTAGGCTGCTACTGGTGTTTGCATTTAATCTTGCCTGAGTATACATTGAACTAGAAGAATATCCGTCCCACAACATAAAATTCCTCAAACAGTTTCGCATCACTTTCACGTATCTTTACAAAGATTAAAATCAAGATATCATGACCTTATGGTTAGAAAACTTATTCCAATTTTGATCAAAATCTATTACATCATTTTGATGCTAGGAAATATCTCAAATTTAAGGTTTAAGCTTAAAAGGTCTTAAGAAATTCAAATTTCAGGGAATATTGCTTAATTGGTGTCTAATGACGAGGGTTAGGACAACAGCATATTCTTTTCATCGGTTTGACTCTCGAGTGTGTATCTGCTGATATCTTATATGCTTTTATATAGAGTGATGTGGTTCTCAGTTGATTAACGGTGTCTGATCGTGTCGGATATATACTCGAGAGTGAAAACAACGATAAGAATATTCTGCTGCCATAGCTCTAGTGATGACTATTGATAAAATTCAATCTGAAATATTTCAATTTTCAAATGGGATGTTCGGCATATATTTACTATACCTTGTAAAAACTCAAACACTCCAAAGAAACTGAAATTGGGGGAATATTTATTAACTGATGTCTAATACGTATTGCTAAAATTTCCCAAAAAATTGGACGTACCCGAATATTCACAAAGAGCTTCCACCCTCTCTTTGCTTCGTTTGCATAAAACTATAACTAAACACAATCCACATTACCCAGTATTACACCTTGCAGATGTGTTCTACAAATTCATAATGGTTTATTAAGTAGGAGAGTAGAAAGTGGACGTCGGACCTTAGGTTTACTTCCGGTAGCTTCATAACGCTCGTTTCCCATATTTTGTCCTTTAGTCCTCACATTCCATGAGCAATATGTCTGGTAAAGGGGGAAGAATTGCTGTTTCCTGAGTCAGAATATATCTATATAACTTTTATTGTTGGCTATTTTTGACCTTGAAATGGTAATTTTTTATTTGTAAGCTCTTTACATGAAGTGGCTTCATGCCTTGTCTAGAATGATTTCTATAAAAAGAAAGTTTATAAGTGAAGTCTGTACATACAAACACATAAACATGGCTCAATTTATATATAGATTCAGAGCAGAGGGTGGTCATGTTTTCTTTATCCTTTACCTCTACAAAGCCACAATTCACCGACACATGACGTATTGTTGCCATATCTAGGCTAGTGCATCTACCATTAGTCTCTCACTCTCAGGGTTAAAAAAAATATCAAATTTAGTAGTTCCTACACTGTCAGCCAAGCTCCAACCTCTGTCTCATCACCGCAATGTCACATTCCTGTGCTTGTTTAACAAGTACTTTAATGGAATGTGTTCTAACGAACTTATATACGGCATAATCACATTTGACACACCGGTTCCCGTCATATCATCAAAGTTAAGCAATGATGAGTCTGGCCAGGGTAACCATTTGGGACTATCAGGTGCTCTATGTGCTCTCCGCTAATCTTGGCATTGTTTCTAGTCGTCCTGGACTTCTTGCCACTGGACTCAAGCAGTGCCGATTCAGGAAAGGTATGGTTGGATTTGCATAACCCTTGCCACACAATTACATGCGCAGGTGCCCCTTACAGGGGGTATCCTTTGTCTTTCGAGACTGAACAGAGGCATGGAGACATTGAGATCTGACGAACTTATAGTAATTGTTCCCCCTCGACATACATACTCCTGACTCAACAAGCAAAATCCCACCCCTACCTTGTTGAGGTTCCTAGATGCCGGAAAGTCTTCTACTCTAATAGTTTCTTCCCTCGGACTGCTAGACTTTGGAGTTCTCTCCTTATTTCCCACTTCCTTGACTGTACTAAACTGCAAAAGTTTAAATGTAATGTGAACAGACATCTAGCTGCTCAACTCCCTACAGTTCTCAGACATGATACCAAATAGTAGTCCCTTACATTGCCCACCCCTCTTTAGCCCCAAAAGCCCCAGGGGACGTCAAATCCTGGTGAAAATGAACAAACGGTGCAGTTTTAGGCCTTAATATATGTAAATTTAAGTTCTGCACCAAAAACGAAATGAATAAGTCCATCATTTGCCCCCACCCCATTAAGCCACAAAAGTCCCCAAGGCCTTAACATATTTAAATTTGAGTTTATGCAAAAACTGCTAAATACACATACACAGAAAATTTTGGACAAATATGGTAAAATAGTCCCAAAAATGGGGTGTTTTTATTAGCCCTAAAAGAGCCCCTAGGGCATACACAAGAGTTATCACAAAGTATAGACAAACAAAATTATATAGAATCAGTTAGTTACAACTTTTCAGAAAGTTTTATAAAAATCCAAAGGCATCAATTTTTTTTTTGATAAGCACAAAAGTGGCGATTTTAGCCATTTTAATCCGAAAGGCACCCTTAGGGGAGCAACCGGAGTTTTCCTGGAAAATCTGTTCTGTTACTTTTTTACTCATATCATGAGTAATGTTTGTGCAAAATTTAAAAAAATTCCAAGGCGTAGTTATCGAGAAAACGGATAAGGGTAAATTTACAGGCCCACCCTCCTTTTGTCCGGGGGGTGGGGGGGGACAAAAAAAATAAAAAATCTCAAACACTACGCATGCACACACATTCTCTGAAGCAGAAATAACTTCTTTGTTATCTCCTCACAAATCTTTTCTTTCCAATCTTCTATGTTCTGGAACGGTATTCAAGCACGAATGGCACAGTGAACGTATGTCTACACCAATTAAGTAGAAAAAAGCGTTGGCAATATTCTCACCTGGTGTGAGGACGAACGGCGAGAGTTGGTTTAGGAGTGGCAATACTTGCAGTAGAGTTGAATAATAACTTATCCTGTTCACCCCCCCCCCCACGTACAGTTTACATTTTACACACACACACACACACATATATCCCCTTAGTAAAACAGAATGAAGGTCTCTTCAGTAGCTGATAGTGCTTATATAAACAAAGATTTCACTTCCTCGTAGCCTAATGGTTATAACTACTTTTTAGTTTCAATCCCAGCTTCAAATGCTTGTCTGTCTAAACACACTGAAGAGCTCTAATACAGTGAAAATGCCGTGAATGAAATAGCAACAAAAATTGTCTATTATTTAATGAAATACACCTAAATGAAGGAATGCTGCCAATATATATGTACTGGTTGGGCGCATCCCAGTGACCAAAAAAAAAAAAAAAAAAAAGCAATCCACAAATATAAATTTTTCGGCAGATGCCTATATTTTTTCCTTTCCATCTTGCGCACGTTTTACAACCTGTACCAAAAATAAAAATTATTTCGGTTTTATAGGCTGCTCTTTAAAAACGATCATTTATTGATAAAAAACAGGCACACTCTTCCAAAACAAAAAATAAAAGTGAACAAGAAAGACAAGTCAAAAACACAAAAAATAATCACTTTAAAGATGACAATCAGAGAAAATAGTATATAGTATTCTTGTTGTTTTTTTTTTATTATTATTTATTTATTTATTATCGCCTTTAAAGAACAGCCTATAAAATCAAAAGCAATAACTTTGTTAGGGGTCTTAAAGCTCGCATAAGATGGAAAGGAAAAAATTATAAGCATTCACCGAAATAAAAAAAAAAATGGATTGTAGACAGATCCTTTCTTTTGTCATTAGGATACCTTCAAACAGTATATGTTTTAAAGCCGAAAATATAACTTAATTAAGCTTGCTATTTGAAAAAAAAAAAAAAAAAAAAAAAAAAAAACAATTGGACGATATTATAACGGATATATACTTATATATATCTCCATTACTATGTTAGTTAATTCTTTATTTCCTGTCACCTAACGCATGTAGGCATTCTGAAATAATTTAAGTAACGAAAGATACCTTTATTATAATCAGCTTCATCCCTCCTTAAAATAATCACCCATATCTAGATGCATAATTTTAAGAAAAAGCCCTCCAAAACATTTCTCCCCCCCCCCTCGTTTCATTTTATTTTTTCTATTCGGTTTTCATTTTCATTAAATGACTAGCCTCGAGTAAGATTAATGTCGTTTTAAACTGAAACAGTAAATTTATTGCAGCGACTAATGGCAATTTTGTTGATCTGAATTGAATAAAATAATATCCCGCTCTTTTCATAGAGCACTATCAACAATCTTGTTGAAATTCAATGGTTTTTACTTTTGGATATTTTTAAACTGGAAGAAATACACAATCTTACTCCACTGTTGAGCACTTTTTCAAATGATGGATTTTTACATGAAGAAGACAAATTTCAATACATTGTTTAAGAATATAGCCATAACAAAAATAAACTTGTACTGATGATGAAAACCAAAAGATGTATATAATCGAAGGCTCATTTCTTTCTTGATAAATCCTTAAACAACGACAAGGATTATTTTGGCTTCAAAAATTGTGAAACGACATCACATGTCAAACAAGATAAAAACTTTGAAAAAGCTCTAATTAATGTTACAGGCCCAATTACTTTCCACAATAAGAAAAATCACTCCCAAAAGAAACTAAACAGTCAAAGAAATTAACTCAAAATTTTTATTCATGAAAGCCCACAAAACAATTTCTACAAACTCATAAAAAAAATACAATAAATTATTCAAACAATCTATATATCTATAAAAGTGAAAATGTCTGTGTGTGTGTTTGTGTACATTTCCCTACCAAATAATTCTGTCAATTTTCGGTCTAGAAACTCGAGATTTGACATAAGGAGTATTGAGATTTGGGAAAATCGTTTCAGCCAGAAATTTGGCTGTCAAGGGATCAAAGTGCAACGATTTGACTTTTGAAAACTCTACCGAACTCCTCCGCCAATTTTGGGTCTAAACACTTGAAATTTTAAATGTTGGTTACTTGGACATGGATTAAACTTTATAATTTGATTCAAGCCCCCCCCCAAAAGATGTTAAAGGGTTAAAATTGGGGTCAAAGTTAAAAAAAGAAAAAAATTGACCCCCTGCGATCTCTGCCAATTTCTGGTCTAATCATTTGAAATTTTACATAAAGGGTATTCAGAGACAGGGCAAGCTTTTTAATCGGTTTGGGTCGAAAATTTGAGCTGCCAAGAGGTCAAAGTTCAAAAGATTGGACCTTTGCGGTGTCTAGAAAACTACTCAACCAATTTTGGGTCTAAACATTTGAAATTTATACATAACGGGTATTCAGACATGCGGCAAGCATTCTAATCAGTTTTGGGGCAAAAATTTGGCTGCCAAAAGGTCAAAATTGAAAGACTTGAGCTTTGCAGATTCTATCAAATTCTTCCGTCAATTTTGGGTCTAAAGGCTTGAAATTTTAGAAGTAGGTAACTTGAACATGGGTAAAACTTTGCATTTTGATTCGAGACCAAAATAATATAATGTAAGGGGTCAAAATTGGGGTCAAAGTTTAAAAAAGTTGACCTCTGCAGTGTTTACAAAATTACTCAGACAAATTTTGGTCTCAACATTTGAAATCTTACACAAAGTGTATTCACACGTAGGCCAAGTTATGAAGAGTACATAGGGCCCGAGCAAAGCCGGGCTGAACTGCTAGTGTTACAAAAAACTATGAAAAATCAACTTCAGACATAGCTAATGAAATATATTCAGATAGCAAATTTATAACTAACATACTTGAAATAAGTAATAGAGTAAATAAACAGCACAAAAAAGAAGCATACATACTTCTTAAGGATCATAAATCCGACTTTATTAATAAAGCGTCCACTAGACTCATAAACACCACCAGACCAGATATTGGTGAAATAAGTATTAAAAAAAAATAAAGAAATAAAAATAAATACTAGAAAGAATTAACATGCAAATAAAGACTATAAACTAAATCTATTGGTTAATGCAGCTAAAATAATCAGTCGTTTCTCAAATATTTAAAAAATAGCATGGTAATATAAGTGCATAAGTACCAAAATATATGTTACTTAAGACAAGGCAAATTACTATACCTTCCTGGATACGTTTTTTTTTTTTTTGTTTTATTTTCGATTTTTGAGCGATTATCAAGTATTCTCGTGCAATCCTTATGTCTGCCATATCTTTTTTTCGTTATAACTATACAAAGTGGATACTCAGTTCGTTTGGAACCAAAAAAAAAAAAAATAATAAAAATAAAAAAATTAAAAACAAACTTATCCAGATCGGTAAAAGAGTAAACTAATATTGCTCTTTGGTAACATTTAGATGTTACATATTTGTTTTTGTGCTATTTTTTGAATTTTTTAATAGTATTGTCAAATTCAAGCTTTACGGTATCTTTTTTTGGTGCTAGTGCAGAGAGTGATCCGCGCTATTTTTTAAATCGTATTTCCAAGTTTAATTAAAGTTTTATGATATATTTTTTTATTCAATTGTAAGGTTGAAGTATATAATAGGTACAAAACACCCTCCCCATGTTAAGAATGGCTTTTTAAATAATAACGTTATTATTTACGTCCAGATCACTCTCTGCACTAGTACCCTTTTTTTTATTAAATGGTTAGATGAAAGTGCAGAATAGTTACAAAGCACTCAGCCCATGTTAAGAATGGCTTTCTAACATAAGTTCGTGCATAACGTACTTTTGGTGCTTGTACACTTTTGCCACCGCGCTATTTTCAAATAGTTTTTCCAGGTTAAATTCAATTTCAAGCTTCACGACATCTTTATTTTTATTAAATTGTTAGGTGGAAGCGCAGAATAATTACAAAACACCCTCCCCATGTTAAGAATTGCGGGTTTGTATTACTGTACACAGATTCGAAAAAGTTGTCAAAAAACAAATATATAACAAATAAATGCTATCAAAGGCAAGATAAGTTACTTTTCTACCAAACTGGATACATTTTTTGTGTTTTTATTCAATGTAACATGTTTATTCAGCTCGAAAAACATAGTGTTTACCGATGTATTGGAAAATTCAAAATGGCGCCCGACTTTCTCTTTAACATGGTAAGTTTGGGAAAAGGTGTTATAAATAATAAACTAGAAAAATACTATTAAAAAAACACCGAATATATATCACGTTATGTCACGGTAACATATATGGAACGAATTTCTAACATTATTTTGTCTAGTTTATTATTTATAACACTTTTTCCTGAACTTACCGTGTTAAAGATAGAGTCGGGCGCCACTTTGAATTTTCTAATACATCGGTAAACACTGTATGCTTTTCGAGCTGAATAAACATGTTACATTGAATAAAAACACAAAAATATATCCAGTTTGGTAGAAAAGTAACTTATCTTGCCTTTGATAAGATTTATTTGTTATATATTTATTTTTTTTGACAACTTTTTCGAATCTATGTGTACAATAATGCAAACCCAGAATTGCTTTCAAAATAATAACATTATTCTAGCACGGTGGCAAAAGTGCACAAGTACCGTACTTCCCCGGCCTATCAATTTTTTATTCTGTTAAATACAGTTAAAGGATACACAGTGACCGGAATTATCAAAAATAAATAAATGGTGTTTGTTAAGATAAGAGTCGACAAATAGATTTTTTTAAATATATCGTTTTAAGCAAAAACAACATGTCGAAAATAGTAATATATCTAAAAATAACGAAATTTATCGAGTAAAACTGTTTTTTAGTAAAAAGAAAAGTCTAGACAACAAAATATTGCAGCCATGAACAAGTAATCTAAAATATTCGTTCCGAGTTGTGCCCCTTGTGAGTGAACTCTTCGCTGTCTATTTAAAACGTCTAAGAAAAATACAATTTTACCCAATTTTCCGTAAAAATTACTTTGGTGCTTGTGCACTTTTGCCACCGTGCTATTTTTAAATAGTTTTTTTCAACTTAAATTCAAGCTTCACGATATCTTTTTTTTTTTTTTTTTTAATTTTTTATTAAATTGTTAGGTGGAAGCACAGAATAGTTACAAAACACCCTCCCCATGTTAAAAATGGCTTTCAAAATAATAACGTTATTATTTCAGAACGGTGGCAAAAGTGTCAAGTATCATTACTTTTAACTAAAAATAACTGGTGCTAATGCACTTATTTATCCGCGCTATTTTTTAAAAATAGTATTTTCAAGTTTAATTAAATTTTTATGATGTCTGTTCTTATTAAATTGTGAAGTTAAAGTACAGAATAGCTATAAAACACCCTCCCCTCCCAATGTTAAGAATGGCTTTCGAAATAACGTTATTATTTCAGCCCGGATCAATAAGTGCACTAGTACCAAATAACTTTCTACTCGATGAGTTTTCGTGATTTTTGGATATATTACTATTTTTGTTATGACAATTAAGTGCGTAATATTGTTTTTGTTTAAAATAATATGGTAAAAAAAAAAAAAAAAAAAAAAAAAAAAAAAAAAGAATCGACCTGTCGACTATCTTAACAAGCACCAAATAGACCGTCGATTTAGAAAGGCATTTCAAGTTAAATTTACACTTAAAAGTCAAGCATTATGGTTTACGCGTGCTCCTGTCAAATACGTTCGTTCTATTATCAATTATTCTTATTTAACGATGATTGGTGGTTTATTTTTCGTTCATTTTTTTTTTATAAACTAAAAAAGAAATCAATACTTCATTTATTTGTTTCGTATTGTTTTTTTTTTTTTTTTTTTTTTTTTTTTTTTTTTTTTTTTTTTTGTTTGTTTTTGTTTGCAAAAAGAAAAAACAAACAAAAAACGTGATTTTATTCATCTTTACCATGTGGAATGAATAGAAAGTTGACGCGTATAAAATCGGACAATAAACATCGACTGTTATATTTTTATTCGGCAACAACAACAACAACAAAGCTGATGTGGATGCTACGAAAACAAAATAAAAATAAAAAAATGGTAAATTACTTACCTCGCCATGTCAAACTAAGAAAATAATCGCGTAAAATGGACCCACGATGAAACTGATTTCAATGTTTCCTATCAGCCTTTTTTTTTTTTAATACAAAAAGTATTCTTAAGCAATTTTGTGATTCTTAAGTCGTCTCCATGACATCAGGGAAGATAGACAGTCAACACAAGGACAACTTCGCTGAGAAACAGAAAATTGCTTCTATTCATGATTAGAAAAGTCGTCAACAAGGTTGACTTTAAGTAACATCACAAACACTAGTACTTAAATTTAAAAAAATAAATAAAATGGTGAACACTACCCTCTCCCTATCTATTTTCGGCTGCTGACAAAACAGAATAATAGAATAACGGAATGTTTCTACTTTGTTATATCTTATCAACGCGATTCCCGAACACGATAGAATAATAGAACGTCTTAAGAATGCAAGAAATACATCTGAAATCCGTGCTATGGGATAACAGAATAATAGAATGTCTCAAGAATTATAGACATACTATTAAAATCAGTGCTAAAGATTTATTCCGTTGCGTTCGTTTTTGTTCTCTTTAGATGAGCACCTTTTTCGTAGCAGCAGTAGGAATTGTGATCGTAGCTTTATAGCCACATGTTATTACAGGTCAACCGAATTTAGCAGCCGGTAAAAATGAACACGAGTTCAATAGTGGGGTTATATTTTAGCGGTTGGCCTAAAAAATAACTGCTAACTTTTAGCAATTAGTTTTGTCCAGTTTTGCAAACGGTGACAAGTCAAAATATTCAGAATTATCAAAATACACTTATTTAAAAAGAAAAAAAAGACAGAAAAATCTTTATAATGTACGTATTCGTCTCGGAACGAAGATGTCATATTCCAAAACTCACGTAAATTGATCAAGTTGTTTTTTTTTTAAATAAGGAAATCAAAATTTACGATTTTTAGCAACTTTATACTAGGAACGGTATTAAACATAAGGCTAATTTTGACCTCGACACTTCAAATTGAGTTGTCTCCCTCTTATTTATTTCATCGAATTTCATCATGCTCAACGGAAATACGACTACTCGCTTAGTCGTAAAATTGGATTTTCTTGAATATAAAAAAAAACTACTTGATCAAATTACGTGATTTTTTGAAATATGTAAGCTTCGTTACGTAACTGGTACGTACATTATACAAACTTTTTTGTTTGTTTGTATTTTCTCTACTTTCAATTTCCGTCGTGAGTACGATTCTGAATAAATCCACCTATCACTTTGTTTCTCTCTCTCTCTCTCTCTCTCTCTCTCTCTCTCTCTCTCTCTCTCGCAAGTATCCCAAGTTATAATTGAAGATTAGCGTTTTGTCAACAACTTCAAACAAATAACAATAAAAACTCCCTTAACATTTTTTTTGTTTTTGTTTTTATTACATTTTCACCCCAAACAAGCCACATTGCCACTTTGTTGTAAGGGGCTACTATCAGGGACATATGCATCATTGCATCAGGGGTACTGTGTAGGGAGTTGAGCAGCAAGATGTCGGTTCAGGTTACACTTCAACTTCTGCATGTCAGCACAGTTAGGGAAGCAGGGACCCGGAAGGGAATTCCAAAGTCTAGCGGTTCTGGGGAAGAAAATACTGCAGTAGAAGGCTCTCTTACATCTAGGGATCTCTACTGGGATTTAGCTGCTTGTAGGGTTTGTGGAGGGTATTTACGTCGAGGGGGCACAAGTGCTTGCAGTCCGTCAGAGCATTCACCATTAAAATACATGTAGAACAGGCAGGGGGATGCAACATTTCGTCGATGGGACAAAGGCTGAAGTTTAGATGACAGTTCAGGACCTATCAGATTGGCGACTCTCCTTTGAACCTTATCTAGGAGCGAGAGACTAGTAGCAGATGCACCAGACCAAATATGACAACAATACTCCATACATGGGCGAATGGTGGCCTTGTAGGAGTATAGGATACTTTCGGGTGTTAGTAACTTTCTAGCATGGTAGAGAGAACCTACCTCCTTTGCAGCAGTCCTGGCTATGCTCTCAATGTAATTGTTCCAACTCATGTTTCCTGTGAACGTTAGGCCAAGGAGTTTAAAAGATGTACTTTCAGATTACGGAGTCGTTGGCCATTGCTATAGGTGATAGGGAAGGTTTCTTGTAATTATTGAAGGAAACAAGTTTAGTCTTGGAAGCATTGAATGTGACCATCCATTTTTGTCCCCATTCCACTACAGATTGGAGATCATCCTTTAGTGTTTCTGCCATTTCTTTAGATATGTGTTCATTTGTTTTCTTGTCATGTCTGTTATAGAGCGTGGTGTTGTCAGCATATATACCCATCTCACAGACAATTTTGTCAGGGAGGTCATTTATGAATATTAGGAATAACAGAGGTACAAGGATAGACCCCTGAGGCACTCCCGCATTTATATCATATTGTTTAGATGTATGACTGTCAAAGACAACCTGGATATTTCTCTTATCTAAGAAGGATTTAATTATGTTATGTAACCCTACCTTTAACCCTAAGTCCTGGTGGCACTGACTCTCTTTCACGGTTCGTTCAGAGGATTTTTTGGAAGAGGTGATGAAAGAGAAGAGGCAGGGGCATTGTATTTAGTTTTAGGGGGTTAGAAGCGGATGTTGCCACCAGGGTTGCGGAGTTGGATGATGAAAGTCCGACTACGACTCCGACTCTTTGAATTCCTAGAATGCCGACTCTGACTCCTTTGATATCTTAGACTCCGACTCCCGACTCCTTGACCCCTATGTGGAAATCTATTCTGCAGATCCATATACCAGCCTCCCACACCTATTCAGCATGCATTTTATAATTACTTTTCATGTATATCATTTTTTATGTTTAACATTCACTTGTATGATGAATATACCCACATATACACTCTACCAGCTCTATTTATTTATTTATTTATTTTATTCACATTAACTCCTAACAAGGCATATCACCACTTGGACGAAAAAGGACACTTTTGGGGACCATGTCTAGGAAAGATTAGCAAGATGTCGGGTTATGTTACATTTAAACTTCTGCATATCAGTATGACGAGGAAAGCCAGTAGCAGGAAGGGCATTCCAAAGTTTAGCTGTTCAAGGGAAGAGATTATAAAATAGAAAGCTTTTTGGCATCTAGGGACCTCAACAGAGAAGGCAGGAAATCTTATTGCTAAACGGGTTTGTCGGGGATATGTACAGGGTACAAGTGCAATGAGTTCATCAGAACCCATTCTATTAAAACATGCACAGAGATGCAACATTGTGACGATGGGACAAGAGCTGGAGTTTAGTTGATAAAGTGGGACCGATTAGATTGACAACTTTTTTTTTGATCGTATCCAAGAGGGAGAGGCTAGTTGTAGATGCACCAGCCCAGACGTGGCAACAACACTCCATGCATGGGCGAATTGTGGCCTTGTAGAGGTACAGGATACTCTCAGGTGTGAATAGTCTTCTAGCTTGATAGAGGGAACCCACCATCTTTGCAGTAGTTTTTGCAATGTCCTCTATGTATTTGTTCCAGTTCATATTGCCTACAAAGTAAAATATGGTAAAACAGGCCCCCAAAAAAGGAGTTTGAAGGTAGAATTCTCAGGTAGGGTGTTATTTTTCATCAATATAGGTGGTTCGAGAGGCGTCTTGTAATTGTTAAAGGAAAGCAGCTTAGTTTTACTAGCATTAAATGTTACCATCCATTTGCGTCCCCATTCAACTATGGTCTGGAGGTCATTTTCTAATGATTTTGCCATTGTCTTAGATTTATGTACATCTGTTCTTCCTAATTGCATGTTATAGAGCATTGTATCATCAGCAAATATACTCATCTCGGACACAATATTATCAGGGAGGTCGTTTTTGAATATCAGGAATAATAATGGTCCAAAGATCGACCCCTGAGACACTTCCGCATTAATGTTATGCTGGTTGGATGTATGTCCATCAACAACCTGTGTGCTTTTATTGTCTAAGATGGATCTAATTATATTTAGTATACGTCCAGTTATAATGTACGATTTAATTTTCATTAGCAGCCCTTTGTGCCAGTCTTTGTCAAAGGCCTTGGATGTATCAAGGGCTACAGCTGTGGCTCCACCCGCTTTATCGAGTACGTGGTAAATGCGTTCACAGATGAATGTTAACATATATGCAGTAGAACGACATTGCCTGAATCCATACTGTTTGTCAGAGAGAAGATTTGCTTTTGCGAGGTGGTGAACTAGTGCTTGATTAATTAAGGTCTCAAAGATTTTAACGAAGAGGGGGAAGAGATTAATGGGACGATAATTGAGAGGGTCTGTTCTTTCACCAGAATTCCTGTATATTGGTACCACAGAGGCCATCTTCCAGCTATTAGGGAAGCAAGATTCAGCAAGGCATTTATTGTAGAGCTTGGAAAGTATGGGGGCTAGCTCAGTTAAACATTTCTTAATTGGTATAGCATAGATGAGATCAGGCCCACACGCTTTTGAGGTGTCTAAGTTTTTTATGATATCACGGACGTGAGAAGGGGTGAATTTTATATCATCTAATGTGGCTTCAGTCCACATAGGGAAATTTGGAAGGGAGTTATTTGTTGGCTCTAAGGTGGAGTTGGAGGCAATCGCCAGGACAGCAGTTCCGCCTTCTCTGTTACCGTGCATGCAACCTTCTGGATATTGCTCAGTGGAGGAATTACTGATTGTCCTTTATTCACTAAACTAGTATAGATTTTTCAGAAATCACGAGTTCCTATCTTTGGCGATTCTATGCGTTCCTTGATTATTTCAGTATGCTTTCTTTTGACTGTCACTATTTCTCTCTTACAATGATTTCTAACATCTATGAATTTTGCCTATTTGTATTTGACTTATGACGTACAAACTGGTGGAATGCATGCTGTCTTTGTGCCATAACAGCTGCACAATCTGTAGTGAACCACGGGATGAGTGAGGCTTGCTATAATACTTCCGTGTGGGAACATGTGCTTCGATTCCCGCTTTGCACCATTCAGTTGGCACACTGTTCAGTAGGAAAAGAGAAGATATCGGTCTATGGAGCATCTCGGATGTGTTCTCTAATGGTTTCCCAGTCAGCTCTGTTGTAGAACCATGTGGTTTTGAGAAATAATTTCTCACCTTGAGGTTGGGATTTAAATGAGATGTTAACTGATACCATAAGATGGTCTGCATTTCCAAGTTGACTGTGGGCATTAGTCACACAATCCCCAGGTGGTGTGATGAGGGATAGGTCTAGAAGTGAAGCCTGCTGAGGTTCACGATCTGGTAGGCCAGTTGGAAACATTACTGTTTATGGGAAATGGGCTATAGAGAAGCTATAAGTGGAGTGTTCAGCTGCATCCGTGTAACCTGAGAAACCAAGCCAATTTTTATGGTGGACATTAAAGTCACCAAACGCATGTATTTGGGCATTACTATCCAAAGAGAGTGCTGCATCTATACTATCAAAGACATGATTAATTAGGGTACAATCCTAACTTGAGGAAAAACGGTAGAGAAAATATAAGTAACTAACGCAGTGATGAAATGTTAGTCGAAAGCACATAAAAGCCTGGCCATCCGATTCAAGATTTCTCTCTCTAGTTTAAGGGAGGGTGCTACGAATATAAACTCTAAGCACGTGCATACATCTATCCAAGTCCTTACGGCAAAGAGGGAGGTATCCTGTCATGTTAAAGTAGTTAGAGTGTAAGTTTGTTTCACTTAATGCTAAGATATCCAGGGAGTCTACATCATCTAGATTACCCCTAAGCTCACGGATATTTGTGAAAGTGAGCCTCAAGGGCAGAGGCAAATTAGTCTTGTTTGGGTGGTTGTCTGATTTTATCGTGATATTTGTTTGGGTTGTCATTTAATTATGTTTTTATTTAATGCTAGGTATGGGGAAGGATGTTGAGCAAAGTGGGCCTGTTTTGACGCCAAGTATACACATGGTGGTCCATTAGCCGAGTCCAGTCTAGAATGTGTGGTCTCATGAAAGCCTATCAGATATAGCAGCAGGGTCCCTTTCCATGTGCGACATGGCACTACAACTATCCTGATATTATACATCTGATGATAGAGCAGCCAGTCTAAGCATTACCAAAGAGTTAGGGCTCCTGGTCAGTCGGAAACAGCAGCAAGACAAGCTGACAATCAGTTACCCTCAACCTCTCAGACAAGACCGGCCCAAACAAGTCTAATGAGCACAAGTGGCATGTAAGCCAATTTTCTCAGTTTCTGAGAGAAAGAGAGAAATTTAAAATAGGGAATAGGGGAACACATGGATGAAGATATTGAGTACGAACTAGCAAAAATATTATTTTTAAATGTCTGCTTTAAAGGGATAATACTTTGTTTCCAAGACACTTGCCTGTCTGTTTTGCATGATAAACATTAAAAATCCTTATACTCCTAAATCCTCCCCAAATCCCTGTATATCTATATTGTATATTAATGCTGTATTCTTGTAGGTTATATCATCTCTCATGTTTCAACTGGACAAAAAACCAATTGCTCTTCTCCCCAAGCTATATATATATATATAGAATATCTATAACTAATAGCCACAGTTTGTGCCCAGATTATAAGTGATCTATATTAACTAGCAACTATATCTTTCTTTCATTAGATGGGATAAAGTACTGGTGATTATCCTTACTTGAAACTAACACCTAAAGCACATTTCGAAACGTACTCTAACCCTTATATTAAAATTTTCGAATTAGTCACTAATCCACAAACCATATTTGATCTTTTCTTAACCCTAGTAGATATTCACCTTTAATCTACACCCCATACTCATACATACCTCCTTTAAAAACGTAACCAATCTTAATCCTATTCTGAGGAGTGTAACTTCAAAGCAGATACTCATTCTTTGATACTAACTCTATCAACCCTAAGTATCCATGCAGGAGCATAGAAATACCTAGCTTTAAAAGCAAGTGCAGGGAAACCCCTCTCAGTGCTGATGAACCAGTAGATCTGGTTAGGTCATCGATCTTGGATAAGGAAAACTCCGATTTGTGAACCTGTGCTACTGACCTCATACGTCTTGGCACCAAAGAGGGGAGGGAGGACTTCTCATTTCTGGATGACCCCCCCCCCCGAGCTGGTGACTTAATCAAATCACTAGTTTGCAAACCTAAACTGCCTAAAGAGTGGATAGACTCTGCATATCTGTACTCCATACTCCTTCTTTGCCTATTAGCTAGGAGCAGAGGTGCGGCCACAAGGACTCATTAGAGACGCCCAGGGCTTAACCTTGTTTCCTAACTAGGGCAATGAATGTCGTCTCCCACATTTGCCTTATTCCCTTCCCCTATACCTGGGCATCTTGGAAGTGCTTATTTACCATATATGCTAATATGATTGGACTGAGCCACTCCTGTCGGACAGGTTTGAGGGTACCAGTTTGACGGTTGCTGGTTGCTGTTTCCAACTGACAGTACAGGAGCCCTAACTCTTTGATAGCACTTAGAGCGGCTGTTCTATCATCAGTTGTGTAATATCAGAATATTTGTAGTGCCATGTCACGCATGGAAAGGCACCCTGCACTCATCTCTGGTGGGCATTCCTGAGGCCACATTCCTGTGGGTGAGGAGCCGACTGATGGTCTACTCGTGTTGCATGATGGTGCCTATGCACATCCGTTTTTGCGTAGCACCTCAAACCATATCTGAAACTATGAAATAGAATGAAATGACAGCTCAATCCAAAAAATGTTCAAACCAGACACACACTCACGCCTCCCTTGAGACTTGAATTGACACATATCCGACGACTTAGAACTTAAATGAGATAGAATCATTTCTTCTAGCAAACTCCCAGGATATCTTAGCACTACGTGAAACTAACTTGCACTTCTCCACCCCCTCTAACATCTTTAACATGTCTGTTTATCTTCCACTTTATCGTAAACTTGGAGTTTATATTTGTAACACTCTCCCCATATCTAAGAAATCTAAACTAGAATCAGGTGACCAGGCCTTCATGTGCTTTAAACTAAATTTACAACATAGCATTAGCTACCTATATTTTCTTTATTGCTCTCCATCAACCCAGGACTATAATCAATCATGTCTCTGACAGCATAGATGTAGCACTCTCCCTTATACATGTATTTAGTGACTCTAATGCAAAAATTGGCTTGGCTTCTCTAACTACACTGACACAGCTAGTAGCATCATCCATAACTTTGCTATATCCCATTCCTTGACACAGAAAGTAACATTCCCAACCCATCTCCCAGATCGCCAGGATCAGCAAGCCTCACTTCTGGATCTATTTCTGACGAGATCCTGAGGATCGTGTAACAAATGCTGATTGCCCATTTAGGAATGCTGATCATGCTGTGATAATGATAGAATCACTCTAAACTCTCGACCCCCAAGTTGAAGAGCCATTGCTCAAAACGACAACGTACTAAAATAAGCCTGACTGAGATGCCATTAGAGATCATATCAGAGACGCCCCATGGGGAAATATCTTTTCTCTTCCTGCAGAATAGTGTGCAAATAAAACTTCTGAATGATTCAAAGCATCAATTGAAGCACATGTTACTACACGGAAGTTCTATAGCAAACCCCACTCTCCCCAATGGTTTACTTCTACTTGCGCAGCTGCCATTGCTCAGAGATAACATGTATACCATAGATTTATCCAGCATTCATAAGTCCTGTACAAACAGACAAAGTATATAGAAGCTAGAAATAATTGGAAGAAAAAAGTAGCAACAGCTAAGAGTGAATATACTGAAACCACCAGGAAACGCATTGAAGTGCAGAAATTAGGAACTCATGATTTCTGGAAAATCTACAATAGTGTAGTAAATAATGGGCAATCAATAATTCTCCCACTATCCATCAATCATGAGGTTGTTTGCTCAGCAACTGAGAAAGCTAACATGTTTGCCCGCTATCTTCCTTCAAACTCTACCTTGGACCCAGCAAACCATTCCCTCCCTGATTTTCCTCTGTGGACAGAAACCCCACTAGATGGTCTGAAAATCACCCCATTCATTAGTACACAATATCATAAAAAACCTAGACACCTCAAAAGCATGTGGACCTGACCTCATCCCAGCTGTGCTATTAAAAAAATGCTCCACTAAAGTTGCTCCAGTTCTCTCTAAACTCTTTAAGAAATGTCTTAACGAATCTTGTTTTCCTGACAGCTGGAGTATTGCTTTTATGGTACCAGTTTACAAAATCTCTGGCGAATGAACTGAGCCATTAAATTATTGCCCAATTAACCGCCTCCCGTTTTTTGCCAAAATATTTGAGTGTTTAATTAATTAAGCTCTAGTCCACCACCTTACAGCTGCTAAACTTCTGTTTGACAATCAATATCGATTTAGGCAAGCCTGTTCTACTGCATACATACTAACTGTAATCTCTGAACGTCTATACTAAGCACTGTATAAGACAGTGGAGGGCAGGGCAGTAGCCCTATATATATCTAAAGCTTTTGACAGGGTATGGCACGATGGTCTTCTCATGAAAATAAAATCTATTGTATTACTGGACGAATGCTTAACATAATTAAATCCTTCTTAAATGAGAGAAGAATCCAGGTTGTCCTCGATGGATGTACATCCAAACAATACGAGATAAATGCAGGTGTACCTCAAGGATCGATCCTTACCTGATAAAATTGTCTCTGACATGGGTATATTTGCTGATGACATCATGCTCTATAGTAGGCACGTGGGAAAAACTAATTAGCACATATCTAAGGCAATGGCAGAAACCCTAGAGGAAGACCTTTAGTCTGTAGTGGAATGGGGTCAGAAATGGATGGTAACGTTCAAAGCTGTATAGACAAAGCTCGTTTCCTTTAATAACTACATGAAACCTTACCAAACATCAGTAGCTATGGCTAAAGATACTTTACTTGAAAATACTTGATTCAAACTCCTCGGCTTAACGTTCACAGCGAACATGAGTTGAAATAAATACATTAAGATCATTGCCAAGGCTGCTGCTAGAAAGTTACTTACTTCTGAAAGTATCCTGTATCTCTATAAGACCACCATTCGCCCATATATCAAGTACTGCTGTCACATTTGGGCTGATGTATCTGCTACTAGTCTCTTGCTTCTGGACAGTGTTCAAAAGAGTCGCCAACCTGATAGGTCCTGAACTGTTATCTAAGCTTCAGCCTCTGTCCCATCGACGAAATGTTGCATCCCTCTGCTTGTTTTACAAGTGTTTTAATGGTGGATGCTCTGACGAACTACAAGCTCTTGTACCCCCTCGATGAAAATACCACTGACAAACCCGACAAGCAGCGAAGTGCCACCCCTACACAGTCGAGATCTCCAGATGTAAGAAAGCCTTCTACTCTAATAGCTCTTCCTCAGAACTGCTAGACTTTAGAATTCTCTTCCGGGTTCCTGCTTCCCCAACTGTACTGACATGCAGAAGTTCAAGTGTAATGTAAACAGACATCCAAACTCCCTACATAGTACCCCTGAAACTTCGGTCCCTGATAGCATCCCCCTACATCAAAGTGGCAATGTGCCTTGTTTGGTTAGAAAATGCAATAAAAAAAACTGGTAAAACCAAACAGGAAAACATGTAAAAAAATAAATTCATTGGACTTAAGGAGTCGGAATCGGATAAAAAATTCCGACTCCGACTCCTTGTACTTTTAGAAATCCGACTTCGACTCCGACTCCGACTCCAGCTAAAACCTCAGACTCCTTCTAACTCCGACTCCGACTCTGCAACCCTGGTTGCCACCTGGACTTAGACTTAATGGTATGTTTAAGAGAGACTGTTTTCTTTTTTATTTCTAAGAAACAAATAATAAAACCAAACAATGTTTATTAAAAATGAAGTTGTAATCTATAATATAAATCTCCCCTGTCTGTTTAAATGTATGTATGTATGTATGTATGTATGTCTCGCAAAAACTTTCGACAGACGTGACAGATTTTCATGAGATCAGTATCGTTTTCAAGCTCGACCCTTTGGACAACAAATAGCGAAAAATTGGTTGAAAACATTAATTCCTTCACCCTAAACTTGCCCGTTTTGTACAAGGAGGGATCGATTATTTTTTTTCCCGACATTTTAGCAAGTTATCGTCACTGTTGGATTGACTTTGGTTAATTTCGATGCTTTTGACTTCCTGTCGTGTCATGGAAATTCAAAGAAATAAGGCATAAACTGACTATAGAAAATGGGGTAATATGTAATGGAGACTTGATAGTTCCCCCAGAAACACAGAAGAGACAGGTTATAAAAAGTGTACATGATGATGTACATTGTGAAATAGCAGCTATGCAAAGAAGATTAAAATTGAAAGCATGGTGGCCGGAGTACTCAAGAGACGTAGAGGACTACGTAAAAAGGCGCACAAAATGCACAGAATTCAAGAATTTTAAGCAAAAGAAAATACATATGTGGCCCCGAGAAGCAGAACCGTGAAGCAGAGTACACATGGATCATGCCTAAGTCACTAAGTCAATGAGATAGAACTATTATTAATATTAGTAGATGCATATTCAGATTAGCCTGAAGTGGTGAGAGTACCTGATAAAAAAAGTACCACCGTAAAAAAAATATTAAGAGTAATACTTTTCGAGAAATGGGATACCAAGAACATTGGCGACGGATAACGTGCCAGAATTTGCGGATGCTGATTTGCATCAATGGTTAAAAAAAAATGGAATGCAGACCTTAGAAGACCCCTCCCTACCACCCTCAAAGTAACGGGATAGCGGAAAGGATAGTCCAGACAGTAAAGAAGGGCATAAAAGCATGCGTGCAACAGAAAGAGAAAATCAATGCTTTCCTACCAAGATTATTACTAAGTTATAGAACAATTCCGCATGTAGGCAGGCCAGAAAGTCCATCTGCCTTAATGGGCAGACAATTAAAGTCCCCTTTGACTATGTCATATGCTACAAATCAAAAGATGTGGTACAAAAGAAATAGGAATACGGAAGCCGAGACAGCAGAATTTATTATGCAGAAAGGACATAATACTGCAATGTTAAATAAAGAAAATGGGAACAGTGTTCTAGCTCATGCTGATCAAATAAGATCACACGGAGAACAATCGGATGAGGAAATGCCTTTGGAGCTGCCCATTATTGATGTAACAGAAGAGTTACTGCAGAATGAGACTGCGGAGGAAGAAGTAGAGAGGGACGAGGTAGAAGAGGAAGAAGTAGAATGAGACAAGGCAGAAGAGGAAGATCAGAATATGCAGGAGGAACACTGCGATTATAGGGAAAAACGTGATAGATCCAGACCTCCAAGGAAAAGGAGAGAAATAAAGGAAGATGTTCAGGGGGGCACAAAAAGAAGTACAAAAAGTACTGTGGCATAAAGCCCCTCCATTGTAGGGAGATGTAGTGATATGCAAATTAAGTATAATTTACATATGAGCAGATAGCTCATATTTATAAACCGACACCAACTAAAACAGGTGGTTGTTGAATGTTTGCTTAGCGTTATACATGGCATATCATTAATGATGCTACTACTACTACTACTACTACTACTACTAATGATGTTAATGATAATGGTAATACTGAGAAAAGTATGACACAACTAATGATGTGCAGCATCTGCTGTATACAGCCGGAACAAATCTTTGTCAGAGACATTCTAACAGCAATCATCATTTTCAACATGCACAACATCATATTGTGTCCATCTGCACACATGCAATGAACGAACTATGTTATGTTTCATGTGCAGTAATACAGTAAATAGCCCAGAACGTTCTAGACGTCTCGTATATAAGCTTTTGCATGCGTAAATCAAACCAGTCCAGGATGCAGTTTTAGGAGTAAGAGCATCGCGGCTAACTCCGTCCTTGCAACCACTAGCATGACTTTGCGTGCGTATCATATGCTCATCATGGAAAGTACCATATCGAACAAGAAATAATTCTTTTCAACAAGTTATTGCAAACTGCTATTTTCATATGTATCGAACACATACACCCACGCAAAGTGCTTACATGTTTAAATGACCATTTTCTTTTCCCTCCAGAAAATAACTATTTGTATTCCCTCTCACCATGAAAATTCATAATCATAACTTTATACTTTAATTTTACCATCTTGGATCATTTTGGTAAATTTAATTGTAATTTTTATTATATATATATATATATATATATATATATATATATATATATATATATATATATAACTACCAAATGCAAGAAAATTTAATTTTTTACTAACCTGCAAAGTCTTAAATTTCTGAAATTGTTTAAAATATCAGTATAAAATTTTGTCGACACCTGCCGTTTTTGGTACTTCTATGTTACAAAAATACTAACGCATCCAATAAATGTCACTAATTGTGTGAAAATGTATTGTTCTATGAGTATTTTGTTTCATTTTCGATTTTTGAGCGATTATCAAAGCTCAACTAAAACTAGTTTTTTTTTTGTTCTAACTCGACACTACCTATATTTTTAAGTAAATAAACACTTTAAAATAAATTAAAAAAAATAAATAACTCATCCAAATAGACAGAAAAGTAACTTAGCTTGCCTTTGGTAACGTTTACTTGTTGTGTACTTATTTTTTTATCCTTTCCCCCCTTGTTTTTAATTTTTTTTTTTTTTTTTTTTTTGCCATTGCTGGAAAATCATCAACAATTATAATGTGACATTGTGATACATAGGACGAAGATATGAAAATAAATTTGAATGAAAAATTTTACAGTTTATCACTGTTCAGAGGGAGACAACTCTCGTTCATTTTTTTTTTTCCATCTCATAATTTAGGACGCAATATAGTTTATTAAATCAAAACATTATTATATAGTTTATTAAATCAAAACATTATTATATAGTTTATTAAATCAAAACATAAAAAAAAGAAAGCTGCGACGATTTCTTTATTGTAACAAAGTTGAAAACGTTAATAATAAAAAATGTCATCTTTACGCGACTATCGAGAGAATTGTTTATGTTTTCGTATCATAATTTACGACGCTAAAACCAACGGACAAACGATATTTTCATTAGATGATAAAATGTAAAAAAGAAGCTGCGGCATTTTTTTTTTTTTAAGTAAATGTTATGGTAAGGTTTTTTTTTGTTTTGTTTTTTTAAATAGTCTTTACCTTAAAAAATACAAAGGAATGAAACTTTTAAAAATGCGGCGACTTTTTTTTTCTTTTTTTTTTTTTAATGTAACAATGAAAATGCGACGATAGTTGTAGACGAATTACGGTACTTGTACAGTTTAATCAAGACATTAAAAATGAAAATATTGAAAAGAGGTTATATTGTACGTATCCGTTTTAAACTGAAGATCTCCGAAAAAAAAATTTTCACTTAATTTGATCGAGTATTTTTTTTTTTTTTTTTTTTTTTTTACAGCGGAAAAACACGTTTTTATGACAGCACATTGAAGGCAGACATCTTGGATTTTTTAAAAAAATTTGTTTGAATTTTAGAAACGCCACGGGGAGATAACTCCAGTTAAAGCGCCGACACTCCCCCTCCATCTTTAATACTAGCTTTTCTTCCTAAAATTCGAACCTTTTGTTAGGTATCATAACAAATTGTTTTTTCGCTGTAAAACAAAAACTACTTAATGAAATTAAGTGAAATTTTGGTAAATATTCAGATACGTTACAACAGAACACCGACCACTCTAATTTGTTTTTTTTTTTTATAGGTAATCGAGGTCGCTGACAACGAATCTGATACTCAAACTTAGGGCAAATTTACCGTTTGCATGGTATTAACCCATGAACCCACGAATTACTTTCCGCCATTTTACAGCTTCCGTTTACCATACACTTCATGCTTCACCTAGCAAACTGCCTTCTCACATGGCGTACCAATTTTCCTCGGAAAATTTAAAATTAGATGAAAAAGAAATAAAGCAGGAAAGGAAAAGCACACCAAGTTGTGTGTGTGTGTGTTGGGGAGGGGGGGGGGTAATTTAATTTAATTTTTTTTTTCCCCAGAACATAGAATTTTCTAATTTTCCAAAATATATTATAGCACTTTTTGGGTGGAAAATTTAAAATTAGCTGAAAAATAAAACAAGAAAAGGAAAGCACTCCAAGTTGGGGGAGAGGGGAGGGTTAATTTAATTGTTTTTTTTTTTTTTTCCTGGAGCATAGAATTTTCAAAAAGTAACGCACCGACATTTACCAATTAGAACACCATTTAACATTTTTCGAAGATTTTACTGTTTAAATTGGGGCGCGCGCCCCCCAACACCACGCCCACTCCCTCCGCTCGCGCCCCCAATGTAAACAGTAAAATCTTCGAAAAATGTTAAATGGTGTTCTAATTGGTAAATGTCGGTGCGTTACTTACGGAAAAACGGTTAACTAAACTGCAGAAGCAGCTATTAAATCACATAAGTTCTATAATTGAATCTCCCTCTAGCAAAAAAAAAAAAAAAAAAAAAAGAAAGAACGAAAAATATAAGAATGTTTGGTGCTTATGTTTTTGTAAACCGCATTAAAAACTACGTGAGACAAAAAAAAAAAAAGGTCCCCCAATTTGTTGTACTTTTCTTTAATTGTAAGTCATTAAAAAAATGTCAGTTCGTAATTTTTTGATTGATATGCCATGTGAGAAGGCAGTTTGCTAGGTGAAGCAAGCCGTCGTTTATGCTGGCGCACGCCCGTAGCGAAACGGAAGCTGTAAAATGGCAGAAAGTAGTTCGTGTGTCCAGGGGTTAATACCATGCAAACGGTAAATTTGCCCCCGGTTTGAGCATCAGATTCATTGTCAGCGACATCGATTACCCCTAAAAAAACAAAATTAGAGTGGTCGGTGTTCTGTTGTAACGTATCTGAATATTTATCGAAATTTTTTTTCGGAGAACTTCATTCCATAACGGATACGTACAATTTAAACTTTTTTCTCTCTCGATATTTTCATTTTTTTAATGTCTTGATTAAACTGTACAAGTACCGGAATGGTAAACAAAGTCGACAGCATTAATAATACAAAATGTAGTCTTTATGCAATTTTTAAGAGAAACCCAACGATATTTTCATTAGATAAAAAATTTTAAAAATAAAGCTGCGGCAACTTTTTTTTTTTAATTAAAAAGTAATTATTAATGTTATTGTTGTTGTTGTTGTTGATTATTATTATTATTATTATTATTATTATTATTAATAATAATAATAGTAAATAATAATAATAATAATAACAACAACAACAACAACAACAACTTTGTTTACAATTTCTCTACAAATATCGTCGCATTTTCATTATTGCAGTAAAAAAAAAAATAAAATAAAATAAAAGTCTCCGCATCATTAAAAGTTTTATTCTTTGTATATTTTAAGGTTAAAGACTATTTTTTAAAAACCTTACCATAACATTTACTTTTTGATTAAAAAAAAATGCCGCAGCTTCTTTTTTTAAATGTTTTCATCTAAAGAAAATATCGTGTCTTCGTTGGGTTTCTCTTAATAATTGCATAAACACTACATTTCGTATGAATGTAATCAATTTTGTTACATTAAAAAAGAATTCGTCGCAGTTTTTTTTTTTGTTTAATGTTTTGATTTAATAAAAAAAAAAAAAAATATCACGTCCTAAAGTAGGAGATGAAAAAATAGACGAATCTTTTAGTAAACGAGAGTTGTCTCCCCCTGCACAGTAACAAACTGCAAAACAGCGTCAAATCGTCGATATAGACAAACAGTAATATTTTTACAACTAAAAGAAGAATTTATAATGAGGACATCAACTGAAGAACGCTATGAAAATTACGTCCATTAAATGCAGGCGAGAATGTAAAAGACATAATTCTTTGAGGCAAACAAGACAAGGGCAAGAGTTACTTCCCTTTAAGATACAAAAATGTTTCTACATTTATTTATTTATTTTCTAGGCCTTTTGGTCAAGATCAAAGTGTAGTATCTGTTCTTCAGATGCTGCGCTTCATTTTCTTGTCCTCTTTCGGTGGAGGAGAAATCCTTCACGACTGAGACAATTTTTATTTTTGTACCTTTTCTCCACGTTAAAAAATGACCCTGGTACTGTCTAACTCTGTCCCGTGGGGAGGCATAGTAAATAGGTACATTTATTTATTTTCTAGGCCACCTAACAAATTAATTAACACTTCTATATGGTCATGGTTAATAGAAGGAGAAAATTTCCTCCCAAAGATTATATAAAGAATTCAGTTTAAAATTTTGTATAGACCCCCACGTTCAACATAAATGCACCTGAAGAAGGTCGGATGATACATCAGGCGAAACGTTGGGAGAATAACAACTAAAACGAGAATAGTAGTCTAAATAACTAAATAAGACAAGGCCCATGGAAATTCCACAGAATAAGAAATATATTCAATCAACAAATATGTTTTGATTAAGCTGATATTTTTCAGAATAACGCAAAAAATGAGGTTTTTTTTGACAGAAAAATCAATAACACACAGAAAATATGAGTTAATTATCATTTCTATGAAAATATTGTCCATTGTAATTTAAATATAAAACTTATACAAATAAGATAAGTTAATAAGTATTAATAAATACTCAGAAAGTAATATTGTGCTACATAGTTCAATACAAATAATAAAATCACATTGTAAGAGACAATCTTTAATTTACTCCTTCAATTCAGCATCTCTTGGCAGACCATGTTCTGTTTTTGCCAGGTTTCTTTTGAATGTTTCCTTCTTAAACATTTTAACGTTTTGTTGGCTTCATTCTTTGGTGAAGAACCATTGCACGTCGAAATTACTATGAGTTGCTTCTTCACATCACTACAAAAATGATCATATATTAATATTATGATATTAAAAACGAGGCTACATCAAGGGGAGATCACTCTCATATCATGTCCAGAGCTGCCAATTTGGCCTTTTTAAAGCCAAATTTCATGAAGTTAGCCTTTTTAAAAGCAGTTTGGCCTTCAAAAATTGTATTTAGCCTTTTGCAAAGCGTAATATACAAACTAAGGAAGAAACAAGAATATTATGTAGATTATTTGTTAAAATTTTAAAATAGAATAAAATATACATTTCATCTTCCTCTGAGGTCATCAGATCTAAGTCTGTCCTTAAGACTCACCTTACACTATCCATCATATCATTCTCCTATAATTTTTTCGCCATGCAATGTATATCCTCAACCTCTACTGGCCAGGTTTCTCTTCTATACATTATCATATTGCGTACACATTCATGATAGATTCTTGTTAGATTATGCTGGGCTGACACCAGAGTGACGCTGGGTTGCTTTGCTGGTAGTCTATCTAGGAAAATACGACTATTATTATTAAAAAATTAAAATGTTAGGTAACAAACATTATTATTATTTTGTTAACTGTTATGGAGAAAAAGGTATGCAGAGAGAATGTTTTGAAAGAAAGGAATGTTTAGTAAAATACTTAGATTAACTTTGTAACAATAAATTTGGCCAGAAAACGTGACTGAAAGTCACATGCTAGGTCTTTGTGTAGTCGAATGACGTAGGCACAAAGGATTAGTTTGAATATATACAAGCAGAGTTAAGAGTTAGAACAGAGAAAGAGTTAGAGAGAGAGCTAGATAGATGGAAAGAGGTGGAGCGTTGGAGACAGAGCCAGATGACCCCCGTACGGGAGGGGGTAGAAGAATATAAAGACACGTGCAATCTTCCAATAATAAGGAAAACATTTGAAATAAAAGTTGTTCGAAAATATGACTGGAGGTTTCTGGTTGCATCTTTGAAAGGAATGTTCATTTCAGCTTTGACTGGTTTGTCAACCAAGACCCCAGATGAATGAAAGTAATGTTTTCCTGTTTGGCAAGATATAATTCCCCAGAGAGATGTTCTGTCTCTTTTGTTGGAAGGAAATGTTTGTTGATAAAATGTTATATATCCTGTTGAAACTGTATATATGTGTAATGTATATTTATATACAAAAGAATATATACATCCCTTTATATACAACATGATCAATTTGACCTACTTTATATACAGTATACTTTGTAATTGAAAACGTTACAAATGATGATGTTTCTGTAGTGTAATATTTTTATTTTCATGCAAAATAAGAAATAAGTTAAAAAAAAATAGAATAATATAAAATAAGATTTAAAAAAAAAAAGAAGAAAAACAACTCTTTTGTTTTTCGTTCTCCCATCAAAGAACATGATTTCCATGAGAAAAAAAAAATGTCTGCAGAGTTCAAACATACCCAGCCGGTTGAATGATGAAGCAAAGTTCTTGAATTTTGAAACAACATCAGATTGGGTGACGTGAAGCAGGAGAGATGCATGGAAATGCTGAGAGCTCTAAAGCGATTCACAATGTCTTCTTTAAAAAAACAAAAACAAAAAAAAGCATGTATGGGGCTTAAATACTTGTCGGAGTTTTAAAATAAAGACAACGTTGACCCATTATTTTAATTTAATTTTTTTTTTTTTTATGTGAATGTTTAAAATTTTGCAGTAGAAGCAGATTAGAAACTTATTCCTGAATTTTCTAGGGAGCTAGCAAAAAAGATCCAGGAAGAGGGTTTCATAAAATTATTTATACAACACAGCTGGCTTTTATAAGAAATAGTGAGCCAGATTTAACTATATGATATGTTTAATTTAGAGACATTTATTATAAGCGTTGTTCTTAGCTGAGAGTAAGACATGTTTATTTTATCTTGTTTCGTAGTTTTCTTCTGAAAGGTGTCTAGTTTTACTCAAGGTGAATTTTTAACTTAGTCAATTTCTTCTTTTTCTTTTCCACACATGTAATATGCCAGAACTTTCTCAGTGGCAAAATAAGTCCAGTTTTTCATAAAATTACTTATTAAAAAAAAAAGAAAATGAATTTGTATTTTTATTTATTTACTTATTTGCTTATTATACCACTTAGGACAGAATCTAGTTTTGTAACTATTTTCAGTTCTTGTCTAGAATTCCACCCGATATTAAAAAACAGAAATAAAAGAAAAATCTGTATGATGTACACACTCATGATGAAACGAAAATATCATATTCCAAAAATCACATAAATCGATCAAGTAGTTAAATTTTTATACAGAAAATCATTTTTAAGCAATTGATAGGCATTTTGTAACACATCTAGTAAGTTTGAATTATTGTCGATTTATCTCTTTGTTTCTTGAGGTTGTTTTCAAAATGACGATGCAAGACAGTTGCTCCTAGGTTACTCATAAAATTTGACTTTCTTATTTAAAAATAAAAATACTTGATCAATTTATTTTTGGAGTATGATATTTTCATTTTGTCACGGGTATGTATATCATACAGATTTAAAAAAAAAATTTTTTACTAGGAAATTCTGGACAAAAAAAACCTTATTTCTTTAATAAATAAAACTGTAGATGTATACATGTATTTAACCGATAAACTATTAAACTACTGGTCACATAACACTGAACCCCCCCCCAAAAAAAAAAAACAGGAAATAGTAATCATACACCAACGATGGTTTATAACTCGTAGTAAAATCTGTGTTTGGATGGATGAATAACTCGTACAAACATATATCATCAAGTTGAAATGCAAAATGTTCATTTTAACTTGCCGAAATATTTATATTACTTTTGTGCATATTCATATTCAATCATAGCTTAAATTGGTTTAATTTTATAACTTTCTTATCTACCTGTTGATAGCTCAAATAGTAAGGAACATGGCTGGAGGACTGAATGCTTGAATTTCGATTCTAGCTGATGGCACCTAAGTCATTTTTTAAAAAACTTTGGAAATAAATACTCTATATTAGGTACAATATAATATTCAATAGAGAATTGGCTCTGTAATAATAAGTATGAAATCTGCATGGATTAAAATGTATTGAAGCATATTTTACGAGTGGGCAAGGCTAGTCTTAATTAAAACCATTGAAAAAAAAAAAAAAGAAAGAAATTAGAGAACATTATTGGGAATTATCGGATGAAATATTTAAACTGAATTTGATTCGTACGCTGATAATGTATGAATATTGTGAATGTTCAAAATTTTGTTTTGGAATTTTTTAGATGAGGATTGATAATTTGGACTGTTTAGATTATTCTTCTCATCTTGCATATTCTGTAACCTCTGACCTCTTGTTGAACTCGCAGAATCTTTATACAATACTGCAGTTTTGAACAACCTTACATTTAATCAACAGGAGTAGATTGTTCACGTTCTGTCAGGCATGACCAGGTAGAAGTCTTAAGTAATTTTTATTATATTTCGAGTTTATTATCACTTGTAGTGAGAATTGACCCTTCAACCTCCAGAAAGCTCATCATTTTTAAGTGATTGATACTCAATACCGTTATCTATTGCATTACACATCAATGTCAAGTTCCGTACAGATCTCCGGAGTTAAACACGATGCACCTGAAGAACGTTGGTGGTTACATCGGCTGAAACATTCTGAAAATAAACAAGATAAGAAGAAAACATTCATGATGTTCGTTCATCACTTGTGAAGATGATCGTGATTATGCAATTGTCCTTTGCGTTCAAAGATGGCTTGTTAGCCCGACTCAGAGCTCTGAAGTATGTCCCGTATGTTGGACACCTGTAGGATAATTCTGTATCAGGTGTTGACTGCTCTGTCTTTTCTCATGTCGCGTTTTTCATTGTGTGTGGATTCAACAATTGTAGCCCCTTTGAGAGTTGTGGCATACCAGGAACATCTGTTTTGGGTTAGTTTTTCCCCTGAGTTAGAATAAAAACTAAACTGTTTTAGGGAGATATTAAGATTGGCCTTGAACTGTTTCCGCTGTCCTCCTACGGGCCGTTTTCCTTTGGACAGTTCACCATAGCCTTGAACCAAGCATTCTGCATATATGACCTGCCCAATGAACCTGGCACTGCTGTAACATGATGTGTACTGATGGAAGATTTGACCGGGCTAAAACCTCTGTGTCTGCCATCTTGTCTTGCCACTTGATTTTCAACAATCTGCAGAGGCAGGTCATGTGCAAATGGTTCCGTTTCTTGGCATGTATAGCATATACAGTGCACGTCTCGCAGGCATATATGAGGATGGTAAGAATCACAGCTATGTATACTTGAAGTTTTGTTTCCAGCCAAGTTCCTCTACACTCCCACACAGTGGTTCTGAGATGTCCAAAGGCAGCACTAACCTGACTATCTTGTAGCCGAATTCATCATCTATGTGTACTACTGTTGACAGAGTATTGCCCAAGTAAGTGAGAGCATTCATACAATATAGTTAATAGGCATAAAATCGAAATTACAGAAAACGATAAGGTATAAAAATAATTATTAATGAAAAACAGTTTTCGGTAAAGTTTATATTGGGGAATAAATTTTGTCTGACATTTTGAATTACGTTCATCACATGACATAAGCAGCAGAACTTAATTATCTCCCTTGTCAACTTATCTCTTTTTTTGTAAACGTAATGATAGTGATTTTGCTTCCTTTCAAAAATTATTTTTCTACATCATTTTTTTGTACTTTTTTCATATGTTACTATTTGAAACCTGACAATTTTACATAGATACCATTTTTTTTTACTTGAAATTCATTGTTTCTTTTGTCTTTATAATATACAAGTGACACCTTTGTAGCAGCCAACACCCGCTACATACAGGCAGAGGCTACTTCTCACGACCTCGGGATTTGAAATCCATTTCCTCCTGGCTTGTCCAATAAAAAAGCCAGCTCTCAATCACGTGACCGAGTATATGAAAGGCGAAACCACAAACCTTTAATTCTCTTTCTTGTTGCTTTGCCCAGAAGCACACATCACCTGAGGCTTGCCGGGGGGGGGGGACTTTGGCCCCCCATACGAGTTAGCTATGGCTCTCTTCTAACTAACATTTATTTCAACGTGCTGTACCCGCACGGACTTTACCATTCTACAGGACTACTCTAATCGACACACACACACACACACACACACACACACACACACACACACACTCTCGACAACACGTCAGCACACTGAATACCTTTAGTTTTTAATTTCTATACCTTTTTTAACAAATAACAATCCAACATGGCTGCCATTAGTTTTTCATTTCTATACTTTTTTTAACAAATAACAATCCAACATGGCTGCCATTAGTTTTTCATTTCTATACCTTTTTTAACAAATAACAATCCAACATGGCTGCCATTAGTTTTTCATTTCTATACCTTTTTTAACAAATAACAATCCAACATGGCTGCCATTAGTTTTTCATTTCTATACTTTTTTTAACAAATAACAATCCAACATGGCTGCCATTAGTTTTTAATTTCTATACCTTTTTTAACAAATAACAATCCAACATGGCCGCCATTAGTTTTTCATTTCTATACCTTTTTTAACAAATAACAATCCAACATGGCTGCCATTAGTTTTTCATTTCTATACCTTTTTTAACAAATAACAATCCAACATGGCCGCCATTAGTTTTTCATTTCTATACCTTTTTTAACAAATAACAATCCAACATGGCCGCCATTAGTTTTTCATTTCTATACCTTTTTTAACAAATAACAATCCAACATGGCTGCCATTAGTTTTTCATTTCTATACCTTTTTTAACAAATAACAATCCAACATGGCTGCCATTAGTTTTTCATTTCTATACCTTTTTTAACAAATAACAATCCAACATGGCTGCCATTAGTTTTTCATTTCTATACTTTTTTTAACAAATAACAATCCAACATGGCTGCCATTAGTTTTTCATTTCTATACCTTTTTTAACAAATAACAATCCAACATGGCTGCCATTAGTTTTTCATTTCTATACTTTTTTTAACAAATAACAATCCAACATGGCTGCCATTAGTTTTTCATTTCTATACCTTTTTTAACAAATAACAATCCAACATGGCCGCCATTAGTTTTTCATTTCTATACTTTTTTTAACAAATAACAATCCAACATGGCCGCCATTAGTTTTTCATTTCTATACCTTTTTTAACAAATAACAATCCAACATGGCTGCCATTAGTTTTTAATTTCTATACCTTTTTTAACAAATAACAATCCAACATGGCCGCCATTAGTTTTTCATTTCTATACCTTTTTTAACAAATAACAATCCAACATGGCTGCCATTAGTTTTTCATTTCTATACCTTTTTTAACAAATAACAATCCAACATGGCTGCCATTAGTTTTTCATTTCTATACTTTTTTTAACAAATAACAATCCAACATGGCTGCCATTAGTTTTTCATTTCTATACCTTTTTTAACAAATAACAATCCAACATGGCCGCCATTAGTTTTTGCTTTTAGTTTCTATGTCTTCTAGTTAATTTCTAAGAAATTGAAAATTTAAGAAAATTACAATTATAACTGGCACCAAACTAAAATTTAATTTTCAACTTATCTGCATATTTTTAACTTACTAAAACTGTTTTAAAGTTTTTCTTTATTTCAAATGACTTGTGATATCTCAAAGTTTATGACCACATGTGCTCAGTCATAATTTTTTAAGGCATACGATGGTCGAAAACAAATTCTGAAATAAAAACAAAAACTTTCCAAATTATAAAACTATGCAGATCCATAGAACATTAAAATTTCTTGCCTTTGGTAAAAGTTATTTGCTGTGTATTTGTTTTTCGATTTCTTTGCTGTTACCTTTATTATGTTCTGTCCAGAAAATTAATTTTAATCATCCTTCGAACAGGTATTCTTTTAATGTTTAATAAACAAGTATAAATCACTCACTTGAAGACGAAAAGGTAATGAGCGTAAAAATGATCGTTTGTAACAACATTTTTGTATCTTGTATTGAATTAATTTGTAAAATTGTACTTTTACACCTTCTCCCTTCCTGTAAAAAAACAAAAAAAAAACTGTACAGGACAAAAAGGATGCTTCACATATTTATCGAGGAATGTTTCTCCTTCGATGTGCAACCTGTTGTCAAAGAGTTTAATAGATTAAAGTTCCCTTTTTTTGTTTTATTTTTAGATTATAAACTGGGTATTTTTATTGATTTCAGCTGAGAGCTCTTTTTAGGATCCTCGTTGTTCCCTTAAGTGCAATTGTCTGGATCTTTTTTGCACTTGGTTCACCAGGAATATTAGTTAGGTAGGCTTTAAAGTTCCTCATAAGCCCTGTGGCAACTTTAATAACTGGTATGATTGATATCTCTCTAAGATTCCAATTTCTTTTTATATCATACATGAGACCTTGATATTTGGTCTGTTTCTACCTTTCAGCTCTGTTCAGACCTCCATCATTAAGGACACTTCCTTCATCTAAGGTTGCTACTCTCTTTGTCTTATTCCATATTACTATGTCAGGTTTCACAGCAGCATTTTCAAGGTAGGTGGTTGTAGGGATTACATGATCGTAATCTATGCTGTATGACTCATTTCCAACAGTTCTTTCAGGTTGATGTTCCCAGGATTTGCTGCTACATTGGATGTTTAGTCTTTTACAGAAAGTCTAGTGAAGGTACTTACACATGTATAGTTGTGTAGTAGAAGGCTCTTTACTTGTGCATCAACAATTGTCTTGGCATGTTGTATGTTGTCTTTTTCTTCAATGCTAAGGTACTTGTAAGGTTTGGGCTCCTGTAGATCTCTGATTTTGGTGTCTTCATTTAGATGCATATATTCTCTGTGTGGGTCTTCTTCCCAGCTCTGAGCTCTGACGGATCACATGGTCGTAATGTATGGTGTATTACTCATTTCAGGTTGATATTTCCAGGATTTGCTGCTACATTAGATATTTAGTTTTTTACGGATGGTCCAGAGGAGGTACTTACACACACTATCATTCCATTTAATGTTCCATTCAACTTCTTTATCTCTCAAACACTGAGAGTTAGTAAAGAAATTGAGAACATAATTTTCCTCTCCGCGATTAACCATTTTTATACGTTGTATTATGTCTTTCTTCTTGGTCTCTTGGTCTTACCAGAGGAAAATTATGTTCTTAACTTCTTTAATAATTTAATGTTTGAGAGATGAAGAACTTTAATCGAACATTTGAATATCTATGTATCTTATATACAATTCAGTTGTTTGCTTCAAGTAGGGAGCCCTTTGATTTTTGAGGTGCACCAAAATATGTTTGAGATTATTTTTACTAGTCCTGGGACGGGTATTTTTCTAATCTATACTATTAATAAAATTCTAAATGTTTATTTATTTATGTGTGTGTAAATATACCAATAAAACTTTCGAACGGATGCACCGAATTGAAAAATTCTTTTTTTTTCCTTGAAAGGTGTGAGTCCCTAGATTGTCCTTATTTATATATGGTTTGTAACGAACAAAGCCGAGTCACACAAAAAGCCTGAAATAAGGGTTTTGGGGCCGTTTTGTGCAAGTCAAAAAAGTTACCTGCCCATGTCAACAGAATTTAGCACTGTCTGTATACAGTTGCGATAACATCTTTCGGCATATGGACAGGACTTGTGGCACAATGGATAACGCATCTGACTATGGATCAGAAGATTCCAGGTTCGAATCCTGGCAAATTCGTAATAATTTTAACCATCATTTTATCCAACGTTTACTCATTATCCTTACCCTTAGTTAAGATATTTTTGTTTGTCGGTGATTCTGTTTTGTGCATATGGGAATTTCCCATACTCTGAGTTCACAAGATCGTAAGACAATGTTGAGTATACTCAGTTTTGTGTTTGACTTGGTGTTGTGTGTGCCGATGCGGTGCAGCCGCTAGACTATAATATAAATCTCACCTGTCTGTTTAAATGTATGTATGTACGTATGTTTGTATGTCTGCCTAAAACTTTGACAGAGATGACAGATTTTCACAAGATCAGTATCATTTTGAAGCTTGACTCTTCAGACGACAAATATAAAAAAATTCATTTTTTTCCTCCTTCATGGTACGGGTTCGAGCCTGCCTTCTACCACTTTTTTTTTTCTCAACAAACACCTGTAAACACCCAGGCAACGCCGGGCACCCAGGCTAGTCTAATATATAAATGTGTGTGTTTGTATGTCTGCCAAAAACTTTTGACTGAGGCGACGGATCCTAACAAAACACCATTTTTAAGCTTGACCCTTCGAACAACAAATATTGAAAAATTGGCCCAAAACATTAATTCCTTCATCCTCAACTCGGCAGTTTTCTGCGGGGAGGGGTTGGATTTTCTGATGCTATTTCTGCAAGTCATCTTTGTTTTCTGATTGACTACACTTAATTTGAGCTCTTTCAACTTCCAGTCGCGTTATGGAGCATCGGTAAGACGTCAGATTTTCTTTCACATTTCTTTCCACCTTTGCGTCATGGGCTCGAGCCTGCCTGCCTACCACTTGTACTTTTTAATATCTCCACCCTGTTTTCCAACTGTTGTTTTCATTCCATCTCCCCACTCCGCTACTACGACTTTTTTTTTAACACCCACCTCTCTCCACCTGGGGTCTCTTACTACATCACCTACACACACCCGGCGGGCAATGCCGAGTACCTCCCCTCCCACTACTACCATTTTTTTTTTTAACATCTCTCTCCAATCGGACTTTCTACTGTTATTTTACACCGCCCCCCCCCACCTCTCCCAGGCAACGCCGGATACCCCCGCTGGTTTTTAATAAACGAGTGTGAACTGGAGATAAAAGATAACAAGTGTAAAAATTATCACCAACGTTTGTGAAAACATTTTGTATTTTGGCATCTCGTATTACATTAGTTTGTAAAGCTGTAGCTTTACACCTCCGACTCCAATGGTCCTGGATATGACCTTAAACTATATCCGATGGTGAGGCCCCAGCTTGCGGGCTTTGGGGAGTGTGGAGCCACTCTTTAATGGCCGTTGCTCCCAGGTCCACTCTGACCCGCAGTGGTAGTACCTGTTAGGATCCCAACTATGGGTTTAATAGTAACCGACTTGAAAAAAACCAAAAATATTCTATTAAAAAATTGTTCTTCAAAATCACTGGATTCGGCATTAAATAACCTGAAAAGGGTTGGGCTGGTGCATCTGCCACTAGTCTCTCGCTCCTAGACAAGGTTCAAAAGAGAGTCGCCAATTTGATAGGTCCTGAACTGTCAGTTAAACTTCAGCCTCTGTCACATCACGGAAATACTATAGCAAGCCCCACTCTCCCCAATGGTTTACTTCTGCTTGTGCAGCTGCCATTTGTCAAAGGCAGCATGCGTTCCGCAGATTCAACCGACATAAGTCCAGCTCAAATAAACAGAAGTTTATAGAAGCTAGAAATAATTGTAAGAGAGTGATAGACACAGCTAAGACAGATTACTCTGAAACCACCAGAAAGCGCATCGAAGCACAGAAATTAGGAACCCGGGATTTTTGGAAAATCTACAACAGCGTAGTTAATAATGGACAGTCAATTATTCCCCCACTAACAAACAATCATGAGGTTGCTTGCACGGCAACTGACAAGGCTAATCTGCTTGCCAGTCGGTTTGCCTCAAACTCCACACTGAACTCGGTACACCACTCACTCCCTGATTTTCCTCTGCGAATAGACGCCACACTTGACGATTTGAAAATCACCCCTTCTCAGGTACATGCTATTATAAAAAACCTAGACACCTCAAAAGCATGTGGACCAGATCTCATCCCGGCTGTGCTATTAAAAAAATGCTCTGCCGAGGTTGCTCCAGTTCTGTCCAAACTTTACAATAAATGCCTTAACGAATCTTGTTTTCCCGACTGCTGGAAAACCGCCTCTGTGGTACCAGTCTTCAAGAATTCTGGTGAAAGAACTGACCCACTAAATTATCGCCCCATTAGCCTCCTCCCACTTTTCGCCAAAATATTTGAGTCCTTAGTTAATCAAGCCCTAGTCCAGCACCTAACAGCTGCTAAACTCCTGACTGACAAACAATATGGATTCAGGCAAGCCCGTTCAACAGCAGATATCTTAACTGTATTTTCTGAACGTATATACCGTTCATTGGATAAAACAGGGGAGGGTAGAGCGGTGGCCCTTGATATATCTAAGGCTTTTGACAGGGTATGGCACGATGGTCTTCTAAGGAAAATTAGATCATATGGAATCACTGGAAGAATTCATAATGTAATTAAATCCTTCTTAAGTAATAGAAAAATCAAAGTTGTCCTCGACGGACATACATCCAAACAATATGACATAAATGCGGGAGTACCTCAGGGGTCTATCCTTGGACCTCTATTATTCCTGATATTCATAAACGACCTTCCTGATAATATTGTTTCAGAGATGGGTATATTTGCCGATGACACCACTCTCTATAACAGATATGAGGGGAAAACAAATGAACACATATCCAAGGAAATGGCAGAAACACTAGAGGACGACCTCCAATCCGTAGTGGAATGGGGACAAAAATGGTTGGTCACATTCAATGCTGCTAAGACTAAGCTTGTTTCCTTCAATAACTACAAGAAACCTTCTCTACCACCAATAGCAATGGCCAAGAACACATTGCCTGAAAGTGCTTCTTTTAAACTCCTCGGCCTAACGTTTACAGGGAATATGAACTGGAATAGATACATTGAGAGCATTGCCAAGGCTACTGCAAGGAAGGTTGGCTCCCTCTACCGTGCTAGAAAACTACTTACGCCTGCCAGTATCCTATACCTCTATAAGGCAACCATTCGCCCATGTATGGAGTACTGTTGTCACATCTGGGCTGGTGCATCTGCTGCTTGTCTCTCGCTCCTGGACAGGGTTCAAAAAAGAGTCGCCAACCTGATAGGTCCTGAACTGTCATCTAGGCTTCAACCTCTGTCCCATCGACGAGATGTTGCATCCCTCTGCCTGTTCTACAAATACTTTAACGGTGAATGCTCTGACGAACTGCAAACACTTGTACCTCCCCAACGTAACTACCCCCGACAAACCCGACAAGCTACTAAGTCTCATCCCTTTACAGTAGAGATCCCTAGGTGCAAGAAAGCCTTTTACTCCAATAGTTTCTTCCCCAGAACTGCGGGTCTTTGGAATTCCCTTCCGGGATTCTGCTTTCCCAACTGCAATGATATGCAGAAGTTCAAGTGTAATGTTAACAAACATCTTTCTACTCTTCTCCCCTCATAATTACCCCGCTAATTAATTCCCTAATAGTAGCCCCCTGTTTCAAAGTGGCACTGTGCCTTGTTTGGGGTGAAAATTGAAAAAAAAAAAAAAAAATGTTGCATCCCTCTGCCTGTTCTACAAGTACTTTAACGGTGAATGCTCTGACGAACTGCAAGCACTTGTGCCCCCTCGACGTAAATACCCCCGACAAACCTGACAAGCAGCTAAATCCCACCCCGTCACAGTAGAGATCCCTAGATGTAAGAGAGCCTTCTACTCCAGTAGTTTCTTACGCAAAACAACTAGACTTTGGAATTCCCTTCTGGGCCCCTGCTTCCCCAACTGTACTGACATGCAGAAGTTTAAGTGCAACCGACATCTTGCTGCCCAACTTCCTACACAGTACCCCTGATGCTTATGTCCCTGATAGTAGCCCCCTACAACAAAGTGGCAATGTGCCTTGTTTGGGGTGAAAATGTAATAAAAAAAAAAATTTTTTTTTAAATATGCCGTAAAACATAAACAACCAACCCAGATGGAAATAAAACAACTAAGCAATTCTTATCTCAAAAATTCAGAAGCCTAATATCTTCACATACTTATCGAGAAATGTTTCTTTCCTATTTTTTCTTTTCTCATTCAAATTGTGACCTGTTCTCTCCAAGTGTACAATTGTATACAATTACACATGGGACCCACACGTTGTAGCAGTCTACGTTGTAACAAAAAAATAAATCAAACTCACTTTTTCATAACAACAGCATTTATTTCCTCAATCTCCTGCCACACGTGACTTCTCGTTACGGCTGTGACGTCTCTCTCTTGATCATTTTTATAGTGTCTTTTTCCCTACCAATGACATCATTTCGCATTGCACAAAATAATGCGCATAAGCACTTCTCATCTAAAAAATTCATAATAACTTCAGATACTTATCGAGGAATTAGTATTATTCGGATTAATTGGACTACTGTTCTCATCTTGAGTGTCATTTTCATATTTCGGTCTTTTTCAGGTGTATCTTGTGAACTCGGGAATGTCACTGTTAAATTCGGGAATTTGGACGGAATTTCGAATGGAACCCTTTATTTACTTCACAGGGAGTAGCATGATCTCATTCCGTCAGCCCTGACTGGATAGAGGTCCTAAGTAATTTGCAATTGTATTTTTCGGTCAATTTTCAGTGTGGACGACCGAAAAATACAATTACTTAGGACGTCTATCGAGTTGTGAAAATCACACTCAAGATGAGAACAATAGTCCGATGAATCCAAATAATACGAATAACCAATCCTCATCTCAAAAATCCAGAAACGTTTCCCTTTTTTTGGTTGTTATTTTTCTTATCAGTTTGTCCAAGTAGGGATGGAGCATGCTACTGGATGCCAAACATTCCCTTTGGTATGCACTAGTACTTGTTGTTTGAGGTGCAAGTTCTTGGTATCTCATTTGTAAAGCTATAGTTTAGCACCTCCGGCTCCAATCGAAATAATAGAAAAAAAATTCTCATCTCAAAAACTCATAAGAGCTTCAGATTTATTGAAAAAATGTTACTTTTTTTCTTTTCTCGTTTGAATTGCGACCTGTTCTCTCAGTGTCTACTACCACGGATAAAGGTGCCCATTTTTTTCAAATTTTCTTATTAGCTTATTCAAGCTGAAGATGGGACATCCTACCAGATGCCAAATATTCACCCGCCAACATATATATTCCAACCGAGAGATATTTTTAAGATTCTAACTGTCTCTTTAAGTGCAATTGTTTGAATCTCTCTTGCACTTGGTTCACCAGGTATATTTGCCAGTTAGTTTTTGAAATTTTTTTTCATAAGTCCAGTTACTCTTATAATAACTGGAATGATGGAGATCTTCTTAAGATTCCAGTTTCTTTTCGGTGTGCACCAGCATGCGTTGTTTGAGGTGCGAGTTCTTGGTATCTCATATTAAATTAGTTCGTAAAGCTGTAGTTTTACACCTCTGATCTCAATCGAAGTAATGCTAATAATCAATTCTTATCTAAAAAATTTATAATATAATAGCTTCACATATTTATCGAGGAATGCTACTTTTTATTTTTTTTCTTGTTTCAATTGCAACCTGTTCTGTCTGAGTCTACTAGCACGAATAAAGGTTCCGTTCTTTCGTTTTTGTAATTTTTCTCATCAGTTTGTACAAGCTGGGGATAGAGCATCGTACTGGATGTGAAACACTCCTTTTCATTCTTTTTTTTCTTTTTTCATTTATAGTTCTAGTTTTCCACCTCCGACCCCAATTGAAATAATGCGAAAAAGCAATTCTCATTTCAAAAATTCATATAATAATAACTTCACATATCAAGGAATGTTACTTTTCTTTTTTCTCTTTTCTCGTTCGAATTGCGACCTGCTACTAGCATGGATTATAAAGGTTCCCTTCGGTGTGCACCAACATGTGTTGCTTGAGGTGCGAGTTCTTGCCGAAGCAGGCATCGCAAATCTCACAGTTAAACGGTTTCTCCCCAGTGTGGGTCAACATGTGTTCCTTAAACGTCGAACTTCGGCAATATTTCGCCCCACAAATCTCGCAGAGGAATGGCTTTTCCCCAGTATGAGTCCTCATGTGTTTTTTGAGGTGCGAGCCGAGGGCAAAGTCGAGTCCACACACGCCGCAATGATACTCCTTTTCCCCCGTGTGTGTGATCGTGTGCTGCTTGAGATTTGAACTCTGCGAGAAGCACGTGCCGCATATCACGCACTGGTATGGCTTCTCACCCGTGTGGATGAGCATGTGACGTTTGAGCGTCGAGCTGCGCGAGAATTTCGAGCAGCAGATCTCGCAGTCAAATGGTCTTTCGCCAGTATGTGTAAGAACATGCTTTTTCAGCGTCGAACTCTGTGAGAAGCTCGTCCCGCAAAGCTCGCACGCAAACGGCTTTTCGCCCGTGTGCGTATAGACATGTTTTTTCAACGTCGAACTCTGTGAGAATGCTGCCCCACACTCAATGCAGTGAAAAGGCTTCTCCCCGGTGTGCGTCCTCAGATGCTGTTCGAGTTTCGACTTTCGGATCACTGTGAATCCACACACCTCGCACTGGTAGTATTTTTTGCCGTCGATTATCGTCATGCTGCTCAGCTCCATTGGAAGAATCTGAAATTAAAGAAGAACGTATATATCTATATATATAAAAATGTAAAGTTGGTTCGTTCTAAACAAATAAAACCATGTTTATACGTTACCGATTTATTTGAAATTTTCAGACAACCCATTTTTAGAGTCGAGGTATGTTTTTATGTTATTAAAATAAATTTACCTAATTAAAATTAAAATATTAAATAAAATAAATATATTTATTTAATCATTTCTGCGAATCTGTTCTGTTGATAAAACTGAACTTCCGGTTCGATTCATTTCACAGCCACGAATTGACGAAAGGTTTCATTTTCTGTTAACTCGATAAGTAAAAAAAAAAAAAACAAAAAAAAAAAAAAAAAACATATTTCATTTGTTTATCTTCCAAATTTTTTAATTTACACATCTTTTCTTTATTATATAAGGCAAAAAAAAAAAAAAGTTTGTTGCTTGCTTTTGAGGTTTTTTTTTTGTTTTTCTATATAAAATTACTCATGCAGAGAGTGATCCGTGCTGAAATAATGTTATTATTTAAAAAGTCATTCTTAACATGGGGAGGTAAGGATGTTTTGTACCTATTCTGTACTTTAACCTTACAATTGAATAAAAAAAAAAAAAAACATCATAAAACGTTATTTAAATGTGGAAATATGATTTAAAAAATAGCGCGGATCGCTCTCTGCATTAGCACCATTTTTATTTATTGCGGACTATTATTCTCATCTTTATTAGTTGTTGTTTCACAAATTTTCGGCCAACTATTCCTCTGGCTTTCATGAAAAGAAGTCCTTTTATAAATGTTCAGTAACTTTTTCCTTTTATTATTCTTAAAGAGTAAAACTTTTCTTATCCATGAAAGGAGTTAAGCCTACGTAAATAAATAAATGTTTGTACACGTGACAAATTATCAATAAATGGTTTAGTTACTTTTTTTAAAAAATGTTTGTAAAAGTGCGAAAAGCGACGTTGTTGTTACTCCCATGCTTAATTTCTATACTTATAGGTTTTTGGAATTTTTTTTCACTGGATTATTATTGATTGGACACTAATTAAACAGATTATTAAAAAAAAAAAAATGTAAAAAAGAAATCCTTATTTCGACATTTGAAAGTGGTGCTCACTTTTTAGTTACAACGTTCTGATAAATCAGTCACCCATTTTGTAAGCAATAAAAACGCGGTATATCAAAACCATAGAAAGTAAAAATAATGAGTCTCTACCGCATTTGTAAGTCAGAAATATATTTGTTTCTCAAAGAAAAAAAAAAAAGAGAGAACAGGACTTTTTTTTATTGTTTTCATGAAAATAAAGTTTCAAGATTTTTAATTATTTTATTTTTTTTACTTATTTAGTCAGTTTGTGTTTTTTTTTTTTAAATTGTTTTTGTGAAAGGTGAGTTTTTTTCAAAACTTTTGTTTTGTTTCTTTTTAATTTTTTTAAAGTATTATAAATTTCACTAACATGCTGGAGAAATGTTTAATAATTTGGTATTTTTTTAGATTAGGTCCACCTCCACAATTTTCCTTTCAATGACGACATTTATGGGTTTCCGAGTATGCTGAACACGCAAATTGCATTGAAATTTTGCGGAAATAAATAGTTGTATTATGCATTGTATTCTTCGGCGGCCATCTTTTTACGTGCACACGCGCCATAAACAAATACACACACGTAAAAAAGATGGCCGCCAAAGATTACAATGCATAATACAACTTTTTATATCTTGATAACTACTTATTTCTGCAAAATTTCGATGCGATTTTCGTATTCAGCATAGTCGAAAACCATTTCAAGTCGTCATTTAAAAGAAAATTGAGGAGGTGGACCTAATCTAAAAATTTACCAATAATTTTTAATCCCGTACACCTCCCGATACATTGCTTCGTCAACATGCGACCATTTTATATCTCCCGAAGACACTTCCGTATTTAGAAAAAAAAAAAATAAATACATAAAAAGTGACCGATTTACCAGAACGTGGTAACTAAAAAGTGAGTACCCCTTTCAAATGTTGAAATGATTTTTTTTTTTTTTCAATTTTTTTTCATAATCTGGTTAGTGTTCAATCAATAATAATCCAGTGAAAAAATTTCAAAAAACCTATCAGTATAGAAACTCCACCACGTAAGTAAATAAATAAAAAATGTTACGTGCGCATGAGTAAGCCTTGACTAGGGGTGTACTAAGGGAACGACCATTAAATAATTCTGCGGGTCGCCATGGAACTCAACGCCCAAGGAGTACCAAAATAGTTTTCATGATCTGAAGAAATTTTTTTTTTCCGAAAAGTGGGTGATCACTTTTCCATCTAAATTTAACTTAAAATGAGCACCCACTTTCTGGCCACCTGAGGAAGGGGCATTTATTTTCGTGTTTATTGGCTTAAAGGTTTTTTTGACAAGGCAGTTTGGTACGCGAATGCATATTTAACAGTTTTCGTTTATGCTCACGCATAGCATAAACAAAGGCTACGTCTGTGAAATGGAAAATAGTCCCAGAGTTCAGGGGTTAATACCATGCAAAAGAAATCAAACAAAAAGACTTTTTAGCCAAGAAACACACAGAAAGAAAAAAAAAAAATAGCATCCATTTTTTTTTCTATCGAATTCATTTGCTGTTTTTATTGAAAACTATTTTCCCCCGGATTTTTTATATAATTTTCCATTAAGGGCTGTGCGTCTCACGTTCGTAAATAACAACATTTTTTTTGTAGATTTTGGTGTGCTAAAAACGAATCTGCAAACCGTTTCCGTCGCAAAAAAATAGTTTTTATGATATGAAGAAATTACTTTTTCGAAAAAGTGACGATCACTTTTCCATGTAAATTTAACTTAAAATGAGCACCCACTTTCTAGCCACCTGAGAGAGGGGGGATTTTTTCCCATGTTTATTGGCTAAACAGCTTTCGTTTATGCTTACGCATAGCGTAAACGAAGGCTACGGCTGTTAAATGGAAAATAGTCCCAGAGTTCAGGGGTTATTCCCATGCAAAAGAAATCAAACAAAAAACTTTTTAGCCAAGAAACAGAAAAATGCCCCTCACTCAGGTGGCCAGAAAGTGGGTGCTCATTCTAACTTAAATTTAATTGAAAAGTGATCACCCACTTTTCGAAAAAGTAATTTCATGAATGTCATGAAAACTTTTTTTTTGCTACGTAAACGGTTTGCAGATTCGTTTTTAGCACACCGAAATCTACAATAAAATATTTCGTTATATATGAACGTGAAATGGGCCTTAAAGTAAAATAATACCGGATTTTTTTGAGCAGATTTGCCGTTTAGTTGTACAAATATCCTCAAACCAGGTAATCACTAAAAGGGATTTTTAAAAGTCGTCACCTGTATCGAGCAAAAGTTTAAAACCACCGATTATATGCCAGCCTACATCATGGTAACATATATTGAGTGAGTTCCTAACAGTATTTTGTATAGTTTTTTAGTTTAAACTCATTTTCCCCAAATTTCCCCAAACTTAACGTGTTCGATACAGTCTGCCGCCATTTGTATTTTTCAGATATACCGATAAATATTGAATGTTTTTGAACCGATTATACATTACATAAAAACACTAAAATCTTATCCAGTTAGGTAGAACACTTACTTTTCTTGCCTTTGATAACATTTATTTGTTATATATTTATTTTTTGACAACTTCTTTGTATCTGTGTTTAGTAATATAAACCCTTTTCATTTAATGTAACGTTTAGTCGGCTCGAAAAACAGTGTTTATTGGTGTATTTGAAAGCTACAAATGGTGGTGGACACTGTTGATTACTTTAAGTTAGAGAAAGTGAGTTAAAACTAAAAAAAACTATACAAAATACTGTCAGAAACCTACCGATTATGCCAGCCTATGTCATGGTAACATATGTTCGGTGAGTTTCAGACACTGTTTTGTATAGTTTTTAGTTTTCAACTTACTTTCCCAAACTTAACGTATTCAACAAAATTCGCGACCATTTCTGTTTTTTGAGCCAATTAAACATTTTACATTACATAAAAACACTAAACAATTATCCAATTAGGTAGAAACGTAAATTACCTTACCTTTGCTTTCATTTATTTGTTTTTGGACGACTTTTTCGAATCTGTGTATAGTAACCCCCCTCCCCCCACCATCAACCAAATATTAATTACTAAATCACATTTAAAAAAAAAAAAAAAAAAAAGCATTTAACGTTTCAACATTTTTGCTACGTTCGGCTTCATCCACTGATTGTTGGTCAAGTCCAAAACATGAATGATTGACAGAAACTCTTGAGGATCCAGATCAAATTCTGCAAGAGTACCATTTTTTTCAGTTTCGCCTTCTTTTTCACTTTTTGCAGTGGATTGCTGTACTAATATAAGAAACATGCATTTTCTCTTTTATTAAATTTTTCCATTACACCAAATTGAGCCACTGCAACGCGTGGCAGGGTACAGCTAGTATATATATATATCAGTGATGGACCGATTAATCAGAATCAGGAATCAGAAAAAAATCAGGATCTTTGAAGGTATCGGAATCGGAAAAGTTTGTGTATATATTCCAATGCCAAAAATGATTCTTTTGATTATCTTTATTTTATGCCTCGTTTCGCTGTGCACTCACGGGGGACCATGCATGCTTCACTTGTTAATTTTGATGTTAGTTTAAGAAAAATCTTACACTGCTGGTAAAAATGTGGGAGTGGGTCAGAGGTCAAGTAATAATAAAACTGTAACTATTTATAGATTTAAACTTTCAGTAAAAAAGAGTCTGAAAGTGAAGAAAAACACACACACACACATATATATATATATATATATATATATATAGTAAATTCCACAGCCAAACAACGTCGCAGCCCACAAGAGCCATGACAGTTAACGAACCAGAAGTCCAAAACTCAAGCCTCGCCCTCATTTGGACTCATCAGCTAGTCACATCCGAACTCAGGACTCAAAACCCGAGACTCTTGCATGTGAGTCAAGCACTCTACCAACTGAGCAAAGGCCCCGCACACAAGAAATTCTATTAACCAACACAAATCAAGCAAACCGCGCTGAAATCCGACTGTGAAATGAACCTACTTCGTCTCGACAAGGGACGTGGTCATCCAACCAGCTAATTACCCCAAGCCGATGTCTCACAAGTAGGAGTTTCAACTCGGAATTTATTATATACAATCTCTCCCATTCTGAAAATCCTATCATTAATTGCCCGCTAGGTTAGCATTGCTTGATGGCATCGGCCTTTCGAGTTGACACTTCTACTTGTGAGACATCGGCTTGGGGTTATTAGCTGGTTGGATGACCGCATCCCTTGTCGAAATGAAATAGGTCCATTTCAGTCGGATTTTGCCACAGTTTGCTTGATCTGTGTTGGTTAATAGAATTTCTTGTGTGCGGGGCGTTTGATAGAGTGCTTGACTCACATGCAAGAAGCTCAGGTTTCGAGTCCTGAGTTCGGATGTATCTAGCTGATGAGCCCAAATGAGGGTGAGGCTCGAGTCTTGAACTTCCGGTTTGTTGACTGTATTGGCTCTTGTGAGCTGCAACGTTGTTTGGCTGTAGAATTTATTATATACAATCTCTCACATTCTGAAAATCATATATATATATATATATATATATATATATATATATATATATTAGTTCATCAAAAATATGTGCGTGTTGGTGCGTACAGAAATGGCCACCACTGATAACATATAGAATTACATGGCTTAATATTTGGAAAACTACTTGTTTTTCATCTAATTTCAAATTGTTTGCCAAAGATTACTACGCTACTATGTGAGAAGGCAGTTTGGTACACGAGTGTACGTGCAAATGCACAGTTAACAGCCTTCGTTTATGCTATCACGTGCTCGCACGTAGCGTTAACGAAGGCTGTAAAATGGCAGAAAATAGTCTCAGGGTTTAGGGGTTAATACCATGTAAACGGTAAATTTATGACAAAAACTGTTACCATATTCTTTTAAAGTACACCTAAATCTACAAAAAATATTTTTTTTATACGAACGTGAGACGGGCCTTAAAGTAAAATAAAACCTTTTTTTTTTTTTTTACAATAGCAATTGTTCTAATCGATATATTTTCGTAATTTTTGGATATATTACTATTTTCGACATGATAATTAAGTACTTAAGGTGCTTATGCACTTTATGATCCGCGCTATTTTTTTAAAATCGTATTTCCAAGTTTAATTAATGTTTTATTTTTTTTATGTTTTTTTTATATTAAATTTTAAGGTTAAAGTAAAGAATAGGTACAAAACCCCCCCCCCCATGTTAAGAATGTTTTTTTTTTTTTTTTTTTTTTTTAATAATAACGTTATTATTTCAGCACAGATCAATAAGTGCATGAGTACCGTACGTAATATTGTTTTTGCTTACAACGATATATTTAAAAAACATCGGTTTGTGGTCTATATCTTAACAAGCACATTGATATTTCTGTATTTTCTTTAATTTGAAATTTAAATGCTGCCATAAGTGTGAGAAAAATAATTTAAACAACTCCATTCACTTGAGAAGGTTGGAGGTCTGAGGAGGATCTTTACTTGGCCTTCGGGACAAGATCAAAGTGTCAAGTGGATCTTTGTTCTGTATGACAGGCCGACGGTAGCGGTAGCGGTGCAGATCAACGGTAAGCTGTCGGAGTCATTCGCTGTCTCTCGGTCGGTGCGACAGGGTTGTCCGCTGTCGCCTCTGTTGTATGTCCTGGCGTTGGAACCCCTCCTTCGCAAGTTAAGGGACGAGGCGGCTACACCAGTCCTGCGCGGAATAGCTCTCCCTGGAGGCACACGAGCCAGGGTTTCCGCGTTCGCCGATGACGTCACCGTGTTCGTGTCTTGCCTCACGGACGTTCAAGCGGTGGTCGAGGCGCTCGCTCGATACGAAGAAGTAACAGGGGCCATCTTCAACCGTAGCAAGTCTGTTGGCCTGCGGTTGGGGGCCTGGACCGGGGTAAACTCGCTTCCAGGTATTTTCAGCTGGACCGATGGACCGGTCCGCATTCTCGGTGTCTGGTTTGGACCGGGACTTCAGCTGGAAAAGAATTGGTCGGAAGTACAGTCTAAGGTCAAATCGTCAGTAAAGACTTGGATTGGAAGGAAATTGTCCTTGAAGGGTCGGGCGGAGGCGTGTGCTACATACGTCTTTCCGCTCATCCTTTACCGTTTGTCTGTACTTCCTCTCCCTGCAGAACGACTAACCCGCTTACAAGGGCGCCTCGATTCACTTTTGTGGAACGAGGGTAAGCATTATGTCTGCAGAGAGGTCTGTGTTCAAAATCCGAGCGAGGGAGGCCTGGGTCAGCCCAGTCTCTTGTGTCATAGAAACGCCGAGAGATTGGCTTTCCTGGGTCGTTCGCTTGAAGGAGACGCTCCTTGGGTCCCTGTAGTTGAGAACTCGTTTCCCAATCTCAAACCCAACCCTTCGGTAGAAGGTCGTCGTAGACCGAAGGGGGAGTCCAAGTTCTTCTCCGAATGCCGAACCGCTCTTAGAGCTTTGCCGGGGACCAATGTCCTCGATCAGCCAAGGAAGAAACTGTATCGGGATTTAGTGGAGGGGACCGCGAAGGATCCACTTTGTAGGCGGATGGGATGGTCGATGGAGGTTGTCCGTTCTCAATGGCGTTGGGCGCCGGGACGGGAGATTCTGAATAACTCGGAATTCTCCCTGACTTGGCGACTGGTCCGAAATGCGCTGCCCCTCTTCGACGTACTTTTCCGGTATAAAGAACATACCAGCCACTTCTGTCTGTGCTGTGACGAACGCGAGCCCGAAACAATCGAGCACGCGTTTTTTAGTTGCAGCCGGATACAGCCCCTATTAAGGTACGTCGAGGGGGTAACAGCTCGCATCGATGCCGAGTGTCTGCTCGATCTCGACGTAGGAACTTTTGTGTACAACATGGAGCCGCCGTTCCCCAGGGAGGAAAGTTTGGTTTTCCTGGCGATCCTAGCAGTAGCGCGCATGACCATTTGGATCACGCGCCTCAAGTTGGTCCACGAAGGGACATCTGTTCCTGATCGGGATCTGATCGTTTACTTTAAACATTTGCTTAAAGTAAAGATCAGATGCGATTGGAAGAGGTTGCCTAGAGTGGTATTTGACAAGAGGTGGGTGCACAGCACTAGTTTGTGCATCCGTCGAGGAGCCAAGTTTCAATACGTGTTCCCTCCTTAGGCATGGCATGGGCGGTGCTGGGTCCTACGGAACCCATCCCGCCTAGGTTAGCATTATAAGTTCAGTAAAGTAACTCTTGACTGGTGGTACAAATGAGATCCTGTTCCTGATTTTATTTTTTGGTATTAGAGAACCTCTGAGTCTGCCCAACCCCCCCTGCTCCTCATCTTTATTTTCTGATGCCCCCGGTCACCCCCCCACTCAGAGGTCACCTTCCTACCCCCTCCATCCGTTGCTTTATTTTTCCCACCTCCATTAAGGCGACTTCCCCAAACCCCATTAGGGATGCTCTGCTTGTTTTCGGTTCCCCGGAAAACAGTGGGGGATCTAGCCACATAGAATAGTACAGGGGGGTCTTACTAACAACACATTAGTAGTTTTTTCTTTATTTTTGAAATGAACACTTTCATTAGTTTTTTCCCACTCCACGAACATTTTATGCCAATTAATTCAAGAACTCTTTCTAATGAAATCGAACTTTATTTTCTCACACATACACACACAAAAAAAAAAAAAAAAAAAAAAAAAATGCACACACAACATACAGAAATGAATATACAAATTGTACATAGTTAAATTTTACATTGAACGCTGGGGTTATTAGTTAGATTAGGATCCACAGAGTGATTGAGGTATTTTGGTAAATGTTGCCAGTCAAGAGTAAGACTTCAAAGTCTCATCTGTTACGTAGTCAAAAAGACCCTGTACCCTCCCCCTCCCAATTTCTTGTAGGGCCTTGTGCCTAATTTTGTTGAATTGAATTTTTTGTACGTTTTTTATGTTCAATTTTTTCTTTCTCAATAAAATATATAAACAAGATCAAAGTGTAGTATCTGTTCTCTCAGTTACTAAACTTGACCCACCACCGGGCTTTCGGGCTAGGTTAAGGTGTTTTTTCTTACTAACTTTTGTTAGCAAGGACCGACCCCCTCCTTTGGGGAGTCAGGACCTAGAGGACCGACTCCACATTTGTGGGAGCTTGGACCCGGAAACCGATCCCCTCTTTTGGGAGACTGGAATCTCGGGACCAACACCACTATCGCTGGTAGTTGAGACCTGCTTTTTTCATTTGTTGTTTTTGCATGTTGTTTTTTCTTCGTTTCGGTCTCACTTCTCGAGACTGGGATGGTCTAATTTCTCAACACTTAATTGCCTGAGCAGCACTCTGACCTGCCAGGCCCAAACTTTGTCTATCTTCGCTGCTCTCCCAGTGGATCGAGCAGACAGGGTTCTCTTTCTCGCTTCCGTTGGGGTAGTTAGTGGGTAGGGTGACGTGGGGTAGGGCGGGTGCTTCGTTTCTGCTCCCCTCTGTGGGCAGGGATGCCTATCCCCTCTCTCTCTTAATTGCGACGCGGCACTCTGACCCGCTAGCACCCACTGCGTCTTTCTTCTCTGCTCTCCCCCCTCGCGGGGGGATCTGAGCTGCTAACCCGACATCCCCGTGAGGGGAAGTCAAAAACTCTAATTTCTTCAAAGTCCGCTCCTCCCCCTCCTCCCCCTCCATTCCCCTGGGTTTTCTTTTCCCCCACTACACTTTGGTCCGCGCCAGCGGCCAGTGCAACCGCCACGATGCCAGGCAGGAGGGGTACGTCACCCCAAATGCGCAGCATCTCAACTGCTAGCGACTCCCTATGTGAGGGAGCTGATGCATCTCCCGGCGAGACGGCACCAGGAAACAAGGTAGGGCCCCGGCGCGCGGCGACCTTGGAAGAAAGCGGGAGGGTAGGGCCGCAGCCCGCGGCGACCCCCCGAAAAGCACCTGCAACCGTTCCCCACGAGGGCAACCCAGCGGAAAAAGCTGCCGTTAAGTCACTAGCTGGGGAAAGTGCAGAACCCAGCCAACCAGCTGCACCCCAGGACGGCAGAACCAAGGGAGGAAGACCGGGGAACCCATCCCCCGCTCCCCCAAAGGGCGACTCCCCAACAGAAAAGGAGGAAAACAGCACCGCGGACCAAACCGAGGCGCTGGATGAAGACGTAATAGCCTCCATCTGCTCACTATTCGGCGGGGAAGACAGTGATTGGCCCCCCAACACTCCCCAAGAGGACCAAATATGGAAAAGGGGTGACTCTCCAGCCAGTGGTAACAAAAGCAAGTTGGAAGGAGAGACACCCTTGACAGTACCCACCAAGGCTCCAGCTGGGAACACGGCACCAGAAGGGGAGACACCTCCATCCCCCAAGGGGACAGCCACCCAGCAAAGGAAGAAAATAAGAAAGGGGAGCGGCCCGGAGAGCAAACCAAGCCAGGACGAAACAACGCCAAAGACACAATGGCCTACTTTGCCTGGTAACGGCCCCGTTCCGAAACCAAAAATGCCCATGACAATAGAGAGCCCCACAACACCAGCTACGCCCCCCAACCCGAGTCCAGCTGACACCCACCAGGATGGAGAACCGGCATGGGGCCCCAAAGAGCAGCAAGGGAAGTTGACGCCCGAAGACTACAGAGCACTCTTCGACTCCACTTACAAGGAGTATACCCAGGGGAACAACATCCAACCCCTCCCGGGTCAAGTGGAAGTTCTGGAGAAAAGAGTGCTCTCGCTGATAACTTCAGACACCAAGACAAGGGGTCTGACGGGCGTCAACAAGGACACAATGATGAACGTGTTGCTGGAACAGAACATTCCCGCCAACTACATCTGTAGAAGGAGTTACGCGCAGTGGGATGTTCTGCTCCCCACCTCCGAAGACGCAGTCAGGCTGTCCAGGACCTGCCATCAGAGCAGGAACATAAAGCTCCAACCCATCTATATGAACAAGAGGAGAGCAAATGTTTCTGCTCTTAACGTCCCCTGCTATATGGAGGCCAAACAACTGGGGGCTATCCTAAGCCAGTATGGAGACGTAGAGGAAGTCACCCCGGTCCGCGGATTAAGAAACATCATGACCGGGGACTACAAAGTACAGATGGTCCTGGACAAGGCTGGATTCTACGCCATCCCAGCCACACTCAAGTTCGGAGAGTGGACACTCTCCCTTATAGTGGAAGGGAGGAGGCCCCATTGCTGGCTGTGCACACAACAAGGGCATATGGCGAAGGACTGTCCGAAGAGGAATGGAGGGAAGAAGCCCACAAAAGCGGCGGGAACCAGCGTGACAACAAATCAAGCCGCTGCTCCCGCGCCAGCCGCAAATCCTCCAGAGGCACCGACAGGCTGGGTGACAGTCGTAAAGAAAGGCAAGACCAACAAACAGCCATTCTTGCAGACAGTCACCCAAGACCAAGACCAACCGAAGAGCGAGACGGAGAAGATGGACACACAGACACCCTCCTCCTCAAATAAGAGGAAACTACCAGAATCTGAGGAGGAGGCCGCGTCAGAGGCAGAGGAAGAGACAACAACAGTCTCTATGGCCCTGAGCGCAACAGAGATCAGGAGGGCCAGGAGGAGGAAAAGCCGCAAGACACGCGCAAACCCTCCTACCCCCACTGAGACTGAGAAGGACTCCCTCGCAACAACAACACAGGATGAGCCCCCTGTGATCCCAACACCCCAGCAACCCGAACAACCTTCCCCCTCTCCTATAAAGGCCCCAACAAACTCTTCCCGCCCCTCATCCCGTGACAGGAGCCAAAAAGAAGAAAACGAGCAGGCTACCCCCTCCCCAAGCGCTCAGCCTCCCCATCAACCAAAAGAGGTCCCCTCCCCCACTCCCAAAGTCCGCACTGAACGGACCAAAAAGCTCCCCTTCCTGCCAGGAAGCAGGATTTGTGAAACAGACCCTCTCCAACCGGCTCCGGACCTTAAAGGACAACAGAAGGTCCGGTACAATAAACTTAAAAACTTTGAAAAAGTCGGTGGAGACCTAGTAACAGACCCCACTAAATTCAAGGACGCTCCCTTGTTGACCACTTTCGTTAGGGTCGACAAGGACGCTAGGACTGGAGGAATGTGGGCAATGATTAAGGCAGCGAAGAATGCGATCCCAGGCCAGCAGCTGGTGGATAGGGACCATCCTTCACTGACCAACATTTTCTTTAAATGTGAGGGTAGAATCCCCATGTATGTACACCCATCGCTATACAGGGCACTCAAACTAACCTTCCCCCTGGACGTGGGGGGCGTGGCCAAGGATGGATCACCTTCATCGGATTTACTTACCGGCAGCCTTGGCCAGGCCTGCCATGTCCTCACTGCCTGGGATTTCAGACCCGTCTGTGACAGTGCTTGAGGTAAGTGATCATGTCTTTGAACTTGGCTACATTGAATGTGAGGGGCATCAGGTGTCGAAGCAAGGCCTCGCGCGTTGTGAGAGACTTGGTGTCCCTCAAGGTAGATATTGCCGCTATCCAGGAGACCCACTTTGTTTGTGACGGGGATTGTCAGGTGCTGGTAAACGATTACGATGTCTACTCAGCATATGGCAATACCTATAGTCGTGGAATCTCCTTGCTAGTGAGTCGCACCCTGTCAGCGTCGGTGAATGTTGTTCACGCAGGCGAGGACGGGCGGGCGCTTGTTGTTGATGTTGCTGTTAATTGTAGTGTTTTTCGGATTGTTGCTGTTTATGCTCCCAATGCTGCTGTAGAGAGGGCAACCTTTTTTCGACGGTTGGAGGGCTTCTTAGTGGATCCGGAACGGTTAGTTTTAATGGGGGATTGGAATGCAATCCTTGATCCCAAAATAGATAAGGTCGGGGGGACTAGCGGGTCGGCGTGGTGTGACAGCAGTCTGTCTGACCTGATGGCCTCGTGCGATCTCGTCGACAGATTTCGTCTGGATCATCCAGGGCGGGAGATGTGGACGTGGCATCCTGTAGTGCCTTCCCATCCAAGCACTTACTTGGATCGGATGTTAGTTAGAAGAGGCGATGTAGACTTCCTATCTTGCCCCACGTTCCACTTGCTAGGACACTCGGACCATAAACTTGTTATGGCCCGTTTGAGCTTAAGCGCTAGGCCTAAACTGGCCGGATACTGGAAGTTCAACAGCACCTTGTTGGAGCTGGAGGACTACCGGTTGAAGGTCACTGAGCTAATTCAGCGGGCTTTAGTGGGGGCGGTTACAGGGAGTAAGTGGTGGGTTAGTCTCAAGGCCAAAATTAGGCGCTTCTCTGTCCAGTATAGCCAACGCCTCGCGATAGATAAGGCTAAGGCAAAGAAGCGTTTAGAGGATAAGCTGACCCGGGCGGTGGAGGGGGGAGACCCCCTAGAGTTAGCACTAGCTAAACAAGATCTCAACCGCTTGGCTAGCGAGCGGTATGAAGGTCAAGTAGTTAGGGCTAGGTTAAAGAAAGTTTCTAACGAGGCTGTGAATGTTGACGCTGTTGAGCGTAAGGCTGCTTTAAGGCGCGGTTCGGATGGGTACATTCGTAAAGTACATAACCTGGAAGGACACCCCTTAGTATCGACTCGGGAGATCTGCGAGGGGTTTCGGGAGCATCTATCGGTGCGCTTCACCCAACTACCCGGACTCAGGGTTGATGAGTTTGGCAGCTATTTGGCTGACTCGCCCCGCCTCACGGCGGCTCGGGCGGCTAGCTGTGATGGTCTTATTACTGAACATGAGGTCATTACTGCGTTGAAGCAGGTCGGCTATAACAAATCCCCGGGGCTTGATGGTCTACCCTACGAGTTTTACTTGAGGCTGTCGCCCATGTTGGTCCCTATTCTGAAGGATATGTTCAACCATTGGTTTGCCCAGGGTTCCATCCCTGGACAGGTGACCAAAGGTGTGATCACATTGCTGAGGAAAGGTCAACGGCATGGTGGGAGGGAAAACTTTGATGATTTTAGGCCCTTGACTCTGCTAAACACAGAGTTAAAGATTTTGGCAAAGATTCTTGCGAATCGCTTGCAGGTTGTCATCACTGACTTGATCGAACCGGACCAGACTTATGCTGTGAAGGGGAGATCGATTCAAGACAATTTGCACTTGATACGCTCGATCATAGAGGGGACAGTAGACGCCGCCGAAGCCGCGCTGATCAGTTTGGATCAGTCCAAGGCATTCGATAGGGTCGACCATCGGTTCCTAGGATCTGTGCTAGAGGCCGCCGGATTTAATCCGGACTTCCGCAAGTGGATCTTTGTTCTGTATGACAGGCCGACGGTAGCGGTGCAGATCAACGGTAAGCTGTCGGAGTCATTCGCTGTCTCTCGGTCGGTGCGACAGGGTTGTCCGCTGTCGCCTCTGTTGTATGTCCTGGCATTGGAACCCCTCCTTCGCAAGTTAAGGGACGAGGCGGCTACACCAGTCCTGCGCGGAATAGCTCTCCCTGGAGGCACACGAGCCAGGGTTTCCGCGTTCGCCGATGACGTCACCGTGTTCGTGTCTTGCCTCACGGACGTTCAAGCGGTGGTCGAGGCGCTCGCTCGATACGAAGAAGTAACAGGGGCCATCTTCAACCGTAGCAAGTCTGTTGGCCTGCGGTTGGGGGCCTGGACCGGGGTAAACTCGCTTCCAGGTATTTTCAGCTGGACCGATGGACCGGTCCGCATTCTCGGTGTCTGGTTTGGACCGGGACTTCAGCTGGAAAAGAATTGGTCGGAAGTACAGTCTAAGGTCAAATCGTCAGTAAAGACTTGGATTGGAAGGAAATTGTCCTTGAAGGGTCGGGCGGAGGCGTGTGCTACATACGTCTTTCCGCTCATCCTTTACCGTTTGTCTGTACTTCCTCTCCCTGCAGAACGACTAACCCGCTTACAAGGGCGCCTCGATTCACTTTTGTGGAACGAGGGTAAGCATTATGTCTGCAGAGAGGTCTGTGTTCAAAATCCGAGCGAGGGAGGCCTGGGTCAGCCCAGTCTCTTGTGTCATAGAAACGCCGAGAGATTGGCTTTCCTGGGTCGTTCGCTTGAAGGAGACGCTCCTTGGGTCCCTGTGGTTGAGAACTCGTTTCCCAACCTCAAACCCAACCCTTCGGTAGAAGGTCGTCGTAGACCGAAGGGGGAGTCCAAGTTCTTCTCCGAATGCCGAACCGCTCTTAGAGCTTTGCCGGGGACCAATGTCCTCGATCAGCCAAGGAAGAAACTGTATCGGGATTTAGTGGAGGGGACCGCGAAGGATCCACTTTGTAGGCGGATGGGATGGTCGATGGAGGTTGTCCGTTCTCAATGGCGTTGGGCGCCGGGACGGGAGATTCTGAATAACTCGGAATTCTCCCTGACTTGGCGACTGGTCCGAAATGCGCTGCCCCTCTTCGACGTACTTTTCCGGTATAAAGAACATACCAGCCGCTTCTGTCCGTGCTGTGACGAACGCGAGCCCGAAACAATCGAGCACGCATTTTTTAGTTGCAGCCGGATACAGCCCCTATTAAGGTACGTCGAGGGGGTAACAGCTCGCATCGATGCCGAGTGTCTGCTCGATCTCGACGTAGGAACTTTTGTGTACAACATGGAGCCGCCGTTCCCCAGGGAGGAAAGTTTGGTTTTCCTGGCGATCCTAGCAGTAGCGCGCATGACCATTTGGATCGCGCGCCTCAAGTTGGTCCACGAAGGGACATCTGTTCCTGATCGGGATCTGATCATTTACTTTAAACATTTGCTTAAAGTAAAGATCAGATGCGATTGGAAGAGGTTGCCTAGAGTGGAATTTGACAAGAGGTGGGTGCACAGCACTAGTTTGTGCATCCGTCGAGGAGCCAAGTTTCAATACGTGTTCCCTCCTTAGGCATGGCATGGGCGGTGCTGGGTCCTACGGAACCCATCCCGCCTAGGTTAGCATTATAAGTTCAGTAAAGTAACTCTTGACTGGTGGTACAAATGAGATCCTGTTCCTGATTTTATTTTTTGGTATTAGAGAACCTCTGAGTCTGCCCAACCCCCCCTGCTCTTCATCTTTATTTTCTGATGCCCCCGATCATCCCCCTACTCAGAGGTCACCTTCCTACCCCCTCCATCCGTTGCTTTATTTTCTCCCACCTCCATTAAGGCGACTTCCCCAAACCCCATTAGGGATGCTCTGCTTGTTTTCGGTTCCCCGGAAAACAGTGGGGGATCTAGCCACATAGAATAGTACAGGGGGGGTCTTACTAACAACACATTAGTAGATTTTCCTTATTTTTGAAATGAACATTTTCATTAGTTTTTTCCCACTCCACGAACATTTTATGCCAATTAATTCAAGAACTCTTTCTAATGAAATCGAACTTTATTTTCTTACACATACACACACACACACAAAAAAAAAAAAAAAAAAAAAAAAAAAAATGCACACACAACATACAGAAATGAATATACAAATTGTACATAGTTAAATTTTACATTGAACGCTGGGGTTATTAGTTAGATTAGGATCCACAGAGTGATTGAGGTATTTTGGTAAATGTTGCCAGTCAAGAGTAAGACTTCAAAGTCTCATCTGTTACGTAGTCAAAAAGACCCTGTACCCTCCCCCTCCCAATTTCTTGTAGGGCCTTGTGCCTAATTTTGTTGAATTGAATTTTTTGTACGTTTTTTATGTTCAATTTTTTCTTTCTCAATAAAATATATAAACAAGATCAAAGTGTAGTATCTGTTCCGGCAGATACTGCACTTAAGATAATTTGTACCAGTCAATGGAGGGGAAACCCTCTATACTGGGACAATTATTATTTTTGGTAACCAGAGTGCCCCCTTTTTGCCTACATTTAGGGGAGCTGGTTTTTACCTCACATTAAAAACGGCCTTGTGCCTAATTTGCTCAGTGGGGGAGCAAATAAATACCATCTGTTCCGGCAGATACTGCAAGCTATGACTAGCTAGGACTAGCTATGACTAGCAAAGACCAGATGTGGGGGCAACCTCACATGCCTGACCTTTAACCAGCTCCCATTTCCCACCTCTCGGGAGCTGGTCCCCTTTTTCCCTTCCCCCTCCCTTCACTCCTCACATTAAAAATCGGCCTTGTGCCTAATTTGTTCGGTGGGGGAGCAAATAAATACCATCTGTTCCGGCAGATACTGCACTTAAGATAATTTGTACCAGTCAATGGAGGGGAAACCCTCTATACTGGGACAATTATTATTTTTGGTAACCAGAGTGCCCCCTTTTTGCCTACTTTTAGGGGAGCTGGTTTTTACCTCACATTAAAAACGGCCTTGTGCCTAATTTGCTCAGTGGGGGAGCAAATAAATACCATCTGTTCTTCAGATGCTGCAAGCTATGACTAGCTAGGACTAGCAAAGACCAGATGTGGGGGCAACCCCACATGCCTGACCTTTAACCAGCTTCCATTTCCCACCTCTCGGGAGCTGGTCCCCTATTTTTCCCTTCCCCCTCCCTTCACTCCTCACATTAAAAATCGGCCTTGTGCCTAATTTGCTCGGTGGGGGAGCAAATAAATACCATCTTTACTTGGCCCTCGGGACAAGATCAAAGTGTAGTATCTGTTCCGGCAGATACTGCAAGCTATGACTAGCTATGATTAGCAAAGACCAGATGTGGGGGCAACCCCACATGTCTGACCTTTAACCAGCTCCCATTTCCCACCTCTCGGGAGCTGGTCCCCTTTTCCCCTTCCCCCTCCCTTCACTCCTCACATTAAAAATCGGCCTTGTGCCTAATTTGCTCGGTGGGGGAGCAAATAAATACCATCTGTTCTTCAGATGCTGCTGCACTTCTATTTCTTGTTCTCTTTTGGTGGAGGAGAAATCCTTCACGACTGAGACAATTTTTATTTTTGTACCTTTTCTCCACGTTAAAAAACGACCCTGGTGTCTAACTCTGTCCCGTGGGGAGGCATAGTAAATAGGTACACTTTGTTCTTGGCAAGACCTGGTGACGTTTTGGCTGTAGCTTATACCTGCTGCTAGCTGAAGTGATTTGCATATGTGACAATTAGTTGTCATTTAAGAGCATTGCTTCTTGCCAACGAGAATCTTTGAATCTGTCTTTGAGCGGCAATCTTCGAGTTTAGTCTTCCAGCGGGTCCGTTTGGGGACATCTTGCCCGCTTGAAAATACCTTAGTGTACTTTCGTTACCTACAACATCGAGCTATTTGGGGTCGCCTGCTCCTTTTGGGACTCTTTGAGAAGTTCGGATGACAGTTATTTCTAGAGAACCTTCTTATTTGTTAACTGCACAAGAGTTCAGATGCACAGGTTTATGATTTATAGTCTTGTGTTATTTGACTCCTGACAAAGCTAGGGTTCGCGATTAGGAATATTTCACAACCTTACCAGGCACAACTCTGATTTATCCTCTACTTTGGTACCGGAGAAATTTTCGACATAAGTGCCCATCTGAATAAGCAGCCAATTTAAAAAAAAAACAAACTACTTCACAGTCTATGATCCGACAAAATTACGTGCTTGCGAAACGACGTAATTATCGACTAGTATCGGTTACGTTTAGGGTTGAAATGTTCAAATTTTTTGGTGTGAACTGAACTGTATAAAATGATGTTATATTTTGGAAGCAAGAAAAAACAATACAAAACAAAACCCAAAAACAAACAAACAAAAAACATGGCCGCCAGCAATTAAAACGATGAAAGATTCCCAAAATTATAAAAAGTAAATAAGAATTTTGAGTATTTATGTAGAATACGGACCGTGCTGAAATAATAACGTTATTATTTAGAACCCCCATCCTTAACATAAGGTGTGTGTGTGGGGGGGGCGCTTTGTAACTATTCTGTACTTTCACCTAACAATTTAATAAACAAAACTATAATTGAATTTAAATTGAAAATGTAAAAAAAAAAAAAAAAATAGCACGGTCCGTATTATTCTGCATAAGTACCCATATATATATATATATATATATATATATATATATATATATAATCTTTTTTTAAATGACAAGAAATGCAATTTTATCGGAAATTTGAGCATAAACTAAAAAATCTAAGCAAAAGAAAGACATTCTAACCAAAGGGACATAATAATAAAAACAATAATAAATATTAAAAACCCATGATCATGGCCTCCAGTAATATTTTGATTTTTTTTTTTAATAGTTTCTCTAAAAATGAATGAATGAATATGATCGGCATTAATTATTTTTTTTTAAATTTAATTATTAATTCATTTTCTTACCTTAAAAAAAAAAAATCAGCAAAAGACAAACCAACAAAGTGGTTGTCAAATGAACTTTAACTTTTTTTTTTTGAAAAATGTGTTCTTGCTGTCTTTCTGCGGTATCAGGATTTTTCAGGGTCGAATCTATTAAGTCCATATAGATAGAACCTATCTAAGGAAACCATTGACATTGTTTTGTACAAATTAAAAAAAATAATAATAATTTCACAAAATTGTTTACAAGAGGAAAACAAAGAAGAAAGTGTAACAAAGGAAGGGTGACAGGCGGTGTCATACGACAATCTGTCCCTCCTTTAAAGAAAGGCCGGCTATCACCGTCACCTTCCGATTGATCTTTTACAGAAATCTTCAGAGTGATACCATAATTTTAAATCCAAATTAAACTAATATCAATGCAGAAGGGGAAAAATGTAAAATTTCAGGGGCAAATGTTTAAGCAGTTTTATAAAATGAGCTTTATTTTAGACGGGTCTCATTGGATCAAACACACACTGAATAGTTTCGGAGATTTCTCCGTTAAGACCATTATTATTTTGTTTTAGAAAAAAGAAAAACAAAGTGATAAAATAATGTTTTTTGTTTGTTTTTGATTACCTAAGAGTTATTTCAACTTGCGTAATCCGTCTTTTACAAGAAAATTGTGGTCTAAAATGTTACCAAAGGCAAAATAATAGCTCTTCTGTAATTATACACTTAAAAAATTAGTACAAACTTATTTGTGTGCAATCTATAAAGTTCGGTGGGGACAAAAAGAAAAAAAGAAAGAAAAACGTCCGCCTTTTCTCTTTATATGCTTGCGAATATTGTCACTGAACATGCAAATGAGATGCTTCCAGTTTGATATAAAAAGACTGATTTTTTAGAAACTAGTTTGTTTTTCGATTTGGATATCAGCGTAGCAAGTGTTGTCAGCAGTGCGTCGTGCTCTAGAGTTGAGTTTTGACAGTATAGTGTTGAGATTTGGAGCATCGATTTTTTGGCAGCAGTGTGTTGAATTTTACATTTGATTGTTTTAATGACAAACTATGACAGCATGAAGAGATCATAGAATCAGGACAACTAAGATTGAGAAAGGTTGTGATACTTCCTTTTAGCAGAGAAAGTGATGTGATCGCATGGATCAAAAAGGTACAATTAATAGCTAAGCTACAAAAAGTGCAAGACCTTATGAGTTTTATTCCTCTCTTTGTCTAAGGTTCTCTACTTTTTATTTCTCTCTTTGTCTAAGGTTCTCTACCTTGAGATGAGCAAAGATGACCAATCAGATGCGGAACAGATAGAAATGAGACTAGTGACTGCATTCACAGCCGACACCCGCTACATCACAGGCAGGAACTACTTCTCTCGACGAGATTTGAAATCCATTTTCTCCCTGGCTTGTCCAATTACAAGCAGTTCTCTATCACGTGACAGAATATATAAAAGGCGAAATCTGAAACCATTAATTCTCTTTCTTGCTGCTTTGCCGAGAAGCACACATTGCCTGGGAAACGTGAGTACTACAAGCTAGCTATGGCTCTCTTCAAACTCGCATTTATTTCCACGTGCTGTACTCAAACGAACATCCTTTGTCATGCTAAAGAACATACAACTCACACTCACCCACAACAACACACAAACACACTGAAGACTTTGCCCTTTCTTTCTCTCTTAATCCTTCAGTTCGGCGACTACTAGCTATAAACACGTGTAAACAGAACTGAACTGTTCTCTCCTCAACAAGCCGGCAATATATTAATTCTATCTCGACCCCAGAACATTTCAACCTATTAACTCATTTCTGTTTTGTACATTCTACTAACGAAGGTAACAAATAAAGTTTGTTTATTAATATAGAATGAAACTCCATTCAGTTATCTCTTATGCTATATATATATATATATATATATATATAACATTTTAAAAAAATACAATTTTTTCTCTCTCTCTCTTCTTCTTTACTGATTTTTTTAATTACACTTTGTTCTTAGCAACCGTGTTAAAAGCATATCTTATTTTTCTTTTATTATCATTGGAATTTTCCCCCTTTTCCTTGTACATAATTAATCTTAATCCTTCAGTCCGGCGACTACTAGCTATAAACACGTGTAAACAGAACTGAACTGTTCTCTCCTCAACAAGCTGGCAATATATTAATTCTATCTCGACCCCAGAACATTTCAACCTATTAACTCATTTCTCTCTTGTACTATTCTACTAACACTACTAACGAAGATAACAAATAAAGTTGTTTATTAATATAGTGCCCCCTTTCCATGTAAATAAGAAGAATATTAGATAAGTGAAAATGAGATTAGGATAAGCCTAGATTCGAACCCTGTAGGCAAAGTTAAGAATTGGAATGTTAGAAATTAAATCTATTGTTAATTCTTTTAGAAATCTGAATATTAAATATGTCAGTAAAAGAATGAATGGCTTAGTGGGGGATGCCCTTTTCTCTACTCTGCAACCTCTCTCCCACAGAAGAGACGTTGCGAGCCTATCCTTGTTTTAACGTTATTTCCATGGCAGGTGCTCGTCTGAACTCCAATCTCTGGTCCCCCCTCGCCAATCTTTCACGAGAAACACCCGTCTAGCTGAATCCACTGTGAAAAATTTCCCCCACTCTTTATCTGTGCCTAAATCAAAACAAGATTCCATGAACAACGCTTCTTTCTTAGAACTGCACGCCTGTGGAACTCTGTTCCGTCTGCCTGTTTCCCACCTGACTACAACTTGGATGTCTTCAAGTCCAACGTTAACAAATTCCTAATGAACCGCCCTCTTAAGTAAACACTTCATTATATCTCCACAGTAACGTACTGTACTTGCAATAACCCTTATCCCTGAGTGGCTTCCAGGCCTTGATAAGTGGTGACCACCGTGTAAAAAAAAGAGCAATGCAAATTAAATTATATTGTTTGAAATAGGTTGGATTAAAATCGAGGATTCTTTTGTTTGTCAAAAGTGTGTTTTGGACAAACATATGTAAAGCCACGTGAAATTGGTCACGTTTAGAAAACACACTTCTGACGTCATAGACAAAGGATATGTCTCCATATCATGGGTTCGGAGTTTAGCGAGAAAAAGGTCAGTCAGCAAGAGAGCCAGAGAGTTGGTCAGTTGATCCCTTGGAAGCGAAAGAAGAACATTTAGACTATGTAGATCCAAATTTGAATTCCTGACGTCATCGACTGGTCGATCAGATGAATAAAGAAATCATCATTATTTGTAACTGTTGCCTTGTGTCACATCCTTCATCACAAACGAAAGGTAATTGCGTTTAACATCTTATAATGAACATTGTGTAAACCTTCGAAGATTATGTATCTCCCCTCCTCTGTGTTAAGAACTGTGCATCATATCACCCTCTCTTCGGTATATGTTAAGAAGAATAATCCCCTGTCTGATATAAATGTCTTCCCCTCAGGAATTGTCACAGTCGTCGTCATGATGTAATATATATAAATGCCATTATCATTCTAATATCGGTGTTATAAGAACGGTTAACACAAAGTCCCCAAGAAATATAAGAACTGTATAAATGACTCCTTCATCATCGTTATATATGTGGCCCAATATGAACTCCCCCTCCCCCCTCTTAAATATGAAACTCCTGTAACTCCAATAGAATGAAGCTTCATCGCTTTCTCTCATACTGTTGCATAGGTCATATTTAAGAGGGAGAATATTATATAGTTGAGTGTTCATATTGGAGAGAAATATATCGGGTACATTCTAATGAGAGACGGGAACATGTAATACACGATGAGAGGGGGATAGAAGAGAGAGGTATTTATACAGTTCTGTGAATGTTTCTTCTTAACACATATATTAGAGAGGAGGGATCGGTTCTTATGACATAAATTATGAGAGGGATGAGTTATCAGTTCTTTTATCACAGGAGGGGACAGTCATTACTAACAAAGTTCATATAAATACAATTTCACTTTACCTTTGTTTTAATAGAAAGACGACAACGAAGACGGCAGCTAGAAAATGATGATGTTCCTTTATTTCTTCGACCGGTCAATGAAGACGTCAAGAAATTCAAAGTTACTGCATGATTTCAACTTCTAACCCTTCGCTTCCAAAGGGGGATTCGATGTGGACTTGACTCTTGTCTGACCCTGTCTCTGTCTCCTCAACTCTGTCTAAAACTAGCCCTATATAGAGAATTCATTTCTCAGCCATGACGTCATCGCATGGCCAAAAACGTGCTCGATCGATCCCGTGGCCTGAACATGCTTCACATGTCTCGTTCGCCATGTCTGAGAATGTGCTCGACTCACGTGGCCCTGAACTCACGTGGCTAAAACATGCACTGTTCACACATGTCTGCAGACCGAATTCTTCTAACCACATTTTCGACCTGAACTATTTTCCAACATATTTAAATTTGCTATTGTTCGTTTTTCTAACTGACCTTGTTTCAATTCAATTTTCATAAACAGAATTGAATCATCAAATTCCTTTCCAAACAAACATATCTGCTATTTTATATTAAAACTAAACAATGGGAATTCCTTCCAGAATCTTAATTCCAAACCAAGCTTCCCAGGTTCGAATTCTCGGTCTATCCTATCTAATTTTTATTTATTTAATGTTTTTCTTATGTACAAGAACAGGGGACCTGCGCTTGTAACAATACCTATAACCTTTTAAAGCATATGAAAAGCTAAAGCGATTCAAGTGGGCTGGAGAGTCAGTTGGTTGGGTTATCAGGATACCTAGTGATAGGACTCGATCATACAGCCAAACTTGCTTTCAGTACGGGATTTCCAGATGATGTATCACTACAACAGATGATGTAGTACTACAGCAATTACCTCAAGTATAGAGAATGGACTTCAGCAAACTAAAACCAACTGCACGGCTTTTAGTCAGCAAAAGAATTCAAGAGACTGAAACAGTGGCAGCGAATGCACAAAGCAATACACAAAGAAATAAGGAATCAACAAGCATTCAGTGTTTCAGATGTCGAGGATCACACTTTATAAAAGACTAGCGGGGGTACTCGGCATTGCCCGGGTGTGCTGAGTAAAAAAAAAAATAAAAACAACAGAGTGGAGAGAGGTGTTAAAAAAAAAAAATGGAGGCTCGACCCCGTAATGTGAGGGAGGAAAAAAAACAAACAAAAAGCTGACATCTTAGCCGATGTGTCCATTGTGCAACCGAAAGTCGCAAACGTTGAAATTAAGTGTAGTCGATCGGAAAGGGAACGATGACTTGCAAAAATGGCGACACAAAAACCGACTCCTCCTTGAAAACGCTGTCCAGTTGAGGGTGAAAGAATTAATGTTTTTGGCCAATTTTTCAATATTTGACGTCTGAAAAATCGAGCTTGAAAACGAGACCGGTCTGGTCAGCTTCCGCCGCATCTGTCAGAAGTTTTTGTCAGACATACAAACACACACAGACACACATTCTGCCTTTTATATATTAGACTAGTGGAAGTGCCCGGCATCGCCCGGGTGTTTAGGTGGTGTAGTAAGGACCCCTCGGGAGAATGGTAAAAACAACAGTAGTGGAGGTTCCCGGGTGTGTGTAAGTGGTGTAGTAAGCAACCCCGAAAAAAAAGTGGTAGTAGCGGGGGGGGGGGAAACAAAACAACAGTGGTAGTAAGCAGGCAGGCTCGAACCCATGAGGTGAAGGAGAAAAAAAAAAGGTTAAAAAAAACGTGACATCTTAGCTGATGTCTCCATCGTCCGACCGGAAGTTCAGAACGTTGAAATTAAGTGTAGTTAACCGAAAAGAAGATGATGACTTGCTAAAATTTCGGCAAAAAAAGCGACCCCTCCTTGTAGAGAAGTGCTCAGTTGAGGGTGAAGGAATGAATGTTTTTAGCCAAGTTTTTGATACTTGTCGTCCAAAGGACCGAGGTTTAAAACGATACCAGTCTCATCAGGATCCGTCGCCTGTGTTGAAAGTTTTTGCAAGACATACAAACACACACACACACACACACACACACACACACACACACTCATTTTGCTCTGTATATATATGTACTAGCGGGGGGTACCCGGCGATGCCCGGGTGTCTTGAGGTAAATCAAAACTCCGGGGGGGGGGGGGGTGTTACATAATAAAAAAAAATGTTAACTCTGCTGCTCCCATTTGACCTAATTAAGAAGGTCAAATAGAAATCACGCAGCGTTTGGGTTTGTTTATCCAAATTTGACTGTTTCTTCCCCCAACAGATGTTGGGGAGGGGAAAGCAGCTCCCAATTGTCCAGATTGAATCTGATATACAAGATTGATCAAAGTTGATTGCTTCTGGACGTTTTTCCCGGCGCAATGCCGAGAATACGTCGTTTGAGATTAGTTTCTAAAAAGCCCTATCAACACGCGAGAAGCCAAAATAGCAATAATTTTGTAAAAATCGACGTAAATAAATCTATACGCTACGCACTTTCCTAATTCCTAGATATTATTATATAGGACCTATATACACAGTTGTAAGCGATAGTAACGAACCCGGGACTGTGTGCTAGAAAAGCCTTTGCCAGACATACACGAAATCGTCACACACATTTTGCCTTTTATATATATAGATAGATTGTAAGGAGTTACCTAGAGTAAGATACTACAACCGTGGAAAGTTTGGCCACATTGCAAAATATTATCCTCTGAGTCGAGAAAAGAGGGAGCTCCTTCTGTACTAATAGCTATCCTGGCAACAGAATAAAGGTGCAGTACTGGCCTATTCCGATAATAGATGTGGTGGTGAATGACTGTACTTGTTGATATTGGGTGCATCACTACTTTAATGAATTCTAGACTTGTGAGTAGATGCAGTAGGAGTGGCGCCATCAAAGCAGTTGATGAAAAGGACATAAAAGGAGTCAATCAAGTGGAGATCAAAGTACATGGAATTAGAGTAAAAGTGGAGACGATATCAATGAATCACATCATTGACGGGATTGACGTCATAACGGGAATTGATATAATCAAAGAAATGGGAGGTGTAACTATAAAGAAAGTTAAGGTAAAGTTTGAAGATGTGCATTATACCGTTGCTGCCCATCAACCAAATGTTTATAGAATAGAGGATAAAGACTTTGAGGCAAATTTCGATGGATAGAAATGGACGGTAAAATAGAAATGGAAGGGATAGCTTCCAGTCTTACGGAATATGGGTAGCATGTTCTAAGAATTCACTGGAAAGTGAGCAAACCTCAGAGTTTGAGAAGAAAGTGGAAAAGTGGATAGCAGAAGGGAGAAGACTTCTGTGAATTTAACTGCTTTGTGAATTAAACACATACAGGGATTAATACAGGGTGGGCCATAAGTCGTGCACCAAACGATTTGAAATAATTCTGATAGTAATAAACGTTATTTATTAAAACCAAACTCAACCAATAAACTGAAAAACACGTTGTACATGCTGGTACAATCATAAAAGAAGATGTATATTACACCCAATGAAAAGAAAATATATTTTGCCCCGCAGATTTTAGTTTCACACCACTTAATTCTTTGGTGCGTGACTTATGGCCCACCCTGTATAAGAGATGTGTGCAATGAAAAAATGAGGAAGTAGAGATGGTTGGTGGGAGAAACTGTGATTGTGGACCCTAAGTCTGCCTACTTGTGTCACGTGTTGAAGGTGCACACACGCAACTGCATGCATGACAGCTGATAGTCAAATGCACCGAACGATGGGGGTCAGCTGTTTGATATTGTCATTGTGAAAGGTCAGCTGTTTGACGTATGCAGCTGTAGAGGTGAGCACATCTGCTGAGGAGCAAGTCACATGTATAGCCCAGAGAAAAAGGCAAAAAAGAAGAGAAGCATACAGTCAGCTGGCAAGCAACATTGCACAAGCTCGTGGTTCCATCCATCCACCTCCCCTGTCCACACTCTTCGTCTCTAGCTGGACGCATGCACGTAAGGCAATAAAGAAAGAAATAGAAAATAAAAGTTTTTATATTTTTTATGCGAAAACGAAGTATCATGAGGTTTCACTGATGAAAAATCGACTGCGCATCACTTGCAGCTACATGTGGAAAAGAAAATATAGCAGTACCAACTGGTCTGCTATAAAGAAAATAATTATTGTTTAACACGACTTAGATTTGGACTGAAAATTGTGCTGACGGTTATGGAAGCTGTTTTAAATATGCTGTTCAAGAAAGGAAGCAAAATTAAGAAGCTATTAATTCATACATCGATGATATTATGGTGGATGTAATGAACATATCAACAAAAGAAGTTGGAGAACATTAGCAGTTCTGTCCGGCTTTGCTCAGGCCGTATGTACTGCTAATAACTTTATGTGTATACATATATATATATATTAAAAAGTGTGAATATATATATATTAAAAAGTGTGAATATGTATATAATAAAAAGTGTTCATATATATATATTAAAAAGTGTGAATATGTATATATAAAAAAATGTGAATATATATATATTAAAAAGTGTGAATATGTATATATTAAAAAGTGTGAATATATATATATTAAAAAGTGTGAATATGTATATATTAAAAAGTGTGAATATATATATATTAAAAAGTGTGAATATATATATATTAAAAAGTGTGAATATATATATATAAAAAAGTGTGAATATGTATATATTAAAAAGTGTGAATATGTATATATTAAAAAGTGTGAATATGTATATATTAAAAAGTGTGAATATATATATATTAAAAAGTGTGAATATGTATATATTAAAAAGTGTGAATATATATATATTAAAAAGTGTGAATATATATATATTAAAAAGTGTGAATATATATATATAAAAAAGTGTGAATATGTATATATTAAAAAGTGTGAATATGTATATATTAAAAAGTGTGAATATGTATATATTAAAAAGTGTGAATATATATATATATTAAAAAGTGTGAATATGTATATATATAAATGTGTGAATATATATATATTAAAAAGTGTGAATATATATATATATTAAAAAGTGTGAATATGTATATATTAAAAAGTGTGTATATGTATTTATTAAAAAGTGATAATATGTATATATTAAAAAGTGTGAATATATATATATTAAAAAGTGTGAATATGTATATATTAAAAAGTGTGAATATATATATATTAAACAGTGTGAATATGTATATATTAAAAAGTGTGAATATATATATATTAAAAAGTGTGAATATATATATATTAAAAAGTGTGAATATATATATATAAAAAGTGTGAATATGTATATATTAAAAAGTGTGAATATCTATATATTAAAAAGTGTGAATATGTATATATTAAAAAGTGTGACTATATATATATATATATTAAAAAGTGTGAATATGTATATATTAAAAGTGTAAATATATATATATTAAAAAGTGTGAATATATATATATATTAAAAAGTGTGAATATGTATATATTAAAAAGTGTGTATATGTATTTATTAAAAAGTGTGAATATGTTAATATTAAAAAGTGTGATTATATATATATTAAAAAGTGTGAATATGTATATATTAAAAAGTGTGAATATATATATATTAAAAAGTGTGAATATGTATGTATTAAAAAGTGTGAATATATATATATTAAAAAGTGTGAATATATATATATTAAAAAGTGTGCACATGTATATATTAAAAAGTGTGAACATGTATATATTAAAAAGTGTGAATATATATATATTAAAAAGTGTGAATATATATATATTAAAAGTGTGAATATATATATATATATATATATATATATTAAAAAGTGTGAATATATATATATATTAAAAAGTGTGAATATGTATATATTAAAAAGTGTGAATATATTTATATTAAAAAGTGTGAATATATATATATTAAAAAGTGTGAATATGTATATATTAAAAAGTGATAATATATATATATTAAAAAGTGTGAACATATATATATTAGAAAGTGTGAATATGTATATATTACAAAGTGTGAATATATATATATTAAAAAGTGTGAATATATAAATATTAAAAAGTGTGAATATATATATATTAAAAAGTGTGAATATGTATATATTAAAAAGTGTGAATATGTATATATTAAAAAGTGTGAATATGTATATATTAAAAAGTTCGAATATATATGTATATTAAAAAGTGTGAATATATATATATATATTAAAAAGTGTGAATATGTATATATTAAAAAGTGTGAATATATATATTAAAAGTGTGAATATATATATATTAAAAAGTGTGAATATGTATATATTAAAAAGTGTGAATATGTATATATTAAAAAGTGTGAATTTATATATATTAAAAAGTGTGAATATATATATATTAAAAAGTGTGAATATACATATATTAAAAAAGTGTGAATATGTATATATTAAAAAGTGTGAATATGTATATATTAAAAAGTGTGAATATGTATATATTAAACAGTGTGAATATATATATATATATATTAAAAAAGTGATAATATGTATATATTAAAAAGTGTGAATATGTATATATTAAAAAGTGATAATATGTATATATTAAAAAGTGATAATATATATATATTAAAAAGTGTGAATATATATATATATTAAAAAGTGTGAATATATATATATTAAAAAGTGGGAATATTTATATATTAAAAGTGTGAATATGTATATATTAAAAAGTGTGAATATGTATATATTAAAAAGTGATAATATGTATATATTAAAAAGGTTAAATATGTATATATTAAAAAGTGATAATATATATATATTAAAAAGTGTGAATATATATATATATATATATATTAAAAAGTGTGAATATGTATATATTAAAAAGTATGATTATGTATATATTAAAAAGTGTGAATATATATATATTAACAAGTGTGAATATGTATATATTAAAAAGTGTAAATATGTACATATTAAAAAGTGTGAATATGTATATATTAAAAAGTGTGAATATGTATATATTAAAAAGTGTGAATATATATATATATTAAAACGTATGAATATGTATATATTAAAAAGTGTGAATATATATATTAAAAAGTGTGAATATATATATATTAAAAAGTGTGAATATATATATCTAAAAAAGTGTGAATATGTATATATTAAAAAGTGTGAATATGTATATATTAAAAAGTGATAATATGTATATATTAAAAAGGTTAAATATGTATATATTAAAAAGTGATAATATATATATATTAAAAAGTGTGAATATATATATATATATATATATATTTAAAAGTGTGAATATGTATATATTAAAAAGTGTGATTATATATATACATTAAAAAGTGTGAATATATATATTTAAAAGTGTGAATATGTATATATTAAAAAGTGTGTATATGTATTTATTAAAAAGTGTGAATATGTATATATTAAAAAGTGTGATCGTATATATATTAAAAAGTGTAAATATGTATATATTAAAAAGTGTGAATATATATATATTAAAAAGTGTGAATATGTATATATTAAAAAGTGTGAATATATATATATTAAAAAGTGTGAATATATATATACTCAAAAGTGTGAATATATATATATTAAAAAGTGTGAATATGTATATATTAAAAAGTGTGAATATGTATATATTAAAAAGTGTGAATATGTATATATTAAAAAGTGTGAATATATATATATTAAAAAGTGATAATATGTATATATTAAAAAGTGTGAATATATATATATATTAAAAAGTGTGAATATATATATATTAAAAAGTGTGAATATATTAAAAAGTTTGAATATGTATATATTAAAAAGTGTGAATATATATATATATATATATATATATTAAACAGTGTTAATATATATATATTAAAAAGTGTGAATATATATATATTAAAAAGTGTGAATATGTATATATTAAAAAGTGTGAATATGTATATATTAAAAAGTGTGAATATGTATATATTAAAAAGTGTGAATATATATATATTAAAAAGTGTGAATATATTTATATTAAAAAGTGTGAATATATATATATTAAAAAGTGTGAATATGTATATATTAAAAAGTGTGAATATATATATATTAAAAAGTGTGAACATATATATATTAAAAAGTGTGAATATGTATATATTACAAAGTGTGAATATATATATTAAAAAGTGTGAATATATAAATATTAAAAAGTGTGAATATATATATATTAAAAAAGTGTGAATATGTATATATTAAAAAGTGTGAATATGTATATATTAAAAAGTGTGAATATGTATATATAATAAAGTGTGAATATATATATTAAAAGTGTGAATATATATATATTAAAAAGTGTGAATATGTATAAATTAAAAAGTGTGAATATGTATATATTACAAAGTGTGAATTTATATATATTAAAAAGTGTGAATATATATATATTAAAAAGTGTGAATATGTATATATTAAAAAAGTGTGAATATGTATATATTAAAAAGTGTGAATATGTATATATTAAAAAGTGTGAATATGTATATATTAAAAAGTGTTAATATGTATATATAAAAAAGTGTGAATATATATATATTAAAAAGTGTGAATATGTATATATTAAAAAGTGTGAATATGTATATATTAAAAAGTGATAATATGTATATATTAAAAAGGTTTAATATGTATATATTAAAAAGTGATGATATATATATGTATATATTAAAAAGTGTGAATATGTTTATATTAAAAAGTGTGAATATATATATATATATATTAAAAAAGTGATAATATGTATATATTAAAAAGTGTGAAATGTATATATTAAAAAGTGATAATATGTATATATTAAAAAGTGTGAATATATATATATTAAAAAGTGTGAATATGTATATATTAAAAAGTGTGAATATATATATATTAAAAAGTGTGAATATATATATTAAAAAGTGTGAATATATATATATTAAAAAGTGATAATATGTATATATTAAAAAGTGTGAATATGAATATATTAAAAAGTGTGAATATATATATATTAAAAAGTGTGAATATATATATATTAAAAAGTGTGAATATATATATATTAAAAAGTGATAATATGTATATATTAAAAAGTGTGAATATGTATATATTAAAAAGTGTTAATATGTATATATTAAAAAGTGTGAATATATATATATTAAAAAGTGTGAATATATATATATTAAAAAGTGTGAATATGTATATATTAAAAAGTGTGAATATAAATATATTAAAAAGTGTGAATATGTATATATTAAAAAGTGATAATATGTATATATTAAAAAGGTTGAATATGTATATATTAAAAGGTTATAATATATATATGTATATATTAAAAAGTGTGAATATGTTTATATTAAAAAGTGTGAATATATATATATATATTAAAAAAGTGATAATATGTATATATTAAAAAGTGTGAATATGTATATATTAAAAAGTGTGAATATATATATATTAAAAAGTGTGAATATATATATTAAAAAAGTGATAATATGTATATATTAAAAAGTGTGAATATGTATATATTAAAAAGTGATAATATGTATATATTAAAAAGTGTGAATATATATATATTAAAAAGTGTGAATATGTATATATTAAAAAGTGTGAATATGTATATATTAAAAAGTGTGAATATATATATATTAAAAAGTGTGAATATATATATATATTAAAAAAGTGATAAGATGTATATATTAAAAAGTGTGAATATGTATATATTAAAAAGTGATAATATGTATATATTAAAAAGTGTGAATATATATATATTAAAAAGTGTGAATATATATATATTAAAAAAGTGATAATAGGTATATATTAAAAAGTTTGAATATGTATATATTAAAAAGTGATAATATGTATATATTAAAAAGTGTGAATATATATATATTAAAAAGTGTGAATATGTATATATTAAAAAGTGTGAATATTTATATATTAAAAAGTGCGAATATATATATATTAAAAAGTGTGAATATATATATATTAAAAAGTGTTAATATATATATTAAAAAGTGTGAATATATTTATATTAAAAAGTGTGAATATATATATATTAAAAAGTGTGAATATGTATATATTAAAAAGTGTGAATATATATATATTAAAAAGTGTGAACATATATATATTAAAAAGTGTGAATATGTATATATTACAAAGTGTGAATATACATATATTAAAAAGTGTGAATATATAAATATTAAAAAGTGTGAATATATATATATTAAAAAAGTGTGAATATGTATATATTAAAAAGTGTGAATATGTATATATTAAAAAGTGTGAATATGTATATATTAAAAAGTGTGAATATATATAGATTAAAAAGTGTGAATATATATATATTAAAAAGTGTGAATATATATATATTAAAAAGTGTGAATATGTATATATTAAAAAGTGTGAATATGTATATATTAAAAAGTGTTTATATGTATATATTAAAAAGTGTGAATATGTATATATTAAAAAGTGTGAATATGTATATATTAAAAAGTGTTAATATGTATATATAAAAAAGTGTGAATATATATATATTAAAAAGTGTGAATATGTATATATTAAAAAGTGTGAATATGTATATATTAAAAAGTGTGAATATGTATATATTAAAAAGTGTGAATATGTATATATTAAAAAGTGTGAATATGTATATATTAAAAAGTGTGAATATATATATATATATATTAAAACGTGTGAATATGTATATATTAAAAAGTGATAATATATATATATTAAAAAGTGTGAATATGTATATATTAAAAAGTGTAAATATGTATATATTAAAAAGTGTGAATATGTTTATATTAAAAAGTGTGAATATATATATATTAAAAAGTGTGAATATGTATATATTAAAAAGTGTGAATATGTATATATTAAAAAGTGTGAATATATATATATTAAAAAGTGTGAATATATATATATTAAAAAGTGTGAATATGTATATATTAAAAAGTGTGAATATATCTATATTAAAAAGTGTGAATATATGTATTAAAAAGTGTGAATATATATATATTAAAAAGTGTGAATATGTATATATTAAAAAGTGTGAATATGTATATATTAAAAAGTGTGAATATGTATATATTAAAAAGTGTGAATATATATAGATTAAAAAGTGTGAATATGTATATATTAAAAAGTGTGAATATATATATATATTAAAAAGTGTGAATATGTATATATTAAAAATGTGAATATATCTATATTAAAAAGTGTGAATATATATATATTAAAAAGTGTGAATATATATATATTAAAAAGTGTGAATATGTATATATTAAAAAGTGTGAATATGTATATATTAAAAAGTGTGAATATGTATATATTAAAAAGTGATAATATATATATATTAAAAAGTGTGAATATATATATATTAAAAAGTGTGAATATGTATATATTAAAAAGTGTGAATATAAATATATTAAAAAGTTATAATATGTATATATTAAAAAGTGATAATATGTATATATTAAAAAGTGATAATATGTATATATTAAAAAGTGATAATATGTATATATTAAAAAGTGTGAATATATATATATTAAAAAGTGTGAATATGTATATATTAAAAAGTGTGAATATGTATATATTAAAAAGTGTGAATATGTATATATTAAAAAGTGTGAATATAAATATATTAAAAAGTGTGAATAAGTATATATTAAAAAGTGTGAATATGTATATATTAAAAAGTGATAATATGTATATATTAAAAAGTGATAATATGTATATATTAAAAAGTGTGAATATATATATATTAAAAAGTGTGAATATGTATATATTAAAAAGTGTGAATATGTATATATTAAAAAGTGTGAATATATATAGATTAAAAAGTGTGAATATGTATATATTAGAAAGTGTGAATATATATATATATTAAAAAGTGTGAATATGTATATATTTAAAAGTGTGAATATATCTATATTAAAAAGTGTGAATATATATATATTAAAAAGTGTGAATATATATATATTAAAAAGTGTGAATATGTATATATTAAAAAGTGTGAATATGTATATATTAAAAAGTGTGAATATGTATATATTAAAAAGTGATAATATCTATATATTAAAAAGTGTGAATATATATATATATTAAAAAGTGTGAATATATATATTAAAAAGTGTGAATATATATATATTAAAAAGTGTGAATATGTATATATTAAAAAGTGTGACTATGTATATATTAAAAAGTGTGAATATGTATATATTAAAAAGTGTGAATATATATAGATTAAAAAGTGTGAATATGTATATATTAAAAAGTGTGAATATATATATATATTAAAAAGTGTGAATATGTATATATTAAAAAGTGTGAATATATCTATATTAAAAAGTGTGAATATATATATATTAAAAAGTGTGAATATATATATATTAAAAAGTGTGAATATGTATATATTAAAAAGTGTGAATATGTATATATTAAAAAGTGTGAATATGTATATATTAAAAAGTGATAATATATATATATTAAAAAGTGTGAATATATATATATTAAAAAGTGTGAATATGTATATATTAAAAAGTGTGAATATAAATATATTAAAAAGTGTGAATATGTATATATTAAAAAGTGTGAATATGTATATATTAAAAAGTGATAATATGTATATATTAAAAAGTGTGAATATATATATATTAAAAAGTGTGAATATGTATATATTAAAAAGTGTGAATATAAATATATTAAAAAGTGTGAATATATATATATTAAAAAAGTGATAATAGGTATATATTAAAAAGTTTGAATATGTATATATTAAAAAGTGATAATATGTATATATTAAAAAGTGTGAATATATATATATTAAAAAGTGTGAATATGTATATATTAAAAAGTGTGAATATTTATATATTAAAAAGTGCGAATATATATATATTAAAAAGTGTGAATATATATATATTAAAAAGTGTTAATATATATATTAAAAAGTGTGAATATATTTATATTAAAAAGTGTGAATATATATATATTAAAAAGTGTGAATATGTATATATTAAAAAGTGTGAATATATATATATTAAAAAGTGTGAACATATATATATTAAAAAGTGTGAATATGTATATATTACAAAGTGTGAATATACATATATTAAAAAGTGTGAATATATAAATATTAAAAAGTGTGAATATATATATATTAAAAAAGTGTGAATATGTATATATTAAAAAGTGTGAATATGTATATATTAAAAAGTGTGAATATGTATATATTAAAAAGTGTGAATATATATAGATTAAAAAGTGTGAATATATATATATTAAAAAGTGTGAATATATATATATTAAAAAGTGTGAATATGTATATATTAAAAAGTGTGAATATGTATATATTAAAAAGTGTTAATATGTATATATTAAAAAGTGTGAATATGTATATATTAAAAAGTGTGAATATGTATATATTAAAAAGTGTTAATATGTATATATAAAAAAGTGTGAATATATATATATTAAAAAGTGTGAATATGTATATATTAAAAAGTGTGAATATGTATATATTAAAAAGTGTGAATATGTATATATTAAAAAGTGTGAATATGTATATATTAAAAAGTGTGAATATGTATATATTAAAAAGTGTGAATATATATATATATATATTAAAACGTGTGAATATGTATATATTAAAAAGTGATAATATATATATATTAAAAAGTGTGAATATGTATATATTAAAAAGTGTAAATATGTATATATTAAAAAGTGTGAATATGTTTATATTAAAAAGTGTGAATATATATATATTAAAAAGTGTGAATATGTATATATTAAAAAGTGTGAATATGTATATATTAAAAAGTGTGAATATATATATATTAAAAAGTGTGAATATATATATATTAAAAAGTGTGAATATGTATATATTAAAAAGTGTGAATATATCTATATTAAAAAGTGTGAATATATGTATTAAAAAGTGTGAATATATATATATTAAAAAGTGTGAATATGTATATATTAAAAAGTGTGAATATGTATATATTAAAAAGTGTGAATATGTATATATTAAAAAGTGTGAATATATATAGATTAAAAAGTGTGAATATGTATATATTAAAAAGTGTGAATATATATATATATTAAAAAGTGTGAATATGTATATATTAAAAATGTGAATATATCTATATTAAAAAGTGTGAATATATATATATTAAAAAGTGTGAATATATATATATTAAAAAGTGTGAATATGTATATATTAAAAAGTGTGAATATGTATATATTAAAAAGTGTGAATATGTATATATTAAAAAGTGATAATATATATATATTAAAAAGTGTGAATATATATATATTAAAAAGTGTGAATATGTATATATTAAAAAGTGTGAATATAAATATATTAAAAAGTTATAATATGTATATATTAAAAAGTGATAATATGTATATATTAAAAAGTGATAATATGTATATATTAAAAAGTGATAATATGTATATATTAAAAAGTGTGAATATATATATATTAAAAAGTGTGAATATGTATATATTAAAAAGTGTGAATATGTATATATTAAAAAGTGTGAATATGTATATATTAAAAAGTGTGAATATAAATATATTAAAAAGTGTGAATAAGTATATATTAAAAAGTGTGAATATGTATATATTAAAAAGTGATAATATGTATATATTAAAAAGTGATAATATGTATATATTAAAAAGTGTGAATATATATATATTAAAAAGTGTGAATATGTATATATTAAAAAGTGTGAATATGTATATATTAAAAAGTGTGAATATATATAGATTAAAAAGTGTGAATATGTATATATTAGAAAGTGTGAATATATATATATATTAAAAAGTGTGAATATGTATATATTTAAAAGTGTGAATATATCTATATTAAAAAGTGTGAATATATATATATTAAAAAGTGTGAATATATATATATTAAAAAGTGTGAATATGTATATATTAAAAAGTGTGAATATGTATATATTAAAAAGTGTGAATATGTATATATTAAAAAGTGATAATATATATATATTAAAAAGTGTGAATATATATATATATTAAAAAGTGTGAATATATATATTAAAAAGTGTGAATATATATATATTAAAAAGTGTGAATATGTATATATTAAAAAGTGTGACTATGTATATATTAAAAAGTGTGAATATGTATATATTAAAAAGTGTGAATATATATAGATTAAAAAGTGTGAATATGTATATATTAAAAAGTGTGAATATATATATATATTAAAAAGTGTGAATATGTATATATTAAAAAGTGTGAATATATCTATATTAAAAAGTGTGAATATATATATATTAAAAAGTGTGAATATATATATATTAAAAAGTGTGAATATGTATATATTAAAAAGTGTGAATATGTATATATTAAAAAGTGTGAATATGTATATATTAAAAAGTGATAATATATATATATTAAAAAGTGTGAATTAGTATATATTAAAAAGTGTGAATATGTATATATTAAAAAGTGTGAATATAAATATATTAAAAAGTGTGAATATGTATATATTAAAAAGTGTGAATATGTATATATTAAAAAGTGATAATATGTATATATTAAAAAGTGTGAATATATATATATTAAAAAGTGTGAATATGTATATATTAAAAAGTGTGAATATAAATATATTAAAAAGTGTGAATATGTATATATTAAAAAGTGTGAATATGTATATATTAAAAAGTGATAATATGTATATATTAAAAAGTGATAATATGTATATATTAAAAAGTGTGAATATATATATATTAAAAAGTGTGAATATGTATATATTAAAAAGTGTGAATATGTATATATTAAAAAGTGTAATACATGTACATGCTTGTCTATGTAATAGGCTTCCATAGAGAAAAGTTGTTAGAGACTACAGAAATCAAAAATTTTTTAAAACTTGATCCCAATTTTAACCCCTTAACATTTATTGCTTTGTGCTCAAAGTAACCTTCATCTAAAATTTCAAGTGTTTAGACTCCAAATTGGCAGAGGAGTTTCGTAGAATCAGCAAAGGTCAACTCTGTAGACTTTGACCTCTTGGCAGTCAAATTTTCACCCCAAAACCTTGCCGCATGTCTTAATACCCTTTATATAAAATTTCAAATGTGTAGACCCAAAATTGGCTTAATTGTTTGCTAGAGACCGCAAAGATCAAATCTTTTAAACTTTGACATCTTGAAAGCCAAATTTTCAAAAAAAACAAAAACGATTAAAAAGCTTACACTATGTTTGAATACACTTTATGTAAAATTTCAAATGTTTAGACCAAAAATTGACTGACTTATTTGTTACAGACCGCAGAGATCATTTTATTTTACAAATTTTGATCCCAATTTTGACCGCTTAACATTTATTGCTTTGGGCTCAAATCAAATTAAAAAGTTAGATCCATGTCCAAGTAACCTATATCTAAAATTTCAAGTGTTTAGACCCAAAATTGGCGGAGGAGTTTGGTAGAGTTCTCAAAGGTCAAATCGTTAAACTTTGACCGTTTAACAGTAAAATCTCTGGCCGAACAGCGATTAAAAGATTTTCCCAAATCTCAATACCTCGTATGTCAAATTTCGAGTCTGTAGACCGAAAATTGACAGAGTAATTTGGTAGAAAAATGTATACAGGCAGACATTTTCACTTTTATCGATATACTAGCAGTTCATCTCGGCTTTGCTCGGGCTCCATGTACTGTTAATAACTTTATATGCATATGTATACATTAAAAAGTGTGCATATGTAATGTAATGTCTTTCTATATAATAGGCTTCCTTAACTACCATAGAGAAAAGTTGTTAGAGACCGCAGAGGTTAAAATTTTCTTTTATTTTGACCCTAATTTTGACTCCTTAACATTTATTGTTTTGGGCTCAAATCAAATTAAATTGTCTGACCCACATCCAAGTAACCTACATCTAAAATTTCAAGTGTTTAGACCCAAAACTGGTGGAGGAGTTTGGTAGAGTCTGCAAAGGTCAACCCTGTAAACTTTGACCTCCTGGAAGCCAAATTTTCGCCCCAAAACTGATTAAAAAACTTGCTGAAAGTCTGAATACCCTTTATGCAAATTTCAAATGTTTATACCCAAAATTGTCTTAATAGTTTGCTACAGACCACAAGGGTAAAATCTTTTGAACTTTGACCGCTTGGAAGCCAAATTTTCAGCAAAAAAACAAAAAAAACAAAAAAAAAACAAAAAAAAAACAATTAAAAACCTTGCTCTATGTCTGAATACCTTTTATGTAAAATTTCAAATATTTAGCCCAAAAATTGGCTTACCTATTTGTAAGAGACCGTAGAGATCAAACTTTTTTGAACTCTGACCCCAATTATGACCTCTTGACATTTACTGTTTTCGGCTATCATCAAATTATAAAGTTAAATCCATGTCCAAGTAACCTATATCTAAAATTTCAAGTGTTTAGACCCAAAATTGACGGAGGAGTTTGGTAGAGTTCTCAAAGGTCAAATCGTTGAACTTTGACCCCTTAACATCAAAATTTCTGGCCGAAATCTAATTAAAAAGAGTTTTCCAAATCTCAATACCTCGTATGTCAAATTTCGAATCTGTAGACCGAAAATTGACAGAGTTATTGTGTCGGGAAATGTACCCAGACAGACAGACATTTTCACCTTTAAAGATAAATAGATAGATAGATAGATATTTGAAAAGATTTGGACTGATAGCAAAATTGCCAGAATTTCTCGACGGAGGAGCACTGGGTTTTTATCTAATGGAAAGAAGGATGGGAGAGCTAATAGTCAGACAAGGCAACGAGATGCCAGAGATAGGAGAAGAAAGTAGTAGATGAGAGTTATTTTCTATCGGTGGCAAATTGTTGGGACATTATCCAGTTGCTGGATGGTTGTGACTAGCATGTGGTTGTGTTGAAAGAAGAGCAAGTGGAGTAGACTGGGAGGGCAGAGTTGATGGCAAAACTGTCAAAGTAATGCACAAAATTCTAGTCAATGTAGAAAAAATGATCCTTTAACTGGAACTTGGCATATACCTGAAATAGAAATAGGAGTGGTATGGTGTGATGCAAGAAATATTGCAACCATGGATGTTGGCAGTTTGGTGGAAGAAGATGGAACATGGTTGAGAAAAAAGAATTACTATGTTGCGAGGCTGAATGTCGGTGGCAATCGACCCTTCAACTAGAAGACGACAAAAGCAAAAGATGCAACAAAAAACGACAATGGCAAAGAAGACAAATGCAGTCAGGTTTATTTTTGCTAAGAAACTGAATGGTGGTAGAAGGTCTCAGGCCGAGGGTTGGAATCCGACTGGTGGTTGAACGGAGGTTGTCACTAGTGGCTACGAGGAATTGTGTGCTTGCTTGAGAAACTGGACTGCTGGGCTTCGGTTGCGTCATCAGTGAGTGGTCGTTGTTGCAGCTACTGAATTTGGCCGTTGTCGGGGAGGTTGTTGAAACAGTTCTGCATGGACGTAACTGTCACTGCTGCTAAGCTGGGTTGGGCCGCTGACGGAGGGATCCTTGTTGCCTGACGAGCTGGGCTGGTCTGCCCCTGGTTGGAATAACATGCTGTATTTATACTCGTCCGGTGGACGTAGTTATAGGCATCGAAGCTTTGCAGTATGGGTCGCTGTTTTTCATTCTTGGTTTGTGTTTGGTTTTGTGTCTTTAACGTGCTGTAGGGAGTCATCTATTTGGAGTTTATATACATGTGTTATATCAAAATAAAGCTGGGAAAGGTGTCAATATTATTCTAGCGGGAATTGTGCTATTTGGAGTTCCACAGGATAATTATTCACGTCGAAGTACTTGTTGAAAGGGCCGTCGGCTGTGGTTTTTACGTTTTGATGAGCGGTTTCTTTTGGTTAAAACCATGACAACTATAATCATATTAATGTGGCTAAATTAGACACTGCTCTGAAAGGAATCAATTTAGGTATGAAGTGGGAGTTGAGAGAAATCGAAATAAGAACTAATTCAGTCACCGTACTAAGTTGGGTGAACTCTACAGTGGAATGATACAGTGGAAGAATACGAACAAAGAGTGCTGGAGAAATGATTGTAAAACGAAGATTAGGGATGCTTGAATTTGAACTGCGAATAAATGCAGTGTCTGTGCCTTCAGAGAGAAACAAAGTACACTTATTAACATGAATAAAAATACAGTGGTTAGTTTAAAAAGAAGAGATCCCGATATGCTGACTAGGAATTGATGAACAAGAAGAGTTACATGGCATGCACCACGTGGGAGTGGAAAGAACATTATATTTGATGCGGAAAGTTGATCCACATATAAAACGGAAAGAAGTTCAGAAGTTAAGAATTACATTTGATGCCAATCGATTGATCCTGCCTCAAATATACATAATCCTGAGGAAAATGGAACTTTGAAGAATTGGACAAGATTAGCTATCGGCATAGCACACTATGTCAATGATTGACTGTTTAGACTGGAAATATGGAGGGAATTACACATGGAATCAACATGTACAATTGGAAAAGGTGATGCTTGAACAAGATTCAGTAAAGGAGGTGGTAATGGACAATGGTACCGTTTTTCGTTCATAAATTCCCCAGACAATGTTAAAAAATGGAAAATAAGAAGCTATTACAGGGCAGCGTATAGGCCTGGAGAAAATGGAATAATGGAGTGACATTATCGCACAGTCAAAGCAACAGCTGAGAGAAGAAGGATAAAATTTGAAGGATATCACATTCTGGTACATGACTTCCAAGGTCGGACAGAGATAGGACACAGTGCCACATAAATCAGTTTTTAATTATGAATGGAGGCACCCAAGAGAAACATCCCCAGAAAGCGATGAGTAAGGACCCTCCAGAATCCAAATAGAAGAAAAGATTTGGGTGAAATCACCAAACGCGTGATGAACAACAAAATGGGGAAGAGGAGTGATTATGGGGGTGCAATCCCCGAACAACTTGAGTGCAGATGGAATGCCATGGTATATTTTTAGATTTAAGGTACAGAGTTCATGTAGATGATAAAGATGTAAATGCTGGGCTGGAGGGCAATGGAAGTGAACCAGTGACAACGCACAGACTGCAGAGAGATTGTACTGAGCCAATTTGGGCACGGGATTATATAATGTAAAAGGAGTCGGGAGGGGGGGCGTGTGGTCTAAAATGCTATCAAAGGCAAAATAAGTCTCTCCTCTGCAATTAAACACTTAAAAAGTTAGTACAAAACTGTGTGAAGTTTGTAAAGTTCTGTGCAGACAAAAAATAATGAAGGAAAAAAAAAAAATAGCCGCCTTTTCTCTTTATATGCTTGCGATATTGTCACCTAACCTAACATGCAAATAAGATGCTTCCATTGGATATACAAAAAAGCCTGATTTTTTTTAGACTGGTTTGGTTTTGGATTTGGATGTCAGAGAAGCAAGTGTTGTTAACAGCGCATCGTGTTCTAGAGTCGAGTTTTGAAGTCGAGTTTTTTTACCTTTGCCCCCAAGGAATCCTCGGTCGGGATTGCACGTGCATTGTCTGTGAAAGGAAAATAATATATAGATAAAATGAGATTTGCAGTAGCGATGTTTTGACAATTGAATTTTTGATTGTTTTAACGACGCTATTTATACACACATAAATAGGGGAAAATTTGGAGTCGTCTTCTCTTCTTTTAAAAATTGTTTCTTCTTTGTTATTGTATCGAAATTTGAAAATTGAGCTTCAACTGAAACCAATGGTGTGAGCTGCCTTAAATAAGTTTCTTGATTTGTTTTTTGTATGGCCACTTTTATCTATAGTATATACATGAAAATCTAGTCCCCTTCGAAGTAATCTCCTCCGGCTGCAATGCACCTGTTGTACCATCTCAACAACTTCTGGAAGGCCCCATGGATGTCTTCTTGTGTGAGCATTATCAATGGCAGCCTCTTTCATCTCCTCAATTGTCTCATAATTATAGCCTCTAAGGTCTCCCTTGAGCTTAGGAAATAACGAAAAGTCAAAGGGAGCAAAGTCTAGACTATAGGGAGGGTGAGAAAAGTGTCTTGATGCTCATCTTGGTCAAATAGTCTGCGATAAGGATGAAGTTGTGGACTGGTGCATAGTCCTGATGGAAATACTACTGATCTAATTTGGTCTTTTGCTGACGGAAATTTTCCTGAACATCCTTAAACCGCAACATAGTATTCCTTGTTGTCTGTCCAGTGGAAACACAGTGCATGTAGATTGTGCCCGTGCTGTCCAAAAAACAACAACAAAAAAAGATCATCATAAGTTTTTGGGTGGATTTGCTCTGTCTGGCTTTCTTGGGTCTGGGAGAGTCAGCATTCTTTCATTGGGAACTGCCTCTTGGTCTCTGAGTCATAGCAGTAGATTCAGCTTTCAACACAGGTCACCAGAGCATCAAGAACTGCGGGATCTGAATTGATCAGCTCGACCATCTCTCTGCTGTCATGACGTCTTTTTTTTCTGATTTTCTCTGAGCACCCTTGGGATAAACTTTGCATAAATCTTCTGCATTTTCAGTTCACCAGCTGACTACAATCTGATTGTCTTCAAGTCCAATGTAAACAAGTTCTTAATGAACCGTCCCCCTAAGTAATCCAATTTACAAAATTCTCACTACTTATGTTTAAGTATAACACATTGGCTAATGTATACCCATTAACCCTTATCCTCGAGTGGCCTCCGGGCCTTGATAAGTGGTGATTTCTGTGTAAAAAAAAAAAAGAAAAAAGTTCCTCACAAATAATTGTGTGTACAATTCTCGCATACATCAAACTGCAATTATTGTCTCTATAGACACATGACGGTACTTATCCATGAAATTCTTTATTTGGCCAATCAACTCTGGTGTTCTGACTTCTTTACACCTCCCACACCCCTCATCATCCTTCACAGACACACTGCCTTCCTTGAATCTCTTATGTCACTCAAAAGCTGACACTCAATTCATGCAAGATGGTCTAAAACATTCCATACGTTTCTGTGACATTTTTTTCCAAGTTTGAAATAGAATTTTATTGCATATCCTTCTTCTAAAGTGTTCTCACGTCCAGATCGCGTTTTTGAAATTCACAAGCTGTGACATTCAGGCTTTAGTAAAATGTATTCCAATTCCTGTTGTAGCTGTTCATTTGAACCTGAAATTATAAAAATTGGTAAGTACTCATAAGATGTATAGCAATAACATACTGAGCTTTTAAGAGTCTATGACAATTTTAAATGCCCATACAAAAATGTCTGGAAACACCTCGTATCTATTGAACGCCACAGTAATGAACATATCCAAAAATTACGAAAAACGATAAGGTAGAAAATTAATTATTAATGAAAATAGTTTCTGAAGACAATGGGTGAAAATTGAGTTTTCAAAAAAAAAAAAAAAAAAAAGAAATCGGACAATTCTAAGAGAAACAAAAAGGAGATAAATATTTTCTGAAAACTGAAAATCTTTTGCCAAATTTAATTTTTGCTAATTGTCTTCAAAAACTGTTTTCGTTATTCATTAATTTTCTACCTAATTATTTTTTCATAATTTTTGGATATTTCCATTACTGCGACGTGACAATTGAGTAGATACCATTGGTTTTACTTTTAAATTCAATTTTTCATTTTTCAAATTTCGCTACAATAATGAATAAGCACCAAAAAGTTATATCAGTGAGCTTTCTTGTTTCACCCGGCTTGTTTTTTTTTTTTTTCACAGAGACGATTAAACATCGCTTACCAAGGAAAAAAAAAAAAATAAAAATAAATAAATAAAAAATTGCATGATGTACGTACTCGTGATGGAAAGAAAATATTGTACACCAAAAATCACGTGAATTAATCAATCCCCCCCCCCACACACACGCTCGTGCGCAAATAAACAAACGTTTATTCATTTCAATTTCCCGCGCATTTTGCACAAAAATAAGTTCTTTTAGCAACAGCATAATTTCAAATACGCCCACACACTTTTTCTCACAACAACAAAAGTAAAATGAACATATTTCTGGCGGACGTAGTTGACGACAGTATCACGTGACACAAGCGACCAATGAGAAAATTTAGAAGCTTGTCTTTTTTAACGCTTTTCCAAAAACCAAAACATCAGCAGTAGCAATCTTGTTTTGGAGCCGGTCCAAAAAGTATTTAAACGCATCAAACATTCTTTCTTCCCTTCTTTTTCCCTTCTTCTCACTTCGACGTCACACGAGAATATGCCTCTCATTTTCATAACATCGTCGCTGTCAAAGCCGTCTAAACCATAATTACATACGCCATGCGGGCACTCAAAAATCACGCTTATGCACACACGCACCCATTCCACACATTTTCTAATTAATAACAGAGAATTACTTTCCTCACAAATTACTTTCCTCATGGGACTTTTAAATAAGGCGAACTTCGCCAGTTAAAACACAAGCCTTAAAATAAGGACATTAAATACCATTTTTAACATTATTTTTAGATACTCATGTCCATTATTGCTACACTTTAATTTTGGTAAGGCACCTAGTCACAGAAAAGGAAACCAATGAAATAAGTTACTTCTATATTAATCCTACTTTTTATCTTTAGATTCAAATATTAATAACTACATTTTATTTCAGTATTTAATTTATGTATTTCTGTTTTATTAAATGCTAGCGTTTTTCTCGTCCATAAATGTTTCCCACCCCTCAATCCTGCTTTCATTTTATTTCACAATTAGTTATAACGTCACCAGCTGACTTTCGGACCCCCTCTCCTCCGCTTTTCTTTTATATCGCAAGTTTCTTAAAACGTAACTAGTTAAAGCCTAGAATAAGATCACGCTTTTCTTTTAACGGTTAATTTAAAAAAAAAAGAAAGAAAGTCTTTTGAATGCTGATGTTATTAAAACTAAAATTCTTTTCCAGAGTTTGCATTTTGGAGACGGAAGTGTTTTTTTCGAGATAAGTGACTTCTATATTAATCCTACTTTCTACTGTATTTCTGTTTTATTAAATGCTAGCGTTTTTCTCATCCATAAATGTTTATTTATCTACCAAGTTGATTGCAAAAATAGATTAGGTAATTGTATTCATTTTTAGTGAGAGAGGAATCTATCACCATACTTTCCCTTAAACACGTCCGTTGGACTTTTATTAAGTATAATACTTAATATATATATATATATATATATTTTTTTTAATAGAGAATAGAAAATGCATTGTGGATGTGTTACTCTCACCTCTCCTTATTTGTCCCTCAGTCCTCATTTTTTAATGAGTGATTTTTCTGACAAAGTGAGAAGAAAAAGCTGTTTTCTAGGTTGGCAGTATTTTGCGTGAACAGTTGACAGAAATAGTGGAAATTTTCTGTTTCTATGCCTATCCTTGTAACCATGTCACTAGTAAGGGTGCTGGAGGTAAACGTTTTATCTGGGCTGACATTATCCGCCTGATAGTCAGGGATCCAAACCTTGGATTAACCACTAAAGAGGCTGTCCTATCAGTAGGTGCAAAGTACTGGGGCTGCTGTATTGCCATTTGGTGAATGGATTCTGGAGCATGCAGTAGTTTCTGGTGGGGCCTCTCGATGCCATACTAGTGGATAATTGTTACGTCTTTACCTTATGTTTTACAAAAAAAAAAAAAATCTTTGTTTCTTTTTCTTTCTTAGTTTCCCCTCTCTGTCCTGCTCTAAGCAAATCTGACGACCTAGTCCACAAATTCCAAAATTCCATCATGACAAGAAAAAATACACGATTAAACCCGGTTCTCCAACTCCCAACGTAGACCCCCACTACCATGTCTCCTTCTCCAACATCAGGGGTGTACGTTCTAACCTTCCAGAGGTGTAAACCCAATTACAGGAGACTAAACCAGACCTTTTATTTTAAAGTGAAACTGGCATTGGACAAGCTATTTCCCTAGAAGAGTTCGCAATTAAAGGCTACTCTAACAACTTCTAAATCTGACCCCCAAGATAGCCATGGGCATGGAATATGTGCCTATATTAAAGATAGCTTTCCATGTGGTAGGGACATCTCCAGAGAAGATCCTAACACCCTATATGTGCTTCCGGGTTGCATTAGCTCACACTACTGCATTTATATTTACTCTCTATCGCCTCTCACAACAGCGGAGTTACTATCTTCAAAAGCATATCTGAGAAAATTGACCAAGTCCTATCTACTTATCCTTCAGCTAACATTCATGTATGTGGAGACTTCAATGTTCACAATGTGGAATGGTTGACCCACTCACACAAAACCGATGATGAGGGGAGGTTCTGTCATGATTTCTCCATTGCTTATGATCTCACTCAGATTGTTCACAAACCCACCCGTGTGCCCGGCAATGACGGCTAGTATGCGAGTCTACTAGACCTTTTTCTCACAACTTGCCCTGAACTATGTTCAGTTTCTGTTCTGTCTCCTCTTGAATCTTCCAACCACTCTGTTGTAACAATTAATATAAAAATGAAATGTAATAAGTCCCCAGACATACCTCTCCATTGTACAGTATATCGATACACTAAGGCTGACTGAGATAGCTTCCGTACATTTATATCAGATCTACCTCTGCATTCCATGTTTAAAAAGGATGTTTCCTCTATAGTATCAGACCTGACGGAATGGTTAATTGTAGGTATAGACCGTTTCATACCCTCGAAAAAGTTCCAGCAAAAACCTAACAGCCAGCCATGGTTCTCTCCAGAATGCGCTGCTCACTTTTTCCCCTGCTTCCAACATAATAGATATATGGAAACTAAAGCCACTTTCAGAACTGCCAGCAACCATCGTAAGAAAGTAATAAAGAACGCAAGAGAGTTGTATGCTCAGTCCATCAAGTCCAAAGTAGCTGAGCAGCGGCTTGGTTCCCACCAGTTTTGGCAAATAGCAAACAGAATCCTGAACAGAAGCGCGTGCTCTATCCCAACTATCATCAATGAACCTGAGGTAATCTCGTGAGCATCAGACAAAGCCAAACTCTTTGCCAAGAACTTGGCAGCTAATTCTAACCTTTGCGACCAAGGCCGCCAGCTCCCAATATTTCCTCCTGTATCAGAAAACATGCTATGTGATATACATATATATGTACGTGATGTTGCCAAGCTAATCAAAAATCTTGATTCCAGTAAAGCAACAGGCCCTGACGGTATTCCAATTATAGTACTCAAAAAACTTCAACCAGAACTAGCGCCCATACTTACAAAACTGTTTAAACGTTGTCTTAAGGAGAATAGCTTCCCATCACCCTGGAAAATCTCATCAGTATGCCCTGTATTTAAGAATTCAGGTGATTGCTCATCCCCCTCTCAGTACAGACCAATAAGTCTCCTGTGTGTCATGAGTAAGTTGCTGGAATCTTTGTTAAATACTGAAGTAATCAACCATCTCAATAAAAATAACCTTCTTAGTGACACTCAATATGGTTTCCGTTCTGCTAGATCTACAGCAGATGTGCTTACAGTTATATCTCATAGGATTAGCAAATCTCTCCGCGGAGGCAACCTTTCTAGGGCAATTACTCTTGACATATTTAAGGCCTTTGATAGGGTATGGCATAAAGGTTTACTTCATAAGATCTCTAGCTATGGTATAGCTGGAAATGTCTTCTCAATTATTAAATCATTTCTTTCTGATAGGTTCATAAGAGTAGTAGTTGAAGGGCAAAAATCAGGAGCTCACAGTATTAATGTTGGAGTCCCTCAGGGGTCCATCCTGGGCCCAACTCTTTTCCTGATCTACATTAATGATCTTCCAAATCACATCCTTACATCATTTGTAGACATTTATGCTGATGACACTACCATTTATGGTAGCACATCTAAGACAGTAAACGACCAAGTTCTCTCTGATTCTCTTTCCTCTGATCTTGAGCACGTGGTACAATGGGGAAAGGAGTGGTTGGTTACTTTTAATGCATCTAAAACCAAACTTCTCTCTTTACATCATCAACACTCTGATCCACATCTGGCATCAATTGAAATGAATGGCTCTCGTCTTCAGGAGGCCTCAAGTTTTGACAAGCTTCTGGGCTTGACCGTTACTCCTGATCTTAAATGGAACACGTACATCAAATCTGTTGCCAAGGCCTCTGGAACAATGGTGGGATTTTTCTATTGATCCAGTAGATATCTCACTGCTGATGCAATTCTCTATATAAGAGCCAGGTACGTCCAAGGATGGAATACTGTTGCCACATCTGGGCAGGAGCTGCTAGAAAGAACTTGTCCTACCTTGATAGAGTTCAAAATAGACTTTGTAGCCTTGTAGGAGATGTCCCTTTCTCTTCCCTGCAACTTCTATCTCACAGAAGAGATGTTGCGAGTTTGTCTCTGCTGTATCGTTATTTCCATGGAAAGTGTTCGACTGAGCTTCAGTCTATGGTCCCCCCTCGCCAAACTTTCACAAGAAACACTCGTCTATCTGAAAACAATATCAATAATTCCCCCCACTCTTTATCTGTGCCTAAACCTAAATGTAGATTCCATGAACAAGGCTTCTTTCTTAGAACTGCACGCCTGTGGAATTGTCTTCCGTTTTCCTGCTTTCCGGCTGACTACAATATGGTTGTCTTCAAGTCTAACATAAACAAGTTTTTGATGAGCCGTTCCATATAAGTTATCAAATTTACTGAATTGATTACTATATTGTCCAATTTCTACTGTACACTCTTTAACCCTTATCCTCGAGTGGCCTCTTGACCGTGATAATGTGGTGATGCCTGTGTAAAAAAAAAAAAAAACACAACAAAAAAAACAAACAAGACTTTTACCTTGTAATCTTATTAATTCCACGAAGGACTTTCATCCAACATTCTAATCATAATGACTTCACAAGAACTTTCTCCGATCGGACCTGTGTTTATTCATCTTGTTGTTTTTGTTGAAAAATAAATGCGGTGCATTTTAAACCAGAAGGAGGTGTCATTTTGTTTTGTTCCTTTTTTTTTTTGTTTGGGGCAAAGAGATTTAATTTCACTTACAAATCTGAGTTTTTCCAATGTCCTCCTCCTCCTCCCCCCAGCTTTCTAAAAACTCAATTAGCGTCACGAGATCATCGCTTTGAATTTTTTTTTTTGTTTTTTTACATAGGAGTCACCACTTATCAAGGCCCGGAGGCCACTCGAGGATAAGGGTTATAGAGTGTAGAGTAGTCGATGGGATAATATCGTAGCAATCGTTAGTAATAGAAATTTGGTAAATCGGATTACTTAAGGGGGCGGTTCATCAAGAATTTGTTTATGTTGGACTTGAAGACAATGAAATTGTAGTCAACCGGGAAGCAGGCAAATGAAAGAGAATTCCACAGGCGTGCAGTTCTAAGAAAGAAGCTTTGTTCATGGAATCTACGTTTTGATTTAGGCACAGATAAAGAGTGAGGAAAATTATTGATAGTGGTTTCAGATAAATGAGTGTTTTTCATGAAAGCTTGGTGAGGTGGGATCAGAGATTGGAGCTCAGACGAGCACTTGCCATGGAAATAACGATAAAGCAAAGACAGGGTTGCAACGTCTTTTCTGTGGGAAAGAGAGCATGGGAAGAGAAAAGGGCATCCCCACGAAGTTTATCCTTTATCCTCACATATCGATATTTTTTTTAAAGATAAAAACTTTCACACACACACACACACACACACACACACACACACACACACACACACACACACACACACACACACAGAAGAATAAAAGTAAGAAAATCAAATAGCAAACATTGTGTGACGTCATTCACGATAAACATCATTTTTTTAAAAATTAATATGAATAAATTGTTTAATCATATATAACAATTATAATCAATATAGTTTAATTTCAAAATTTATATTCAAAAATAGATCGATTAAAAACTAAATGACATCACGTGATTGCATAGTTGAGATAGTTCGATCCATGAAAACACAAAGAATATTAATTTTCAAAAGCTTATGTATAATATAAAAAAACACACCATTATACAGGGGGTCCCGGGCAGAATTGTGGATTTCTCCACAGATCCTATTCTACAATTAAACTAAGAAAGCTATATTTATTTTATCTATATATTATTTTCCTTTCACAGACAATGCACGTGCAATCCCGACCGAGGATTCCTTGGGGGCAAAGGTCAACGACAAACAAAAGGAAGAATGGAATAATATAATATAGCTTAACCCCTCTTCTCAGAGGGCCGAGCCGCATCCGTTGCTGTCCTAGTTCACCCGAGCATACTTGTGATGTACTTCTGGCCGTGTTCGTCACTCCCAGCTCACAGGACCATAGATGCAACCCAGCAGGGCTACATTCTTACTTGTCTAGTGGTGGACCCCTCAAGGGTGACCAGACTCTCACTGGTCACTGGAAAATATCTTCTGCTGCTCAGGGCACGCGAAATATGCATGACCCTAAGTTCGTGTGGCAACATTGTCGATTCCGGCCGTCACTCTGGCTTCGTGCTGGATCCAGTCTGTCTCCTCCATCGTCTGGCGTCAGGGGATATCTGAAACAAACTGCATCTTCATCTTAGGCTGACAATCGAGAAAGAAGGAAAAACTCTGGGACATTTTTATATAACGAAACAAAATAATTATTCATAAATCATTTTACACTTGTTTAGTCGAGTTCTTTGATTCAAGCTTCGTGATGCAGGTTGCTTACTTAAGTTCCACTAATCAATTTCCCAGCTAAGAACAAGAGCTTTTCGACTTAGCTCTTATCAGGTTTCGCCCCCCCCCATCCCTAGCGGGGTGAGAGCGATGTGTACGTCTCGATGCCAGTCAGTAAAAAGCACTCTGGACTTTGACTCCAAAAAGTCAATCGTTTTTATCAAATCAGAAATTCCTCCCTCTGCCTTTCTGGAGTTATTCTTCTCTTTTCCATTCTCTTATTCTTTTCTTTCTCTCGTGAACTCATTATTTTATTCTTTTCATTTTCTCTTTCTTTTCTCTCTTCTTCGTCTTTCATAACCATATCTCTCCCTACGTTCAATTTATTTATCTATCTGTCCAACTAACTTATCACTGGCTGGTGATCTGGCAGTTAAAATACAACAGATGGACCCAACGACAACACCTCCCAGACACCAAAAGAGACCTTTTGAACCCAAGTCATTGTATCTTTCAACAAAACATTGTTTCTTTAATAATTTGAATTGTTGTTCTAACCTAAACCATAAAACGACCTGTATTGCTTTTTCTGCCAACTCGAGAATCTCATTATCATATTTATTTATTTATTTATTTCCCATTGAAATATTCACTATTTCTTCTCTCATTGAAATATTTACTCTTTTCTGTGGACAGGAATCTCATAAACATCTGTTTTTCCTCTCCCATCTTCTCTTCCTCTATTTGAAAAGCAAGATCATCTGGTGTCACCAGGGATATCGTCATAATAAGACCCCCCCCATAACATTACACATGGTTCATATACAAAAATTCTCTCAGTAGCAAAGTAGGTATGCTACTTGTAGCAAAGTGAAGTAGACAAAAATCAGGAACAGAGATAGGAAATAGTTAGTTTCGCCTTGGACCACCCACCTCTAGAAGAGAGGGATTTCTTGGTTGTAATGACTGTAGGGAAAGAAGGAGGCAGAAAGAAAAAGGAGGCAGAAGAAAACTCGCTTCTCGCAGATTCATGATTCGTCACAAAAAACAATCCAACCACCAGAACCACCTACACACAATCTGCAAAACACTGCCCAACTGCTTCCCAGCATCCTGTCTTTATAGCAGCCGGGAATTATATATTTGCATAATAGCGCGAGAGCAGACATGATTCTGCGAGAATTGCATAGGGTCAACGCCAATAAAAACCCATGGATGCCATCTTGGAACTCTCTTCTGTTCGGCCCGCAACACAACAACAGACGTATCTGAGGTAAGCTCTTTATTTCCCCCCCATTTCGGTTATTGCCAATTCCGCTACACTTCCCCTGATCTCATGATCACAAACAGGGCAGGGAGGCAGTCGTCTTTGTTGGGTACTTCTTCAAAGAATCAGAGGCAGCACTTCCTCATTGCCATCTTCCTCATTACCACCGTTATTGCCACCAGTCTGTTCCATTATCCCCTCTCGCAACACAACAAACGTATCCAAGGTAAGCTCTTTATTTCCCCCCATTTCAGTTATTGCCAATTCCACTACACTAATATACACAAATGTCTTCATATGTGAAGGCACACAGTGCAAACCGAAACAAACATGCCTGCTCAATTTCTCCTCACATACAAAATCACTCTTGTGTCACCAGAACATTCTTGGGACTCTCTGAACTTTCATATTCTACAACCTCTTTATCTTTCGTTGTTTTCAGTTATCAATAAAAATGAATTCATTTGTATGTATAAACTATGCCATATATTCTTTTAATAATGTCCTATAATGTCATTTCAACAGACCAATTGACTCTTTTGGTACTTATGTATTTTTGGTAACGCACTGAAATAATAACGTTATTATTTTGAAAGCCATTCTTAACATGGAGAGGGGAGGGTGTTTTGTAAGTATTCTGTGCTTCCACCTAGCAATTTAATAATAAAAAAAAAGATATCGTGAAACTTGAATTTAACCTGAAAAAAAAACTATTTAAAAATAGCGTAGTACCAAAAGTACATAAGCACCCCCTTTTTTTATTATAGAAAAAAATGAAACGAAAAGAATACCATTTATTAAGATTACCGCATCAATATAAATAAAATAAATATAACTTTCTTAGTTTAATTGTAAAATAGGGACCGTGGCTAAATTGCCGCTTACTGATATTCCTGTCTTGACAGAGTGCAAAATTCACTTAAGAATCTAGTGGGGGATGCCTTTTTCTCACAGAAGAGACATTGCTAGTCTTTCTTTACTCCATGGCTATTTTCTTGGTAAATGCTCGACTGAGTTCTAATCTGTGGTTATCACTATAAAACATTCACAACTGTAAATAATTTTCTTGTCTTTCTCTGTGTGCCTAAAACTAAGCATGGCTTCCATGAACAAAGTTTCTTCCAAAGAACTACTATGCCTGCATTCCCAGTTGATTACAACATGATCTTTTATAAGTCCAATGCAAACAAATTCTTCTTAAACCATCTGGATTAGAGGTAGGGTTATTCATTAAACCTTTTTTCTTTTTTTTTTTTTTACAAAGGAGTCACCACTTATCAAGGCCCGAAGACAACTCAAGGATAAGAGTTAATGAATGCATGGTGGTAGTTTAGTAATCGTTAATGATGTTGATTGAGTAGAATTTGGATTATTTAAGGGGACGGCGCAACTAGAACTTGTTTACATGAAACTTGAAGGCTACCATATTGTAATCAATCGGCAAGCAGACCAATGGAACAGTGTTCCACATCCAGGTAGTTCTAGGAAAGAAACTTTGTTCATGGAATAGAACTAGGCACAAATAGAGAGTAGGGAAAATTGTTGATAGTGGTTGTAGCTAGTCAAGTGTTTTTTGTGAAAGTTTGGCAAGGGAAGACCATAGATTGGAGCTCAGTCGAACATTTGCCATGAAAATAATGATAGAACAGAGACAGGCTCACAATGCCTCTTCTGTAGGAAAGAGGTTTCAGGTTACAAAAAAGGGCATCATCTACTAGGTTTCAAAGCTGGTTTTGAACTCTATTAAGACAAGATAGGATGTGCTGAGCAGCTTCTGTCCACATGTAGCAACAATATTCCATTTTAGAACGTATTTGGTTCTTATACAGATAGAGGATTGCATCGGCAGTGAGATATCTACTGGAGCGGTAGAATGATCCAACCATTTCTACAGCGATCTTGACAACAGATTTGATGTATGTGTTCTATTTGAAATCAGGAGTGGAGGTCAGTTCCAGAAGCTGGTCAAAATATGGTGCTTTCCAAAGACAAGAGCCATTCATTTTAATAGGGGCCAGATAGGGGTCAGATAGGGGTCAGAGTGATTATAATGAAAAGAGAGAAGCTTGTTTTGTTTTCACTCCAACTTTTTTCTTAATTCAATGCGACAACAGTCATAGAAACAAGCATCCAAGGGTGGTTGTGCGTATCGTAAAAAGTCACCGACACTCAAACTCAAAACCCGATTGATAGGAAATGAAAAGGCGACATATGCAAATTAAAACATGGTCGAATTTGTATAAAAAGCCGATATTTTTTCATTGGCAAGACCATTCTTCTTTTTGATTTGAAGTTATTTAAATGTACTGTTAATTTGTATGCCAGTGGGAAGAAAGAAATACAGATTTTCTACGAACGTCAAACTTTCTTAAATAATCCAATTCTACTCAATCTCAGCCGTCATTACCAATAATCAAGATGTTGTCTCACCAGTCACCTGACAAACTCATTACCTTTTTTTTGATTCCATGTTCACCCCAAACAAGGCATACTATTTTTTTGATTCCATGTTCACCCCAAACAAGGCAAACTATCAGGGACCTAACTTGCAGGGGTACTATGTTGGGACTTTAGCAGCAAGATGTCTGCTGACATTACACTTGAACTTCTGCATGTCAGTACAGTTGGGGAAGCAGGCACCTGGAAGAGAATTCCAAAGTCTAGCAGTTCTAGGGAAGAAGCTATTAGCCTTTATCCTTGAGTGGCCTTTGGGCCTTGATAAGCAATGTTGTGCATAAAAAATCATTTCTGTTGTACTCTCTGAAATCTCGTTATGATTAGACATTGTTTATTATGTTGTTTATCGCGTTGCATCTGTCTAGAATCATTAATTTATTGAACCCATGTTCTAACAGATAAGAAAAAAGCGAAACAAACAAATGTTGTGTATTCAGGCTTCATATCCAACACATGATACCTGGAGAGAGTTTCAAGATTGGCTACTCGAATGATGCAAGGTTTATCAGATCTGCCCGATGAAAGCCGACTCAAAAAGCTTAACATTTTCTCCCTTGAGTGCCAACAATTACACAATGATCCAATTTTTGGTCTACAATCTCCTCAACGAGCAATATGATATAACTCAGGACCTATTATTCGCTCCTGTGCCAGAAAGAGGTCTATGCAAACACTGCAGGAATCTGTTTCACTGTTGATTTCGATTGAACCAAAGGGGGGACATTTTCTCAATCAGAATCTCTTACAAGTGCGGTAATAAATGTACCAACAAAACAACAATTCAAGATGAATTTGGATTTAAGTGTTGAACTAATGCATTCTCTTCTGTGTAAATTTCTACCTCCCTTTTTCCTACATGACAATTTTAACATGATTGTTTTATTTTTTTGCCAAATAAATTGAATTGAAAAAAGTCAATCCTCCCATGTTTTCCTTGGCTTTTCCTCATGAACTAAACCTGCTAATTCAACTGTTCTACAAATCCAAGAAATCTCATCTATTCTTTCAACAAAGCCATATCATCGCTGTATCCTTTTCTACACACACCTCCTTATACTGTCAGATTTAATATTCCTCTGACATCATCAGAACAAAACCTCTTTCCCCGCCAATTTCAATTGAACCAGAGGAGGACCGATTTCTTAATTAAGAATGCTGAACCTTGGAATAGATTAACATTACAAAAAATTCAAGATGAATTTGGATGCTGGACTTCTGTGTCATCTTTCTACTAGCCTTTTCTTATGTGGCAATTAAAGCACAATTGTTTTATTTTTTGTCCAATAAATTGAACTGAATTGAAAAAAAAATTAACTCTGGATTGGAATTTTAATATAAACATTTTATTTCAGTTAACTAGAAGTATAAAAATTATACACCTCCACAGTATTGAAAAAAAAAGTTCCTTTTCAATATTTCACAAATAGCTCTGGGAACCGATCTAATCTCTATATAAATAAAATGAACTCATTTTTTCCCGTCTGATTTTGACCTTAATAGGATTAAAAATCAAGATATTTCATGCAAATATAATATGCACAAACGGCAGAACAATATCTGAGGTGTGTTATAGGCTTATTATTTCTCAAATTCCTCGATAATCTTAGATTTCTATACTTTTTCTGCTGAGAAGTCACGGCCAAAATCGGTTAAGATCAATGGAAGTGGTAAAATATTTTCTCTCTAATAAATTCCTCCTCCCCCTGCCACCACTTAACACCGTTTGGGGATCGTTCACAAGGAACAGTTGAGAAGAGAACACCGGTTTGGCTTCGTAGTTCTTTCATGTGAAGTTATTTAAAATCACTAAACTAAGCTGCAGTGCTCTGTGGCGTAGTGGTTAGCGTGCTGGACAATTCACATTATATTTTCACGTTCGCGCCGACCTACCGTAGTCGTTTTTTTTTGTTTTTTTTCCTAAACAACTGGAATGGACTTTTCTTGGTGGCCGAACTGTTAATGTTGCAGATGTTTTTTTTTTGTTTTTTTTTTACACTTTATTTTCCTACTTTTACTCATGACTCCGGGTTTGATCCTTCCTACTTACCTACCATAACATTTTTTAAAACTCCTCCCCTCGTCCCGGAAACAAACACTCGGGCAACGCCGGGTACCCCCGCTAGTACATATATAAACTAAAAGTTCCAGTTCACAAATCAGTCTCTCAGTTTCTCTCACACTTGCTATAAGCCTAACCCTAACCCAACTAAATCTCTATAACAGCCAACAGGGCACAAGACAAAAAAACTACCAACAATTTGTGAACACACACACACACACACACACACACACACACACACACACACACACACACACACACACACACACTGACTTCTATAAATCAAGAACAACAACTTAAGAACTTGACTTAAAAAAACCCTAACCCACTTCACACACCCTCTCGTTGCCCGTAGCAATCAGCTTGAGACTTTTATAATCATCACATGGGACTTTCAAAGAGAAAAGATATCTCACCACTAGGGCTGTGACAACAGAATATTCTTTTCATTCTTTTGACTCTCAAGTCTGACACAGTAAGACACAGTCAATCAACCGAGAACCACATCAGTCGATATAAAAACATATAAAATATTAACGGATATATATATATATATATATATATATATATGTATATATATATATATATATATATATATATATATATACTCAAGAGTCAAAACAATGAAAAGAATATGCTGTTGTCACGGCCCTACTCATAACTGAACTAAAATGTTGTTATCTTCTTGTTAATCAAATTGAACATAGTTTTGCATGCATGTCTTTTTCTTTTTTTTGATGTTTGTTCATCCTTCCATAAGATTTTCATTGACATGACATAAATAACCAAGTAGTAGTAGTAGTAGTAGCAAGTCCTTTGGAATCCCATATGGAAAACTGGAATCTGGGAAAAGATATTGTGAGGCGAAACACGAAGGTGATCAACATCAACATTGAGACTTTGAAGAGCATTGCAGATGACCGCTCGCGAGGGAAAAGAACCCTGCACCAGCATCCGAAAGCACATGGAGGTTGGGAGAAGAAGCTGATAAACCTTGAATGCAAAAGAGAGCTCAGGGAACAAGTAAGGTATGGTCCCTTCTGATTAATGATTATCTCCCTCTCAGATAACATGAAAGCCTCTCCCCCTCCCCCTTTAAGAATGCATTGATCTCTCCAATTGTAAGCACTTCTGCTCCAGCCAAACATACGCTTGGTACAACTAGGCTAAGGATGCTTCATCTACGATTAACCCTGACCGATTGAAGCTTAATATTACTAGCAGTAAGTAAAATGGTCGACCATAGTCAAAACTGCTCCGAGGGCTCTCCCTTTTATTAGCTACTATACTAAGGTGTAGCAGAGAGTGCCACTCCATTTCCAGGATTACTCCACTTACTCTTGATACTCACTTTATAAGGCTGAGTATCTAGCAAGGGGCATAAAGTACCATCTTTGGTATAATTCAACTGAGGATGGAACTCTGGTCTCTTGGTCTGTTAGCAAGCACTCATAGCATTAAACCAATCAGTAAAATACAAATATGAACATCAATGTTAATAAGAATAATAACCTAAAGAAGAATAAGTTTTCTTCTTCTTCTTCTTCCTCTTCCTCTTCCTCTTCTTCTTCTTCTTCTTCTTCTTCTTCTTCTTCTTCTTCTTCATCATTGGATGTGTTGAACGGCTTTCAGAAATTGACTTCAAAAGTAAATTTCTGGTCAGTCGATCTTTTATCCTTATTTTCTCGTTCATCCTTATCATTAAGATTAGCCTGGGTGCCTGGCGTTGCCTGGGTGTTTGGAGGTGTGTATTGAGCAAAAAAAAAAGAAAAGTGGTAGTAGGCAGGCAAGTTCAAACCCGTGACGTGAAGACGGAAAAGAAAATCTGATGTTTTACCGCTATTCCATGACGTGAACGGAAGTTCGGAAAATTAAAATTAGGCAAATTCAATCCAACCGATACGATGACTTGCAAAAAGGGCTTGTAAAAAATCGACCCGTCATTGTAGAAAACTGTCCAGTTGAGGGTAAAGGAATGAATGTTTTTGGCCAATTTTTTGATATTTGTTATCCGCGATATCGAGCTTCAAAATGATATCTCGTGAAAATCTGTCGCCTCTGTCGAAAGTTTTAGGCAGACATACAAACATACATACATTTAAACAGACAGGTGAGTTTGATGTTTTTCTTGGCATTGCCCTGCTATCTCAATGGTTATAGTCACGATTGTCTACTCTTTTTAACTTCCGGTTTCTGCTGTCAATTTAGATGGATAATCAGACATCAAGCGAACAAGAAAGCCATTCTTAACACAGGGGGTGGGTAAGGGTGGAGAGCATCCCTAGTGAGGCTGTTTCAAGTGACCAATCAAACTCCCGGGCATAGTAATTTCGACTGATCCTTTAAAGTACTATATCCAGATCGTTTGTTGAGATTAGCAGAGCAGACAAAGCTGACAGGCAAAGAAAGACGTTCTCTCTCCAGTCTCTGTCAACTTGGTACTAAGAAAGGCTATGTCCACTGGAAGATATACTGCTCAATGAATTTGTTTCGGCAGCCGGCATTTGTAACGCTTCTATTCCTTTCTTTACTGTCAATGGATTTGATGTATGTATTCCATCACAGGTCAGACCCAGAAGTTTGTCAAAACATGGAGCCTCCCTAAGACGAGATTTTATTTTTTCTTGGGAGGAAGAAAAAGAAAGAAAATTAAAAAAAAAAAAATAAACAAAAGAATAAATTACCAAATTTCTTGAAGGTGAATATTTTACTATGCGAAAATTTGAAAGAAAAAAAATCAATTTCATTTCTAATAAATAGCTGTAGTAAAACCAATCTCACACTCGTCTGGTCTTTCTAAACGTTAATTATTTTTTTAATTATTAATATCTTTCTAAGCGTTAATTATTTTTTTAATTATTAATATCTTTCTAAGCATTAATTATTTTTTTAATTATTAATATCTTTCTAAGCGTTAATTATTTTTTTTAATTATTAATATCTTTCTAAACGTTAATTATTTTTTAATTATTAATATCTTTCTAAACGTTAAATCTGGCAAGATACACTTTTTACTTATTGATGAACATAAAGTAGACTTGAAACATAACATAAAAAAAACATACAATAAAAAGGCTTGTTATTCATTACTTATGGTGCTCTGCCATACATTATGCAGTAAATAAAGAAAACGTACCTTTCTTCTTTAAATGACTTCATCCGGGAAGTTATATCAATGGTTGACAAAAAAAAATAATTAATTAACACATAACATTTTCTTAGCCTTTTAAACACACAGACAGAAAAAGACACGTCCTGTTTATTTACATGTTTACAAAGAAGAAAGCGCGTCACATACGCGCATTTTTATATATACAGTCAAAGAACAGATAACCCCAAGTTACCCAACGCTAAAAATACATGTCATCACAAGACATACAAAGGGGAGCAACTCCAAGTTGCTTACATTACTGAAAAATAAGCAGAAATCTGGAACCGTCAAAGGGAAACAACATTTCAAGCATTAAATTTCCAATACAGTGTCCTTAGCAACTGACATAATTCACCCATATTAACTTGCAAACTGATTCCTAATAGCAGAGGAGTAAAAGAGATCCTTATATAATAGATTTTTATATCATTTGGATTATTGTAGATGGTTGGTTTGTTGTTTTTGTTTTACGGCATATCAACCCCTTTTTAGGTCATTTAATACCGAATCCAGTGATTTTGAAGAAAAAGTTTTTAATAGAATATATTTGTTTATTTTTTTCAAGTCAGTTTCTATTTAACTCATAGGTGGGACCCTAACAGACACTACCACTCTGGGTCAGAGTGGACCGGGAGCAATGGCAATTAAGGGGTGGCTCCACACTCCCCAAAGCCTGCAAGCTGGGGCCTCACCATTGGATATAGTTTAAGGTCATATCCAGGACTTTTAGTGTAGAGGGAAAGCTTATATTTCATGGCCCCTGACAGAAATGTTTACCAACCTATTGAAGCACTTAATATTCATCTTAGTGTAGGAGAAAGTGGTGGTGGTGTTGGTGGTGGTTGTGGCATTATTGAAGTGGATAATGACACACAGAGCTCGAATCCATTCTGATCTGTAGCACCTGATTCAATTATGGATGTTGGCAAACTTCATTCAGTCTCTCCTATAAATACCTAATTCTAGAAAAATCATAGTAAAATCGAATCGGTTAAAAATGTTGCATCATGCTTGTCTGCATTTTTCTTTAAGTTAAGGGGAAACATATGTACTTAACTCGATATAATGAGGCACACAGAATAAGGAGAAAATATGCCTAAATACAATATACACTTTTTATTTACATATCCAGGTAGACTTGTAACAATGTGAAAGAACATACAATAAAAGTGCTTGTTATTTACTACATGCCGTAGTCTCTGCCATACACGGTAAATTTTGAAGAGACTCTTTATATTCAACCACATGGAATCCTGTCCCAGCATGGTGAACTCTAATTATTTCATCATCATCCAATACTTGTCTGTGAGTTATAATGGTTGTATGTGTCCAAGTAAAACGAAATAATGCAAATGACCTCTTCTTATTCTCATAACAGACAACTCTCTAAGCGCTTTAAAGATCTACTTGGTGGAAGGCCATTTGTACTCTGCCATCTCACAAAAAACAAATGGAAGTCAGCAATCTTATATTTTTTTGTTTTGTTTTGCGATTCTATTCAGATGTGATGTTTTATCAGCGAGACAAAAGACTGAATTATCCTGTCTGAAATTGGAGATATACAGGGTACCCCCCCCCCAAAAAAACGGGCCTCAACTATAATTAGGCCCCGTTTCTTAGTGTTTTGTCGGAATGAAATGAAACTTTCGTCATAACTAGTTTATTATATTCAAAACATCACATCAAAACACTAGGGTCTTTGGCCTTTTTTTCCGTTCTACAGCATATGTTCTAGATGGCCTCCATTTAGCTCCGTGCATTTCTTGAGGTGCAGCACGAAGTTGTCTATGACGTTCTTACAGACCGAATTGGTGATGGCTCTCATCTCCTTCCTGATGGCTTCCTTGAGTTCTGTGATGGTTCTGGGTTTCCCTGCGTAGACTCTGTCCTTAAGATAGCCCCAAAGAAAAAAATATGGGGGGGGGGGCTTAGGTCCGAGCTATAGGGTGGCCACTCAAAATCAGTCTTGAGACTGATCACTCGGCCTCCGAAGTTCTCTTTCAGCCAATCTCGGGACAGGTTTGAGGTGTGAGAACTTGCTCTGTCCTGCTGGAACCAGAACTTGCTCATGAGCAATGGGTAGATGGTCTGGATCTCATTCTTGAACGTTTTGAGGACCTCCACATACCGCTCCTTGGTGACTGTCACTGCTGTGCCAGATTCTTCGATGAAGATTAGTCAGATGATGCCTCTGACCGAGATTGCAGCCCACACCGTGCACTTAGGAGAGTGCAGGGGCTTGGTGTCTACTTCATTGTGTCTGGAGGACCCCCAGAAGACATTTGTCTTGGAGTTCGCCTTTCCATCAAGATGGAGATGGGCTTTATCTGAGGTCCAAAGGAGGTTAAGGAAACTTGGTGTCTTCTCAAATATCTTGACTGCCATAGCCTTCTTCTGCTTCTTGTCTGAGGCTTTAAGGGTCTGCAGTGTCTGTATTCTGCATGAGTAAGCCCTGATATCGTTCACCAGCACTCTCCTGCAAGTCTCACGGGACATACCGAGGGACTGACTTCGCTTACGCACAGAGCGTTTTGGACTGTTGGAGAGACTCTCTCACTCTTTTGACCAGCTCGGCTGTTTGCTTCTTTGGACGTCCCGAGTGGCTTGGATGGTTCTTTCTTGCAGCGTTGAGGTTCTCCATGGTCCCATACTTCTCAAAGTGGTCCACCCAGTTCTGAATTCTGCTTTTGGATGGAACCTTTTCACATTCGAACTGACGCATGAAACTGTCCTGGGTTTTCTTAAACGAGCCTGTCTTGTAGTAAAATTTAGCACAATGTATTCTTTGTCCCATCTCCCACTGGTCGTTGATTCTGCCATGTCCTGTAAAATAAGGGCAATCGGCGAATAAATAATGGAGATATCACATAAAGTGTACACGGGGCCTGTTTTTTGGGTCCCCTCTATAAGCCCAATCAACTGTCGAACTTCCATTTGTGCACCTGGCTCTTAACACCTATATATCTATATATATAAAAGCGAAAATGTATGTGTGTATGTATGTACGCTTTTCCTCGATGTCCACAAAAGGCTTCTTTCAAAGAAGCGCTTGTTCGGTTCACAACTTCTTAAAACTTTTTATATCATCTATAAATTGTAATATCTCAGAGTTATCCACAGAGCTCGCCTGTCTATTTAATTTTATTGACTTTCAAACGTTAATTATTCCCGCATTGGCACGCGTTACATTCGGTTTTCGGTATAAAAAAAAGCGAAACTCGACTCTAATCACAGGCCGAAAGCCAGTTGTCTCAAGAGAGCTAAGTAACGTTTGTTCAATGTCGACTTCGTCATATCAGACTGTAGCTTTCATTTCGATCCTCCTAATAAACAGGGAGCGGGTTTTTAAAAACAAACAAACCGATTTATTCACCTCATTCAAAACTGTCCCGCACAAAATCGTAACTGCTGAATACCTATCGCCGTCACGTCAATCAAAAACGCGCACCTGTTTTTTTTTTTTTTTTTTTTTTTTACACAGTGATCACCACTTATCAAGGCCCGGAAGCCACTCAGGGATAAGGGTTATTGCAAGTACATTAAGTTAGTGAGGAGATTTGCTGAAGTGTTTACTTAAGGGGGCGGTTCATTAGGAATTTGTTAACATTGGACTTGAAGACATCCAAGTTATAGTCCGGAGGGAAGCAGGCAGACGGAACAGAGTTCCACAGGCGTGCAGTTCTAAGAAAGAAGCTTTTTTTAAACACTTTACTATTTTCCAACTGCGCGTCGTGAAGGCTTCGTTTTTTTTTTCACATTTTTGGGTTTTTTTCACATACCCCGAAAAAGACCCGGGCAACGCCGGGTACCCCTCGCTAGTATATATATATATAAAAGGCAAAATGGCCGCACATGTTTTTGCATGTCCAGCAAAGGCTTTTTCGTCGGGGTTCTCGGGGTTAGTATTTTTTAGAACTTTTTATATACTCCCTAGATTATAATATCTACGATTTGCGAACGAAGGTCGTCTCTATCTTTTATTTGAGCGACTTTAACAAAATTCACGCTATTTCATCCTCCCGTGTGTTTGTTTTTGTATAAAAGTGAAACCAATCAAAAGCAAAGGAAGCTTCCTGGCTTTTCTGCCAGGGACGTCCAGAAAGCAATTAGCTTTGATCAATGTGGAGGAAACCCCTCATATCAGACAATTGCTATTCATTTGGACACTCCTTTTTCATTGGGAGCTGGTTTTCCCTAACATCGTGGGGAAACAAATACATGAAACGGCAGAAAGCTAAACTAGCCTTCAGCCAACCTTCATTTCTGCACCTGCATGAACTCATTCACTTAGCAAGTCAATATTTTGATTGACCTCGCTAAATTTGAACGCTTTTCACTTCCTATGGCCTCATAGCGGTAAGATGTCACATTTTCTTTCACTTTCTTTTCCACCTTCGTGTCACCATGTCACGGTTTCGAGCCTGCCTGACAACTAACACTTTTTTCTTTTACACCTCCAAACACCCGGGCAATGCTGGGTAACTCCGCTAGTCTACAATAAAACGGCTTTTTATTAACCACTTGTCAATATCATAAGGTACAAAGATGAAATTACTGTATATATAAGTCGACGTGCATTTTAAGACCAAAAATTGTATCATTTTAGGTATTACCTGTGTATAAGTCGACTGTAGATTCTAGACAAGTTAAATGGTCCGTCTCATGGCTCTTTCTTGCTCAGATAATTTCCTTTTTTGTGTTTTTGTTTTAAAACATATGATAAATTTTTTCTTGTCATCCGCAAATGATAATACGTGCATTTACATAAGTGTGATCTATTCGATTTTCATATTAGAACCAACCCACACTTACATGCAACAAACGCAAATGTTGCTGATCAGATATTCTGATCAATGACATGCTGTAGATTCCAGGCGCAGTTACTATTTTTAGACATAATTTATGTCACATACCATAATAATGTAAACGCATACATTGCATGAGCCACCATAATAATGTGAATGCATTTGTTAAGTGCCATTAAATGGTTTCATTAAATCGTTGCCATTAAATTGTTAATAAATAGTTAATATTATCGTTTATAGGATTTTTAATAGTGAACTTAGGAGAGAATGACATATTGTAAACACTACATTTCATAACCTACTAAAAAACCGTCATATTATCACCAAATACATCATATCGAACTTAGGCCTATAGCCACGGCTAGAGAGTTAACATTGCAAGAGCTATTCCAATTATTATTAAACGTCTCACTGTAAAACCGTGTATGTGCTTACATGCTGGCAAACATACTGCAGTGGAGTTCGGAAGGAGTGCGATTAATTACTAGGATTACCGATATATACCTAGTGCACAAACAGATTGGTGTTTTCTATGTTATTATTGAGTGCCCAGTCGATCTTTAACAACATTTCCAAAAACATTATCTATGTATAAGTCGACCCCTCCCCCTCAAATAACCTTAAAATCGTCTCCCAGAAATTCGACTTATACACAAGTATATTCAGTAATTTTTTTTTTTGTATATATTCAACTACGTGGAATCCTGTACAATATGATGAACAGCTCTTTCTTCCATTTTGTAATCTGGGTCTTTCTGGCAAAAGGGGAAATAACCCACTAGTATCCTTAACAACTGGTGTCATTCACTCTTGTTCTACGACACCATCTTCACACAAAAGCAGCAACCGATCTTTTTATATTCTTTTTTTTTTGTATCGGCTTTAATTTATGAGGTTAACTAATTTGCATATTGTTTTGCAAAAGGACATTTATTAATTAACTATTCTTTGTTATTATTGGTACCCTGACAAAAGGAGGGTAGACCTGTAAATTCACCTTCGTCCATTCGTCTGTCCGCACTGGAAACAATATCAAGATAAGCAGAGAGCATATACAGCAGCTGATATTCCCAAATGGTCACCCATTTTAATACTGACCAGGCTCAATGTTGCTTAACTTCGGTGATCTAACAGGAACTCGTGTGTCAACGTGATTATGCCTTTGAACTATTACACAGATAAGTTGCTTACAATTACAAACTTTGATGATGTTTTGTTTATTTCATGTTGACCCCATTAACTGCTAAACCTAATTT